>NC_137915.1:28577899-28580399 GCF_963457725.1 Sprattus sprattus | reverse complement strand
TGTTCCAGTCAATATGTAAAAATCAATTATAATACTGTTATCGATCAAAATAGTATAACGCATCATAATACAGACAGTGAAGACAGTCAGTTAGGAAGAGACCCTCCTTTGGGGAGGCCTTGTGTGCTCCCAGACCTGACCAGGAGAGAGGCCCCTCCAGCAGTCAGATGACCAGGAGAGAGGCCCCTCCAGCAGTGAGATGACCAGGAGAGAGGCCCCTCCAGCAGTCAGATGACCAGGAGAGAGGCCCCTCCAGCAGTCAGATGACCAGGAGAGAGGCCCCTCCAGCAGTCAGATGACCAGGAGAGAGGCCCCTCCAGCAGTGAGATAACCAGGAGTGAGGCCCCTCCAGCAGTGAGATGAGGTGCCCTTTGCTCCTTCAGATCAGCAGCCGATTGATTTTTACCATGAGGCTTGAAGATCTCTGCTCACTTTTCAGCCTGTTATGGAGCCTCTGATGGTTCTGCCCCATGGGTGAGTGAGACTGCTGTCCCCCTGCATGGTAATTGCCAATAATTAATCTTTTGATAGCAGAGCCAAATTGATCATCCAGGCGAGGACCCCTTACCGTGCTATACCGATAGCTGTTCAAACTGTTATTATTTCATTAGCATGGAGGGTCGTTCCCTGCAAGGAATGATTGAAGGCCTCTGGATGGGAAGCGCTGTCAGACAGTGATGTGTTTGGGTCACATTAGCCGGGAGCCTGGAGCCTGGTTTGCCTCCTCACGGTGCCAGTGCTGTTGTCACCGTCACGCTTGATCATTCATTATGCTGGCGGCTCTGCATGACACGTGATCAAGAGCTCTATATAACAGGGTCATAAGCACAAGCATAAGAGGTTATGATGCGTCGCAAATGCCATAGCAGTTCACCAAACGATATTGGCCTCCCAAAGAGATCTCAGGAGGAGAGGAGGAGTCCTCTCGGTTGAGTCTGCTATCGATCCATCCAACACATGATGGCAATGATGACGATATTTAGATATTTACAGATATTTACAGATATTTAGATATGTACCTAGTCACACTTGTTAAAAATACATTATTTAATTTAATAATTGAATTGTATTTATTTATAGCACTGTTACAGTATTCCAATATGGAATGAAGCTTCTTCACAGAGCTTGAGGCAAAAAAAAAAACATATGTAGTCACCAGGGTAGTAGCACTGGTGTGTGTAATTTCATAGAGGAATTCGGTCCCAGTAGAAAGATCCTACTGCTGTTAAACCACAATCCAATATGTGCAGTTAAATGTGTTATTAAAAATGAACTCGCTCAGGCAGCAATGGGTCAGCGAGGACATGGCTAAACCAGATAGAATCACCTTGGAGTAGATTCAGTCAATTTAACATCTCTCCATTATTTTATACCCAGGGCTCCATCCACACAAACTCGTGCGCACACACACACACTTAATCACACACATTTATTCACACATACAGACATACGCTCATTATCAGTATTTTAGGTACAATAACCCGGTAATGAGTGTTCAAGTTCCCCACGAAAGCTGTACTTCAAATATCCGAGATATGAAGATGTATATCTTCCTTACTTTTCCAATTACGTTCAGTTCAGATTAAGGTGTCGTCGTGGCACTTGTTTCCTTGACAACACAGCGGTTCATGAAAGTACGGTCTGGAAGTAGAAGTGAAAAATCTTCATTCCCCCATCCCTTTATGCTCCCGTTGTCTTATCTTTCTCCCTGTCGCCTGTCTCAGGTTAGAAAGCCCAGATCAGGGATTTTTTTTGTCATGCTTTCAAATGTTTAGTGGGTGTTGGAGTGTAAGCCCCATGGTGCAGTAAATTAGGTCATGAACTGGCAGGGTCCTCCCTGTGGTTGCTCTGTGTGCATGTTTTTGGATTTCTTGTCTTCCAACAGCCCCCTTTGGTGCGGATGTTTTTGCTTATTTTCCACGTTATCACCCCGCAAACAAACATTTACTCCGTAGCAGTCGCTCTTCATTGCTCGTGGCCGACACAAGTAAAAGTAATAATGAAATTGATTCTGTTTTATAGAATTGATGAAGCTCGGTGAGCATTATTAACACACTGCGTTTTCAGAAATCAATTTGGTCTCAGGATGTGATGTTGCATTGGGGAGCGTGTGCGGGAGTTGAGGCGAGAGACAGAGGATGGAGCATGTTGACAGAGTACCTGTTTGACAGGCGACATCATTCTTCTTCATGTAATTGATTTGCTTTGCCATTGTTTTGTAGCTTCTCCGCACATGGTAACAGAAACATGATAGATGTACTCGACAGAGTTCATTTCTCCTCCTCCTTACGGCTTGTGCCTTTCTCATCTCCGAGCCCTCTATGTGTATATGGGTGTGTGTGTGTGTTTACTTTATCTAACCCCTGAAACGAATCTTTAGCTAAATATCTGTGATGTTCTTTGATGTTTGTCTCATTATCAAAGTGGTAATTAAAATATCTTGTCGAGTGATGGTGGAGATTTAAAATGGGCTTGATTTTTTAATCACCCTGCTTGTTAA
>NC_137915.1:28372899-28575399 GCF_963457725.1 Sprattus sprattus | reverse complement strand
ACCCCCACCCCTGAAAGCCAGTAACGTTAGACACCTGCACCCAGGCATGCTGCTGTAAAATATGCGCGCACACAGCCACACTCTCTCTGACCACAAGCCACAAATCTTCCTCCAAAAAAATGCCATGCTTTCACTTTGACTTTTGCTAGTGCTTTCTTTGAAGAGTTACTCCATACGAGGTTGTTATTATGACAGGACATTGTCATGATCCCTACGCAGTGTAATATAGATTATCCAGATTTCAAAATAGTTTGACCCTATGGATGCTTGCACACCAGTGGTGGCCTGATTGTGGCAGAGTATCAGCGTAACGAGTGAAAATATTAGTTTCCATTCAAATTCAGTTACAGTTTCATTCACAAATCCTCAATAGGAGCACCTCACCCACCGGCCAAGCCACGCGTGCCTTCAGTCAGCTCTGTTGGTTCCGTATGCCTGTCGTGTGTGAACTCACTGGCTGCATTCGATATTCCGCTCAGGACCAGGGGCCACTGCAATGACAGGAGGAGGCTCCTGGGTCAAGAGTCCCTTCAATCCGGGGCCAGGCAGGTGGAGGGGGTGGGTCCTGCCTGCAACCCTATCACTAGGCTGACTCCTGCCTGCAACCCTATCACTACGCTGACTCCTGCCTGCAACCCTATCACTAGGCTGACTCCTGCCTGCAACCCTATCACTACGCTGACTCCTGCCTGCAACCCTATCACTAGGCTGACTCCTGCCTGCAACCCTATCACTACGCTGACTCCTGCCTGCAACCCTATCACTAGGCTGACTCCCACAATCAGTACGCATCGTAGATTAGTGGAACTAAACGCCGGGTCTGTAAATGTCCTTCACTCTGCAAGCAGGTGGCCGCCCATATAAACAGCAGCTAAATGAATCCAGTCCGTTAACAAATAAGCACCCAGGCTAATGGAACTGCCGGGGGCGCATGTTTCCACCATTACGGAGACTTGTTTAATTTGTCTTCCTTTATCGAGAGAGGGAGGGAGAGAGGGAGCAAGAAAGAGAGTGGGAGAGAGGGAGCAAGAAAGAGAGTGGGAGAGTGAGTGGATGAGAGGACAAAAGGCATGAAAGTGCTCGGATTTGCAAATTGGCGAAATATCATCCCACCTCAATTTAATTATAAAGTAAGAAGGCATAGGCACACACACACACACACATTCTCTTTCTCTCTCTCCCCCACACACAAACTTTCACACACAACCATAAACACGCACAAATATACAGACACACTATAATGCATATATATAAAAAAATGTGGCACTCAGCAAAAACATTTTTGTGTTACTTCTGGCAGCTGTTTGTCAATTAGACTGTGTGGACTTCCTGCACTTCTATATCCTCTCTTCTCCTCTCCTCTCTTCTCCTCTCCTCTCCTCTCCTCCCCTCATCTCTCCTCTCCTCTCCTCTCTCTGCAGTGGCAGCCCATCTCCTCAGTGCTGTCAGCTGCAGAGACTGGGCTTCCCTCTCTCCACAGGCATCAGGTATTGTCATTTGGCTCAGTAGATGCGATCAGTCTCCCCCAGAGGTGAAAATAGACTGCAGAGAAATCAGAGGTCACAAGAAAGAAAGCATCTTTTCTTCCAGGTCATTATTTCCCAGTTCATGTTTAACATCTTAGATGGTCGCTGCCTCCTCTCAGATGTTCATTCCGAGTTAGACATGTTTGACACCTTTTAAGGTCCATGTCAGTAAAAACTCAAACTTTTGCCAGGCTCTTCACTGTCACACTCTCTCCCTTATTAGGGACTGGTCTCCTCCTCTGCACCCCTAACACATGGCTGAGTAGTGCGGCCAGCATATGCCCAAACAGCTCGTCACTGCATGGCTTCATGACATGATGATGGGTGCCTAATTGGTGGGAGCCTGTGCAGGTACCTCTTGACACGAGTCCTAGTTTGACAGGGACTCCTCTCTGTGGACAATCGCATGCATTCTAACCCCTCAGGACCAGGTGTATTGGGTCACTCAAGGTCGTTTCAGCTCAGTCACACCTCACTTAACGGACTCTGTGCGTGGACTGAAGTGATGGGGACAAAACAACTCTTTTCTTCTATTGGTTAATTGAGGATCCCAAGCTGATGTGCAGTCCATGATTGCTTGGTGTGCTGTGCGTCTCCTGTCCATCGATTTGAGTTATAATCCCCACTGGTCTGTGTCCCAGAGGCCACCGGCTGATTGTGTTCCCCGTTCTGTTTCCCTTTGCGTGTCAAGCCGGGCGCTCCCTAATGTTTAGTGACACACACGCTTTGGCCGGTAATGATCACCTTTGGGGATTTCCACCCTGTTTGTCTGCACGCTGGGCTGCCAGTGAGCCCGATCAATAACCCCAGCCAAGGAGGCCTCCTCTTCATGTCAGCTTTTCTCCCTTTGATTTGCACCAGCACCTCTTCATCTCCCTCAAGAGCTGTTTTTTTGTTGTTGTTTTATTTTGTTTTTTATTTTTATTTTAAAGTTGCACTTGCTGGAATCCCAGGAGGGATTGTGTCATAGCGCAGAGCAAGTGATCGTGTATGGTGCTCTTTTCTTTCTTCAAATCAGAACTTGGAAGAGTTTCTAGAATCAGTGAAAATTCATTAATGCTAATCTGAAACACACACACACACACACACACACTCATATAGAAAAACATAAGCGTACAGATACACATACACAAACACACATATATGGTGCAAAAACACACTCTGGCAAGCCCCCTTAAGGGATGTCTGAGCTGGCTAGGGAATAGCATTCCTCCTTTAATCACTTAAACTCAACAGTCATATTCTTTTCATTTCTCTGTAACTCAGGGCTACAGAAAGTCATTTGCATAAACTACTGTTCCGTGGTATTCTTGTCATTCTCATTAGTACAGAATTACACTGGCAAACGTAATGACAATATTGAGAATGCTTCTTCCTGTTCAGGGGAATGATTTACATGGTTAGATAATCATTTTGACAGCTGTGAAGAACCTTGAGCTCACTTTATCTCTGCTGCACTTGTGATCACCAAAATATTCTCTCCATCACAGACAAATCCCAGCGCCCTGTTCTCTAGACTAAGAGCAGTATTGGAGCATGGTGATGACACAGGCTATGCGTGTCATGTGATGAATAGTAGAAGGCAGGGCTCTCATTCCCAGCTCCTTTGAGGCACATTATAGGGTATAGCCAGGACGCTCTGAGGCACATTCTAGGGTAAAGCCAGGACGCTCTGTGAGGTGTCTGCAAGAATGAACACAAAATAATACCCATGTCCTCATCAGCCCTTTCTTCTTACTTCCTGTTAATGAGGTTTATTAAATTACAGTTGTACTTTGCAAATTGTTACAAAAGCTTAAATTGGCAAAGCTCCATGGGGAATATGTTTTTATAATGTGAGTGCAATTAGCAAAAGTAAAGCAGGGGAAACAGAGGTCGTAAACAGACGTAAGTCATTCGCCCTGCTGAGGAGTCATTTAGGATGAGGATTTAGCACTTGTGAAACAAATGGAATTCTAGGGCATGTCTGCTCAAATGGATGCGGCGTCGCACAATGAATGAGTTTTATTCAAACATCTGTCATTGTCCTGACCAAAGTCTACCGTATGTGCCTCTCTCTTCTCTTTCTTTCTCACTGCAATGAGTTCAAATAAGTGTGTTGAGAGGGCAGCAGAACAGTGACAGAACTGTCAAATGTGGCACACTGAATCATTTACTCTATTTGAACCTTTGTGTGTGCAAGTGCAGTCACTCACTCATACTCTGGTACACACTGACAGACACACACACACACACACACACACACACACACACACACACACACACACACACACACACACCAACATATAGTCCAAAGTGTGTGCATACACTCACACATACACACGCGCGCACATACTCACATACACGCGCACACACATATACACACATACACGCTCGCACACATATACACACACACACACACTTCTAATAAGGCTGATTAGAAAACATAATCTCAGAGAAGGGAGTTAGGGAATACAGAACAATGAAGAGACCCACTTGGCAGAGTGCCCCACTTTACTGTATCTATGATGTTCCCTCTCCTTCTCCCTCCCTCCCTCTTCTCAAAGTGGGATTCTTCCTGGCATCAGACACACACACACACACACACACACACACACACACACACACACACACACACGAAACACACACACACACTCATACTCACACACACACACACACACACACACACTCACACACACACACACACACACACTCACACACTCACACACACACACACACACACACACACACACACACACACACACACACACACACACTCACACACACACACACACACACACACTCACACACTCACACACAGACACACAGACACAGACGCACGTGCACACGCACACAAGCACGCACACAAGCACAACAAACAGCGCCTGCACCCCTCAGAGCTCATAGGAGCTGTTTCTAACCATGACGGATAGATTTCTAACTTTTATTGACTAGGGGAGAATGAATAAAGGTTGAAGGAGGAAAAGAGGAGAGAGAGAGAAAGAGAAAGAGGGAGGTAGAGAGGACGTAGAGCAGGGTGGCAAGCAGTCCAGTTTCTCTCCCAGACAAGTCACACCTCATTAGCAGGTGCTGCAGGTACAGCAGGGGGGTAGTGGGGGCAGATTTGGGCTGCACTCCCCTCCCCCCCGCCCCCACCTTCCGCCCAACAAGAGGCGGCTTGAGCAATGCTGACAGCCAGGCCTCAAAGCCAGTCACAGTGACACATGGAAAAAAGAGAATGAACCATGTCTCCCTGTCAACTGCCACACTCTGTAAATGGATGGCCCCTGCAATCTTGCCATCAGCGACTTATCTTTCGGAGCAGGGGGGGAAAAACATTGAGAATGAAATAAATAAATGATGGCACAGGAGGGAAGAAGAGGAAGTTTCACCTTATAAATCACTGTAATTTGTTACCATTTCAAAAGACAAATATGATAGAGGGTTGGTGAAATGAACATCTTGCTGGCGTAGCTGTGGATGGTCATTTGCAAATGCCAGCGTGCCATCAAACGCAGGTATAAATCAGAGACGGGAGAGCACAGACTGGCGTTAATCAGCAAGAGGCAGCGTACCATGAATCATGTGCAGAGCACTCTTCTTTTCAGGTTTTGCAACAGACTCCACCTTTCCTTCACAGAGGTTAGGAGGGGACGGGGGGAAAGGGGGGGGGGGGGGGGTGGTAATCAGTGTCCAGGCCTGATTTGGCAGCTCTCCCATGGACTGCAACCAATCTTCCATCAGTCTAATCTCTCACTGCACAGGTGGAGGAGCTGTAGGCAGGGGAAGCCCATCTTTAGCACAAGCGTATTGGACACATGCTTTTGAGGGTGGGCAGCACATGAATGTGTGGAGGGAGTGAATAGAAGCGCTCCAGTGCACAGGTGTCTAGGTTTGCCTTTTGACAGAGGGAAGCATTTTTATTTTGATTTTTTTCCCTCTCTCGGAGAGCATTGTATCTGCCGCTAAAACATGATAAGTGCTTTTTTCTGTCCTGGTGGCGTGAAGCAGAATGCTGGGGTGTGAGAGTGGAGTGACAGAGGTGAATGTGGCAGATAGGATATTCATAACGTGCTAGTGATCGGCCCATGTGAATATGAATGCTTGTGGGTCTTCTTCCTTATCTACTGATTCATTTGAAACAAGGTCCTCCAACCCTTGTGTGGACCTTTCCATCAAAACATGGCACTGCAGCTAAGGAAGGTTTCCACTTGTGCTTCTGTGACGATGACAAGGCCGTTCTGTACATGTGGGTAATGTTTTGCAATGAGGATGCAAAAAAAAAATGTCCCTATAAAAACTCGACAAAAATAGAGAGAGAGGGTGAGAGAGTTTGACAGATAGAGAGGAAGAGAGAAAGAGAGAGAGAAGGAGAGAGAGAGAGAGGAAATATGAAAAATGCAGAGCCACTTGAAATATTACTGTAATTCACTGAGGAGTGTGGCGACGGATTTTTCCACTTTCTCCCTCCGACGAAAATCCCACCATTTCAAAGAGATTAACCTCGGCACGAGATAAATGCTAAACTCCTTTCCGCCCCACCCCAGCCCACCACCATCCCCTCCAATTTCCTTGCAGAGGACTCCAAAAGCCACCGGCTCGTGTAAGATAAAAAAAAAAAAATGATCACCTAATTCACTCAAGCACAAAATACAATTCCAGCCGAGAGGCAAGAGCAGGAGTGTATGTCGCGCTGCTACACGCCGGACGGAAACCCCCCCCCGCAGGCCTCCCCTCCAAGACAGCTGGACACAGTAAACGATAGTTTAACCAACACACTTACTCATGCCCAGCTCCACCTGCCAAGCAAAGTGCAGCGCACATTTTGTCAGCATTGTCTCATGGTATCTATACCATGAATCACTTGTCACGCGTCCTGGTTCCTCACTGCATTGGATGTGCTGCGCGTGAGCGCGCTCCTAGATAGTTCCTCACTGCATTGGATGTGCTGTGCGTAAGCGCGCTCCTAGATGGTTCCTCACTGCATTGGATGTGCTGTGCGTAAGCGCTCCTAGATGGTTCCTCACTGCATTGGATGTGCTGTGCGAAAGCGCTCCTAGATGGTTCCTCACCTGCATTGGATGTGCTGTGCGTAAGCGCTCCTAGATGCGCGGCAGAACCTGTACTTAGCATCATGGCATCAGAGCATTAGCACTGGTGTCAAAGCTAGTTTAATGGGGAGATCAGCTGTGGATTGGTTCTCATTACTAACTGCTGATTGAGGGAGAGGGAGAGATGGTGGGGAGTGAGGGTTGGGGAAGGGAGTGTTGGTATAATGAATGAACAAGCCCAACAGTTTCCACACCTTGAAATGCCACCTTAGCGCCTGAATTATGCATGTGGACAAACATTGGATGACTAATTAATGTCCCTCTGATGGTGCAACAGAGTTGTCCCATAGCCTGCGCTTGCAGTGGCCGCCTCACACCTTCTGCACTGGTGAGAGGTGGAGGCTGGCAGCTGGTGGAGGAAGAAGCAGTTCCACTGGTTCACGCTGCTATTAAATGCTCCCTCCTGGTTTAATATGACCCCCCCCATAATGTTAACAACACCTCCCCGGCACATCCAGAAGAGCCATATCCTTCACCGCTCTAAACTAACTCGTATGGGCTTGTGTTCTTGGGCTATGATATGAGCGCAGACATAGATGTGTGGACGCAGGTGCAGTGAGTAGGGCTGAAGAGGCGAGAAGGGGGGGTGGGGGTGTGGGGGGTGGTGATGGATCTTGTTGGCAGACGAGTCTCCCTCTGCTTGACACGGTGCCACGTCTGGATCTGCTGCAGCCTTGCGATAATGTGATTGAGGCGTCCGCGAGGATTGCCTACACGTGAGCGCAGACCATTAGCCCGTAATGAGTCTGCCATCTAAATGTCACAGGCAGAGCGTCCGCTCATGCCTTAGCACGTGCATTTGTTTGAAAACCTTCCTGTGGTCAGAGTGACATAACAGTATGACCAGCTGGCAATCAGCAAGGTCTATGTGGAGGGAGCATTAAAGGGGCCTGTTAGAATCAGGATGAGGCTGCAGTCTGACAGAGGCTGATTTGAAGCCTGGTTAACAGCGGATGGTCCAGCTGAAGACTGACAAGACGGAGGAGGGAGGCTGAGCAGGCTTTGTCTACAGCGCGTCTGACAGGGGAGGAGCCCGCCAGCAGAATGCTAAAAGCTCCCTCCAAGAGAAAAATCCACCCCTCAAGCACAGGTGACTGCCGACTGCCACTGTCAGCTTGAATCACATTTCCATGGATTCCCGCCCATCTTGAAATGCTGCCACACCCCCCCCCCCCCCCCACTATGTTTCCCCACTCCCCCTCTGCCTCTGCCTCTTCTCTTCACTCCTTCTCTCCCCCTCTGCCTCTTCTTTCTCTCACTCCTTCCCACCGTGTTGGTTTATTCATGAGCTTGGGGGTTCATTGGTTCATTTGCCAACACTTCACTTGTAGACTTAAGAAGACAAACAGGAGCAAATCCATGTGAACCACACCAGGCTAAATGACAATTCCACTGCACCGTGTTCTAATCAGTCTGGAAACAGTGCTGGATCAGTGGCAACCTTTTTGTCTCTCGCTGAGCAAAAAAGTCAAAGCTTTAACGATTTATTGCTGTGATGTGGGGGTACTGAAAACACAACATATTATCAAGGTATTTTAAAAATGTTAAAACACGAGACATTTTTGGCTGTGCATTCATAAATGGTTGTTGAAATGGTGGTTGGAAGGTTTTTTTTGAACGACTACTTCCATCAGGCTGTCTAATGAAACAGCAATGTCACATTGTGAAATGATGAAGCAAGCATCAGACAGTGCCTGCAGGGCCAAACCAAGAGAGAGATCCGTCTTTCTCTCTTTCTTCCTCTCTCTGTCTCTCCCTCTCTCTCCCTCTCTCTCCTGCTCGCCTGTCCGTCATTCTCTCACTCACTCTTTCTCATATGGTCTTTCTGTGCTGCCTGAACAGTGGTGTTATCACTCCCATTACAAACATACACATAGTGCCTTGGGCCAGAGGAAATGTAATTTGCTGGAAAAAAAGAAGGGAAAAGTTCATTCATTTTTCATTTTGTCTGAGTACAGGTTAGCAGACCTGTGGTATTGATTTATTGTGTTCTCCCCCCGCCACATGTGCCCCCCCCCCCCCCCCCCCCCCCCCGCAGCATGTGTCTGTCTCATAGAGGCGGGGTCTTCTTTATGTTAGCGCCACTGTACTTAGCCATGCTCTCCAGTCTCTGCAGTCAGTCTCCTTCAAACACATACATTGCAAGACAAAAGAGAGTTTAAAGACTCCTTAGAGTTATGACTTAGAAAGTGTGTGTGACCTGTCAGAATAATGGTTCATTGCTACACCTGAGAACATGCCTAGGAGAATAAACTATCGGCTATCTTTCAGATGGAGGCACAAAATGATTTTTGAAGTTTAAGTGTCTTTGTTATGAGTATGTGGGTTTGTTATGGGGACCTATTTAATAGCTAGTGGTTCATCAGTTGACATGGGCTACCAGAAGACAAGTTTGTATTTTGAGTTAATGGCTGTGCACATGTAACTCTTTCACATGAAAATTAGAGCTTTACCTTTAAACAGAAGAAAACCTAAAAGGAATTAATCCTTAAACAATTCATGATGCTGAAAGGTGTATATAGTATAGATGGCAATGTCATTGAAGACCAAAAGATAAGGATGCAATAGTCTACCATTGTTCCTTCAATACTGTTATCTTGCCAGGCTACTAGCATAGAAGTCAGCTGTCCTATGCATTATGGCTCCTCCTGCTAAAACACACAAGACACAATCAACTGAATGGACCTCTAAGCTCATACCCATACTTTCTTTGGAATTAAGACAGTAGTGTTTTTTTTTCCTTTATAGTTCAATACATGGATATAATCTTCACATCAATATGTATTTATGTAGTCACTCTCCAAACAAGTCCCCATCTCTTTCCCCCTCCCCCTCTTCAATCTGAACGGCAACAGTCACGCATGAGGTGACAGATTGAGGAGCCTGAAAAGGTGTGCGGTGGCTTCTGTTCCAGCTGTTCCTCCAGTGCCCGAATACCTGAGCTCCACCGGCAGGTTGAGTGCTTCTCCAGAGCGGGGCGAGAGTGGGGGATGGGGCTGGAGGGGTTCATGTGGAAGATGCAACTCGCTACATTGGTTCATTGTGCAGTCGTTTAATGAGATCACATCGCTCAGCGAGGTTCATTTGCCGTGCATAGACAAAATAGATTTAATTAGCCCACCGAAAGGGGAGTGCGTGTCTGCTTGTGCCTTTTTGAGAGGGGAAAAAAGAAATAATGACACATTTACATTTAAACATTACGTATTCTAATTAGTTGTGCCCGCGTTTTTACCGGAAAGTGTAAAGTTCAGCAAGTAGCAAACAAATGTGTTTCTAATTAGGCATGCAGGATGACATCTATTTGTCTCTGTTTTTTTCTCTCTCTCTCTCTCTCTTTCTCTCTCTCTCTCTCACACACACTCTGTCACTCTCTATCTTCCACCAGTTGTTTGATCCTGTTTGAGTGTGGGTACATGTTGTTGGGTGAAATTCAGATGCAGCGCTGCACGCCGTCTTGGAGTCTCAGGGTTGACTGGGGTTTGGCCAGACATGAATGGCCCCGCCTGTGTGTGTGGCTCACTTCACAGCTCAGTGGATGGATGACAGCAGCTCTGTGCGTTATAGGTGGAGCTGATGGAAGAAGAGGGTAGAGGCTGCATGTCACACACATATTCCCTTACATCTGCATACATACACACACACAAACATGCCGAACATGGCAGTATGAAGGAGGGAGTTAAACAACGTTGAAGTATGTTTAAAATAGCCTGCTGACTATATGATTTCATCAGAATCAGAATCAGAATCAGAATCAGAAATCAGAATCAGAATCAGAAAGGTTTTTACTGCCAAGTAGGTTTTCACCTACCAGGAATTTTTTGTGGGATGTTGGTGCAAACAATAAACATTCACAATAAACTATACAAATATTAGTTATTATACACATATTAAGTTATTAATTATAGGAAAAACTAAATCTAGAATATATTTAAAAATGTACAGAATATATGAAATGGAAAATGCAGGACTAGTGTGCAATACAGAGTTCAGGATTAGTCCGTGTTGGGGGGCTGGGGTCCAGGGCCTTGTTAATGAGGCCAGCCGCAGACGGGAAGAAGCTGCTCTGGTGGCGTGAGGTTTTGGTCCTGATGGACCGCAGCCTTCTGCCGGAGGGGAGGGTCACAAAGAGTTTGTGACCAGGGTGGGAGGGGTCGGCCATAATCTTCCCCGCACGCCTCAGGGTCCTGGATCCATACATGTCTCTGTCTTCTGGTAAGATGTTTACCAACATGAGTCCCAATTCCTAGAAATACTATCAAATTTAGCAGCTTGGTAATGTGATATATCTTCCCTAGCCCCTGACCTTTTGTCGACAGCATTGTAAATTCCACATCAATATTTATAAGTACATAATGAAGTAGAAAAACAGGCAGAATTTTTCATACGCCAGTGAATGATTTATGCTTCTCCACTGTGGCTCGCTCTTAATTGCCCAACATGTGCGTTAGTGTCGGCTTCACCCTGACGAATGGCTGAATCAAAAAAACTTTGGGGCTGTCGCTCTGCCTCTCTCGCGCAATTGCTTTCCTCCTCCGCTGCCGACGACAATCTGGCTCAGCAACATGTGGCAGGTGGTGAGAGAAAGAAGAAGAGAGAGAGGAGACACCAGGCTTTCATCTGTGAGCTTTGCTCTTTGTAACAGAAACATCAATTACCTCCGTGATTGAGTAATGTTAGCAAAACTCTCAGGGTTGTCTGCTCAATTGAGATGAATGCGTCTGCCAGCGATCTGCTACGCTTTTTTTTTTCCCTCCTGCTGTTGTTGTTGGTGTTGTTGTTGTCCTCTTCTGTGTGTGTGCCGTCTTTTGTAATTACTGGCCAGTCTAGTGTCTAACTTCTGTCATTAGCTGCTGCTGCTGCTGGGCTTCCCTCTCCACACTCTACGTGCACCAGCTCAGTCTGAGCCTTCACTTGACAGCGCAGGACTCCTGTGCAGCATCATCAGTAATTTTAGTGCTTGGACATGTTCCATTCAGACATGATCAATGCCTTATTTCTCTCACTCTTGCACATGCTCTATCTCCAGTGCTCTCTCTCTCTCTCTCTCTCTCTCTCTCTCTCTCTCTCTCTCTCTCTCTCTTCCTTTCGCTGGTGGCTCTGCTGCCATGTCTGGATCAGTGTTGCCCTAGCAGTCAGGCCGTGGCAGTGGGGATGCTTCCTGGAGCCAAAGCCACATGCTAATGCTTATGCACATGTAATCCACATCATCCACAGCCACACTCCCAGGATCATCCCCATGTCCAGCCTGCCAGAAGACTCGCTGTCACCATCACAACCACTTCCTCCTCTCTCCCTCTATTTAGCTCTCTCATGCTCTGTTTACCCTCTCTCAATATTTCTCCGTTCTTCTTCTTCTGTCACTCACTGCCCATCCTTTTCTTCTTCTTGCACATAAACACCCCTGTGACAATTTTGCAATACAAAAGGCCCCAAACACATTTTTATTGGATGATTTTTTTAGATTCTTTAATCACACATGTATTTAATTCTTGCTGTATTATTTAACATTTGGTGTTCTATAGATGTGCTGTTGATTACAGCTCTCAGAGTGATTAAAACATGTACGTTTTGGCAGTGACGTTGCTGGAGGCATTTATAGACATGTGCGTGGGTAAATGCTACTAATTTCAATGGCATGTTTCCATGGAGCACTTACCATTTCTGAAGCTTGGTGGAAGCAAGGCTTTTAATCTGATGTTTCTATGGATCCCTTGAGTGCACATATACTAGTACAGACACACACACACACACACACAAACACACACACACACACACACACACACACACACACACACTACGTGTGATGTGCCAAATTTAAGAGAGAGAGCAGCTGAATGGGCCGCACTGATTGCAGTTGATTTAGAGAGACTCAGGTGTCGCCATTAGCTGTGAAATGCAGAGCAGAAACAGCCCCTTCCCTGACAACATGCTATCCAGGTGCTGATTTTTGCTAAAGAGGTAGCTACTTCCATTTTCCATGTCTGTCATTCAACAGGAAATATACAAGTATATGAAAGACCAAAGAGACCCATGGACTGCAGTGTAAATTTGCCATCAGCCATCAAAATAATAAATCCACCAGTCATTTTTAAATATGTCTTTAACGTGAAATAAATACACACAAATAAAATACATTATCAATGTCCCCATAGGATCATTGGCATTTTCAGCATAGCTCTTTCATTCATTGGCCTTTGCCCATGGAATGTAAAGTGCAAGGTGTTTCATCTCCCCATTACTGTATGAAGCATGCATGAGAAGATGGTAAACACGCCTTTAAAACGGAGCCCCAGCACCCCTGTGATAACCCCGGCCTATCTTAATAGGCCAGCACAAATCTTGATTGAAATCTCGCGCTCGCTTCCCAGAGCAGTCAATCAGCGTCAGGTCTGATGTCCTCCCCTGCCGGCAGCCTGTCCCACTCGCTCCCCTCACTGCAGGCTCTGCTTGCACTGCACACTCACTCGTAGTGTGTGTGTGTGTGTGTGTGTGTGTGTGTGTGTTTGTGTCTCCCAAGGACAGGGGATTCTTTCCAGATGTGAAGCTGTGTGTTTCTCTTTTTTTTTCCTGGCTTAGGTGGCAGTTAGGCGGCTAAGGTGTTCTGAGTGTGTAAGCTAATACGGCATACATTTTGTGTCGCCAGCCGCCCATTGCATTGTGATTAAGTGAGGTGTGCAAAAACAAGTTAAAAATACCATTCTGTTAATGTTATCTTCTGTTTTCTTTCTATTTTCTCCCTCCATGCTGTGCCCCTGGATCCTGCTTCAGGTATAGCCCATCTCTACTATTTTTTGTTAATGAAACTGAGGATGCGTGTGTATGCAAGATGTCACTGTATCAGGAACTGTGTTAATCTGAGATGAAACACTTACAGTATACTCATGTAAATATTGTTGTCCAATCACTCGATCCCTAGCATCAGATATAATATTGAAAACATGAATTTAAAACGCAACTGCGTCACAAGGGATAGGATTTTCAACAGTAGGAATGATTGTGAAACAGTATATTTCAAGCATTTGGAACTGTTAAATTTAGTTTAGCTTTTTCTCAAAACAAATACTGCATATTGTGGTTCCTAACCTTAGTCAGAAGTAGAAGACAATACAATAGGACATACCCTTTTTACAATAAATAACTAATGTTTTTCAAGGTATATTCAAGCTAGCTAGCTGGTAATTATATTATACTAGTATAAAATGTGGGGACTGCTATATCGCTATACTGTTTATCTGCTAGTCAATTGCAAGACAACAGCAAAGTTTACAGAGCATTGTAAAAAAAAATCATATCAGGTAGGAAATGAAAGTCAGTAACATAATATGTGCTGGCGATAGTGGTTCAAGAGGTAGAGGAGTCATTCAGCTAACAGAAGGTTGCTAGTTCAATCCTGACCTCCTCACCAAGTGTTGAAGTGTCCTTGAGCAAGTCACTGAACCCCAAACCGCTCCTGATGTTCAGGTAGGGACCTTAAATAGTAGCCTCCGCCATCAGTGTGTAAATGGGTAGTCTGAGGCATTAATCTGTAAAGCACTTTGAGTGCTCTATGAATACAAAAACGCTATATAAATGCAGTCCATTTACCATGATCATGTTCAAAGCATATACTGCTTCCACTACTAGAGTTATTAAGAGGTAGTGCAGATTGAGGGAGAAGCCTTAGACAAGGTCTTATTTTGGCTTAGTGGAAAGCCACACTGTAACTACGTGAAAGATTATGAGTTACTACTTAAATACCGGAACAGGAATTTGGAGAGCAAAGCAGTGGAATTTGTGGATGTATAGCCTAGCCTACTACAAAAGATTATTTCAGCAGGGCCTCTGACCTGACCAAACTAGATATCCTCTAGGCTGCCTCGTCAGAGGAGAGATACAGCTAGCAGGAGCTCACTCACACGCCAACCCCATTTCAGACTCTCTTTGTGGCCTTTGTCAGAGGGACAGATGGAAAGCCATGGCTGTGGTGATACTCTTGACAAAGCCAGACCTCAGAGACACACTAGGAACACGCTGACAGAAGACACTGCTCAAAAGTTTACTTAAACATGATATATACCAAATCAAGAAGAAATCAGTTTTGCAATGGTACAATTTTTTTTTTTTAAATGAATCAAAAATTCTCAAAAATACCCTAATCCATAAATCGGATGAATATGTGTATTACTGTATGTCTACCCTAATCCATAAAATGTATGAATATGTGTATTAACGTATGCCTACCCTAATCCATAAAATGTATTACTATGTGTATTACCATATACAAACCCTAATCCAACTAGTAGATTGGTACAGGTAACATCATTTCTAGCAAAGGTTTAAAGAACAATAGCATACTGTTACCCATAATAATGACACATAAGCCAGATACATAGGCTGTTATAACAAAGTATAATACTTAGGGCTTACAGATTACAAGTCTACAGGCATTCTTGATCAACTTTATTTATTTAGTTGCTAAAAAGCAAAACAGCATGGAAAACTTAAAGTTCATTGACCATAATTATTATTTCAAGTGTGATGTCCATCAGCATCTAAATAGATGGGTCTAACATTCTGGATGTAACTAAAAGCCCAAACATCATATTCACTAGGCTGTGTGCCCCAGGGAACATCCACAATGTATTAGAATTCATATTCTGTCTGTTTTACAAAGTTAAAACATTCCTACCAGTGTTGAAACTAAATCTGTATCCTTGCTCTGTGGCAAACTCTCCCTAGAACACACACACACACACACACACACACACACACACACACACACACACACACACACACACACACGAAAGCAAGAAAGAGACTCAAAATAAACACATCCATTCTCAGTTTTACTAGATCATATTCTGCACAGACCTAGGTTTCTTGTTTCCTAACAATAGGGGCATTTGCATGGCCAAATCCATTGCATTCTTATATTCCCCTTTATCAGTGCAGAACAATCCCTCAGACGTTGCACTCACATTTTTATTAACATTAGCCAATCAAAATGTGCTTATTGGATGCTAAAGCGTGTATTGTCAGATTTGTCTATGCAACTTGTGTGTCTGTAATTGTATTTCTCTCTCTGAATGCAATGCTTCCATGCTATTCTCCTGTAGCTTTATTCAGGCAAAGCAAGCAACTCTGTTCTCTTTTGAATGTGAGTGACAACAAAAGCGCCTGTCTGCATAATTGAATAGGGAGAAAAATGAAGTTGCATTGGTGCTAATAAAAACGTCTCTAGAATGTTCCATTTTACGGCACAGCTGTCATATTTCAATTTAAAAATGGTGTTGCTTTGCCGCACAGAGCAGTATTATTTTCCAGCATAGTATAATAGAAAAGCACAACCCCTAGGTTACGTTTCAGTTAGGCAGAGACTTGAAACAAGTTATTATTTACTAAATAATACAAATATGTGTGTGTATGTGTGTGTGTGTGTGTGAGTGTGCGTGTATGTGTGTGTGCATGTTTCTCGATTATTTTCCTAGCATTTGTGTAATGTAGTCTGAAGGTTGTACTTTGGGGAAGACCTTAATTAAAATGGGTGCCGGGGGCAGCGGGAGTAGGCTGTAATACATCACACCCTGGCAGCGGACACAGATCATTGGCTACTGAGGTCAAGTCATGTGACAACCTGAAAATATGAATGTTTTCTGGGTGGCACCACCTATGCCAATGTGTGCTGCAAACAGAAACCCAAAATTGAACAATTCTAATTTAAGCCATATCTGCATAATGGTGTAATATATTGCCTTTCCCCACATGAAACAGTGCTTTTCTGCTGAATTGTCAGGGGGAATTGTGATGGCCATTTGCCATGGTTGACAGCATTGCTTGTTTGCAGAGTTTTCTTTTTATATGCTGAGCTGATGTAGGTTCTATGATGGAGGTTAATGGGGGTGAACTAGGCCCTCTAGTCAAAGGTTCTTTACTGAGAGGCCATTCTTCATAACCTTCAGGCCAGAAAGACACTGCAACTGGTAACTCACAATACACATTGCTTATGATGAGTATGACAGAAGACAAGGCTTTGTCTGCTTTGGACTACCATGAAAGCAGTGGTTGGTAAGCACTATTACAGAAGATGCCCTTAAGTGTGCTGATGATGCACCCTGTTCTTAGGGCACACCAATGAAAGGATGAATAGTGCAGTATGACTGCCAGCATACTATTGATTGAATCTTAAAAGTCTCTCTCTCTCTCTCTCTCTCTCTCTCTCTCTCTTTCTTTTTCTCTCTCTCTCTTTCTCTTTCTCCCTCTCCCTCTCCCTCTCTCTCTCTCTCTCTCTCTCTCTCTCTCTCTCTCTCTCTCTCTCTCATCCGCTGTCTTTCCATTCAGAGTTTGTTTATCTGTCCCTGTTGTTTGGTTATTATATTGCGTGGAGCAGGTTATTGCTTGGTAGGGAACTTGACACATTGACTTTTGGGAAGTCCACTCTTCCACATCCACACACACACACACACACACAGAGACACACACACACACACCCTCACACACTCACACACACACATACATACACACACACACACACACACACACACACAAACGCACACACACACACACGCACAGAGACACACTTCCACTGGCGTTCACCACATCTCTTCTGTCAGCTCAATTATGCCTTGAGTGTCATCAACTAAAGAGACTCTTTATGGTTGTGTTATTTAGCATTTTTTTCCCCCACAATGCCATAATAGTTTTCTGCAAGAACTTGGTTGGTGATTTGTCTCATTTTACAGCTAATTGAATAATATTACATTCACAAGGTCTATCAGGTTTTAAATGAGTCGCTTGCAGTGAAATTCACAATACGCTGTCTCTTGCAGCACAGTTAAATCTCCAATGTCACACAGAGACACACACACACACACACACACACTATCCCTCTTTAAGCGCTGGTGGTACTTCACTAGAGTTACAGCGTGTGTCAATGAAACTATGTTTTTATATTCCCCACAGTGCAGAATATGAACCTCTGTTCTGCCAGTTTGAAAACAGGATGAGAGGAGGAATAAAAGCCTGGCTACAGCCTGGAATTGAGCCGCTATTAGTTGTTAATTCTGAAACAAATTATGCAATTAGCTTCCCCCCATCTGAATGTGGGCCACAGAAGAGGACAGCCTAACCTTCACTTGATCTAGTCTGCCAGTGGGAAGAAAAAAAGAAAAAGGCATTTAAATTCAAGAATATCCGTTGCCTATGCAACAAGCTTTCTCATGGCTACCAAGAAGTGTTACCAAGTGACACGTCTGAGCTCTTTCTACATTGGCTTTTATTTCTGGGGATTTTCATGTTTTTTTTTTCTCTTTCAAAGGTATTTATGTCCTTAAACAAAGCAACAATTTGCCTGTGCAGGGAAGATAGCATTGTGTGGGGAGCAGAGCTTTGGAAGTCCCCACTCAGTTCCCTCCATGTTGAGGAGGTTATGTCTGGAGCTGGTTTGTTGTAGACTCTCCAAGGAGTAGACTTTGAAGTATCTGTCGCTAGGTGCAAATACAATACACCCCAAGCTCCATATTTATTTACCACATACTCTGCTGTATTTAACCAAAACAATGTTGTTGTTATGTCATGTGATCATATTCATGGACAAAGAGATCTTTTTGGTCTGACGGCACTACTTAGAGACTTTTCAAGGGAAAGATGGTTGTTTCCTCAGGGGAATAGTCTGAAGTGGTGCTAGTACATGGCTTAAACAGCCCATCCCATCCCAAGAAAAGTACATCTAAAAAAGAGCTTTCCTCCTTAATTTCCTCAAGCAACAATGAGATTAAAAGTGCAATTTAGACTTAAATCTCCTGCTTCTAGAATTTCGATATGGTCAAAAATGTCTCCTATCGTGTTAGAGGAGTGATCTCAAAGGGGTCATCAATCATGATCAGGTTTTACTTAATGTTTACACATCTCAATATAACCTCCTCTGATTTTCTCTCAGGAAAACCTTGGTGTTTGCGGATGCAGCACAATTTTCACAATAAAGTGCATTTAACAAGCCTATGACAAGAAGACTGTTCAAAGCTGTTGGTGAGGGGTAGCTAGGAAATCTAATTTGTCAATTATGGTAGATTTTGGAAGAAATTTGGGACAAATATCTGTCATGAATAGCATGTTTCCTAAAGAAGTGAGAAGCATAACAAATGATTAAGAGTTGAAGAAAGTCATTAAGGTGAATAATTGACCACTTACTTTTACTATACAGGATAGTCTGTGAGTTATCTGAAATTATGGTATAGAGTTATATTTTAATACTATGAAATCGTCCAAAACATTAATTTACTGCCTAAACTAAAGGGATGTAAATTCACAATGCTAATGCCTCCTCTTTTCAGTGTGTGGTACTGTTAATAGAACTTCATGTCATAGTTGTGTTGTGTGTTGCCTGAACATGGAACTGGATGAAAGTTGGATGTTGTGTGGTGCTTTTGGGCAAGCGTCCGTTTCAAAGCTCTTGGATCAACACAGGTGTGTGTGTAGTGAAGCAGGATCTTTATCTGTGGTCCACAGAGAGACAGAAAGCCCTCTTATCTCTGCAGGTTTGGCCATGTGTTTAAACCGGACACAAAACACAGGAGAGACCTGCTCAGGCTGCCACCTATGCTATCTGAAAGACAAACATGCTAGACCCTCCCAAAAACCACACAAGGTGGCATCGAAGTCCCTGCCAAACTGCAGTTGGAATGGTCAAGAACAGCAGATATGTGTCAGGTCCAGAGGAGTGTGCATGTGCGCCTTTATGTGTGTATGTATGTATGAGCGTGCGTGCGTGCGTGTGCGTGTGTGTGCGTGTGCGTGTGCGTGTGTGTGTGTGAGTGTGTGCATGAGTGCTCTCCATATTCAGCTATCAGAGCATATTTACACTTTGTCTTATCTGTGAATCCATATGTGAAGTGCTAACAGAGAGTTTTCATCCTGTGAATATACTGCAGATATACAGATAAATGGCTGCTGAAATGTGTGATATGCACACACACACACACACACACACACACACACACACACACACACACACACACACACACACACACACACTATTTGTGTTGTCACTCGCCTTGTGTGCAAAGTCAGAGTCAGATCATTGAAGAGAAAGAGGATCTGTCTGGGACTGGTGTTAAGGGTCAACAGCCACCATTCACAGCTTTGAAAGACACTAGATGTAATTACACAGACATCCCCAGCGGACAGCAGCCTACAGTCAAAGGAGCAGAGGCATTATGAAATCACTAGAGAAAGGAAATAAAGCCTCACTTAGCATGAACTATACACAAACCCAACCACACGGCAGTGTCTTTTTAAATAGAGTGTGTGTGTGTGTGTGTCTATTCTCATGAACTATACACAAACCCAACCACACGCCAGTGTCTTTTTAAATAGAGCAGAAATGAAGACCTCTGTTTATTTATGTGTACAAAAATAATTTGGCAGCCACACCTTTTTTCACTGCAAGAGAAAGAGGCAGCTCCATTTGGTTGGACGAGGCTTGGAGAGAAAGACATTCTGTTAAACTGGCCCTCCTGATAATTGGATTATGATAAAGTTTTTTTTTTCATATTTGGAATTGAATGGCCAATGGAAATTGCATTTACATTGGTGACAAGAGGAGTGGAAAATTGTAAGAATCTTTTCTATTCAAGGCTTTGTTCTGTTCAGCTAGTCAAAGGCCACGAGTAGAAAAGAGACTACGCACTGCTTATTGCTAATGCCATTATCTGGGAGACTACTGCATATGCATAGTAGGAGTGGCCTTTCATTGCCAAATTCGGCTCTTAGCTTCCTGGGCAAAAAGACAGATTACATTACTGTGAAATGGAAGGGAGTGTGTTGGGGTTGTTTATAGCATGGTGTATTAAGTATCACAACAAATATCCTGTTTTAATGTGACTGATGCATTGAAAGACAAATCAAAAAAATCTAAGCTGAGCAAACTGACATCAGAAAAGTGCATGTCATTTGTCATGGTATGAGCATTGTGCTATCAAATATAGGTGTTTTCAAAACATTTTCAGTTTTGGTGTGTATGTGCTTAATGCATGACCCTGAAACTAGTTTGATTTTCTATCACGTGCATGTGTGTGTGTGTGTGTGTGTGTGTGTGTGTGTGTGTGTGTGTGTGTGTGTGTGTGTGTGTGTGCGCGTGCGTGTGTGTGTGCGCGTGCGTGTGTGTTTGTTTGCCTGTGTGTATACGACTGTGTGTTTGTGTCTGGGCGTGCGTGTTTATGTGTGCATCAGTGCCTTGTGCATGCTCTGCACGATGCCCTGGTCCTGTCGCATCCCATCCATTAAAATACTAACCTCTGCGGATAAATAAGCACCCCGTGCCAATTATCTTTACACAGTTTCAGTTAATATTTACCTGGCGGTGGCGTGGGCCTGCCTGTTTGTTCTTGTGCAGGCCTCCTCTCTCTCCTCCGCTCCACTCGCCTCTCCTTCTGAGCGCCTCCAGCTGCCAGAGATGTGGCACACTCACTGCTCAGAAAATTAGCCTCCTCCGTCTACCTGACTGTACTCACTAACAAGCATATGTTTCACAATCATTGGGGGATAGGGAGTGCGAGAGAAGAGAAGGAAGAGTGTGAGAGGGGGAGGGAGAGCAAGCGGAGTACGTGAAAACTACATGGACTGACAAAGCAGCAACGCCATGTTAACAATTACTCAGTGAATTATCCTGAAAGTCATTATCCACCAAGTGCACCTCTTAACCTTGTTAGCGGAGATGCCACGAGTCAGGCCCCAGGCAGCCTGTTCTGTAATTAAGGTTGGATCAGGTTGCGTATTTATGGACGCTTTTTCTCGAGCGGAGATTCAAATTGAAATTGAATTCTGGTAATCTTTTTGCAGACAGACGCATGGAATGCTTGATGGTTGTAGGTGGTGGTGCTGGGCATGGGACTTTTGTTTTTTGTGACTTTTTTTATGAGGAGTGTCTTCACAGGAATTGTTCAAACACAGACTTAAAGACAGGCTTATTTCTAAGAGGTTAATGAGAAGGCCTCGTCTCACGCACACACACACACACACACACACACACACACACACTCTCTCTCTCTTTCCCTCTCTCCATCTCTTCCGCCACATCATATCACACAGAGCACACATTGGCTGCTGAGAAGCTGCAGGCGTTGCCAAACCTGAAAAACATTGATACGATTTCTGCTTCTGTTCATCCTTCATTAACTTAATTACTTTTTTCCTTCTTCTGCTGGGAGAAATAGCATTGGGTAGATGACTGTTTTATTGTGGTGACGTGTGCTTGATAAACTTGTGATACAGTGCTGAGCTGTAACAACACACATGCAACATATGAATCAATGGCAATCATTGCAGCATTTCACTGAGGTCCTAACAGCATCTGTGGTGCTGATTGCAGATACAAGTTGATTCTCAAGAAAAAAAAAGTTTCTTTAGGCGGAGGACAGCCCAGGACTGTTTCTTCTTAACAGTTGAGTGGTAGAGCACCACCAATGCTCTGCCAATCTCATCCTTTCAATTATCATTTTTATCTATCTTATAGTCACTCTTTGTCTGCCATTTTGAAAATTAAGCCAGTTGTCCACAATATGATGTTTACTTAAATGCTCCTCATTTTATCTGCTATTTCATGTGTGTGTGTGTGTGTGTGTGTGTGTGTGTGTGTGTGTGTGTGTGTGTGTGTGTGTGTGTGTGTGTGTGAATAATGTCTCAATGACATTTTCAGATTTTCTTATCTTATTGTGCCCTTACAGTGCAATGTGGTTTTTGGCAAATGGCTGCTCTGTAGACTGTGAAATGCTCATTGTAGTTGAAAGTTCTGGGGAAAAACAGGATACACTTGCCCCCAAGATCCCCATAATATCTAAACATGTTTCATAAAAATACACCATCATAATATAAAATAAGTTACTCTTTACTGAAATTCCTGACACAAGAGCATTTGAACAGAAACCTGCGTCTTCACAGATGCTGTGGCATTAAGGACATTTTCAAAGCCAGAGGTATCCAGCAGCTACATGTCTTATATCTATAAAAGAAACATCATTGCTCAAGGTAACCTCACTAGGCTTTCCATACAATAGAAAACCTTCATCATTATTTACATGAATGTACATGAAATGGGGAATTATTTTACCTCCGGACAAAAACAGAGCTGTATGATGGTGATAGATTGCCATTCCCCTGTGTATGTATGGGAATGTGTGTGCATTAGTGGGATGTGTCTGTGTATGTATGGGAATGTGTGTGCATTAGTGGGCATGTGGGCATAGTGAGGCCCACGGGGTTAAACTGGAGTGCTAATTGAAGTCACAGGAGCAGTACATTCTGAGGCCATGCCTCAGTCCCCGTGTCCAGTGCTGGCAGCTCTCCCATGGGGTGCGTGAAATTGTTTTGGGCCTCCATGTGTGCTTGACAAGGTCACTGGAGGGCTAGAGGCCATGTCCTTCACCTCCTCATCCTGTGCCCACAGACGGGGAGCTAGACAGGGCAAGGGTTTGTGGGAGACGGACATAACTATGTCTCACTGATGAGTGATGACTGACTACTAACTAGGAGCACCGTCTGCTATAAGAGAAACATCTCGATTTTCATCGGGGTTCTGAGGACATTTAAAAGAGAGAAACAGCAATGGAACTGGAAATTATTTTGTTAAAGACTAAAAGAACCTACAATACCAGAACCTTAACCTGTAATAAACCATAAGCCCTGTGTTCACAGCAGGGAATGATCCGAGGCTAGTTGCTACACCTAGCTATACCTGACGTATCCTTTAAGTCACATACTGTACATGCATTCTTACTGTGGGAACCTGTCTTGAGGTCAGCCTGGCCTTGTAGTACCATACCTGGAGGGACAGGAGAGGACAGGGAGACCAAAGGAAGGTGCCACTTCCTTGCTGAGTGTGGTGAGCTGGGCTTGTACAGCCCAGTAGGGTGGGAGATGAATGGCCTTGGTGGGCTGGCACACTAAGTAATACAGCCCATGATGAATCACCGCCTTCAGTGACACCAAAATTGGAATGGTTGGGTTCAGGAGCCAAAACTAAGAGGGGGCCTCTGGCCAGCGTGTAGTCATCTGTTAAAACAGCAGCCCCCCGGGGCCACACAGGGTATTCCCCCCTCAGCTAACAGCCAGGATTAATAGCTGCCAACAAGGGGACCAAGAAGGGCCTTTGCAAGACCATAGCCCTCTCTGGGTGTGACACGTTTGGTTTGTTTGAGTGTGTGTGTGTGCGTGTGTGTGTGTGTGTGTGTGTGTGTGTGTGTGTGTACAATCATACATACATATACATACATACATATACACAATCATAAACGCTTGCCATAAAATAGAGACTGAATCTTTTGTGTCTGACCTGTTCACACCCAAGAGAAAGCCTAAGGGTTGTCTTATGACACCGTCCCATTACCCAAGAGAAGACATAGGTGCACGCACATGTCTCCTCTCCTGGTCTGGACTGAATCTTTAAAGTGAGGGGGAAGGTAAGACATGGTCAGAGCGAGGGGAGACTACTCAGCATCAAGCCTGACTAAATGAACTTCGATAAGGTTTTATAATCCCAAGCCAAACCTCACATTGTATTAGTCATCACTCATTTATTCTTAAATTGGTGCGTCTCAGACTGATATTAAGCCTGATTTGCCGTGTGAATGGAGTGTTGTGTTAGGATGAAGCTGGAACAGTCATACTTTTCAGAGGATAACTGGTTGAAGCACAGCTATTTTTAAATCTCTGTGTCGGTGTGGAAGTTCTGATTCCAGTTCAGTTAGATATAGTCCTTTTGATGCATGGTGGATTCAACCTTCTTGTTAATCAGTCCTTTTAGACTCCCTGCACTCAGATCCATTAATTCTTGAACTACAGGAGTGTTATTCACAGGCTGACATCTAGCACGTTGTTGTTCTTGCCTCTGTGTGTGATTGCACTAATGAAGTAGATGTAGCTTACAGTGATCTTGTCTGATTAATGATAATTCTCCTCTCCTGAAGTATCGCTATAATGGGTGACATACATTTGCATACATTAGACAATCACTGTCACATAATCATTCCAATGAATAAGTAAGCAAGCTCTTAGATTTCCCCTTTCTGTTCTGGTGAACTGACTTCTTGTGTGTGTGTTTTGTTTTCATCCGTTTCCCATCTCCATCTCACCAGTGAAGATCATGTCCTCTCACTGAAAAGAATCAGATGGCTGCAACTCAGTTTCTCTTCTGTGTTGTTTGTCATGTTGACATGCTTCATATTGAAGTCCTGTCCATTAAAGAGAGGTCATCTTCAAAGAGAGGTCATCTTCACAGGCTGATACAGCTTGTACACTAATGATAACACACACTCTCTCAGATACAGCTGAAGCACATATCCATCCATCCATCCATCCATCTCTTCACCTATCCATTCCTCACCTGAGTACATTGCATACTGACCTAACCCCTGAAATATGTGACCTGCATAGGTCAGGAGACTCTTGGTTCCTTGATGAGAGAGATTATGGGCTGGAGGCTGCGTGAGGGTGGAGGTCAGGTCTGGCCTCATCCATAACAGCCCCAAATGCCTGCTGACCTCAGAGGCCAAGGTCCGTGAGCCTTCATGGCCCTGATGTGTATAAACATGGAGACATCAATCCTTCATAGAGCACGTCATAAAACAATACAGTGAACACCAGCATTTCTTTTTTTTCTGAAACATGTTCTTCTCTGAGCTGAGTTTTATTTTGTATTGATTGCCTGTAGACACATACACTCACAGGCAGGGGCTGTCGTTTGGCTGTCAACCTTTAGCATTAGCATGTTAGCATCCATCACTGGCGTTTTGGCCCATGGAGCCAAAGTCCTGAATAAATGTAGCGTGACCACTGTTGAAAATGGTAAATATGTAATAAGGCAACGCCTGCACTTCAGAGTGTCAGCTCCTTCTTCACAGCACATAGTGAAGGTTTTTTTTTTTTCTGCTGCCCAACGGCCATTTCCAAAGCTTGTCCTGAATGTTGATAGGGAGAACAGTGTTGTCTGTAATACAAGGCCTGGGTGTATGTGTTAGCCTGTGACAGGTGTGAGGCTCATAGGCTTTATAAGCACGAAGGACCAATTCACTCATCAGCTCCCAGCAGGCCACAGGCCATCATAAATCAGCCTGCTTCAGAGAGAGAGAGCGAGATAGAGAGACAACAAGGCAGAGAATAGGGATGAGATCAGAGAGAGGAGAGTGTGGGGCTGGATTTCAGATAGTTGTACAAGGAGAGAGAGACTCCCAGAGACAGCGTGAGGTAGTAGTGGAGAGCCCTGGTCCCCCTTGGGCTTTTGGCTCCTTTTGTTCAGGTCTTAATTGGATATTAGTATCTCCCCTCATTTAAGTGTCCTCTCCGCTCTCCGTGTCCTGGTCAGCTTACACTCAAAATCCTTTTGTTTTATCTTGTACTTTTATCGTGCCTGTTCTTGGAATGTGCCCGCAATACAGTTTAGTGCTAATAGCAAATGTTCAGCAGAAATGGAAATGAATGCTTGCCTCAGTGCCCTCGAAACTTATTTAAAGAGACAGGACATTATTTATTTGTCCAAAGACATTATGTATATTTGCTCTTCTGCTGACTGCCCCATGAAATTGTGACAGACTATATTTATTTGACTTGATTGGAGTCACAGAGATAGAACGGAATTTGCACTCTCATATGGAAATAGGAATGCAATTGTTTGTCTGTTTGTATAGAAATCTCTTATCCATTATAATATTTGGCTGAATATCCAGAGGCAACAGTGAAATAAAAGGAGGCAAGTATTGCCATTGCCATCAGAAACTTCTCATCTGCATCTGCATTGACTATTCACATTTGGGAATTTAGTAGCAACCAAAAACTAGCCTCTGGGCTTGTTCACAATGTAATTGTCCTGGAGATAATAGTGCCTTTTGTGTGCAGTGCAGTGGAATCCTCTTGATGGTGCGTTCCATGACACTATGGGCCACTGGTGTGAAGAGGGGATGGGGGGAGGGAGAACAGAAGCAGAAATGATCCAATACACAAGTCTCACTGAATCAGGTCCTCTGCACTCTTCAAATCAGAGGAGAGGAGAGGAGAGGAGAGGAGAGGAGAGGAGAGGAGACACGTCAGAAAAGAGAAGGCACGTCAAATGAGCCCCTCTGCACCAAGTCAGCCAATGAGGGTTGATAATGGCCTCCTTCAGCATTCTGCCATTTACCTTTTCATATTTACCACTGGAGCCATTTGGAAACGACACTGCTTTGATGGCAAGTGAAATGCAAGTCATCTGTGGTGCTTGATTGTGTGATGATTGGGTGGGTGGCCTTTTTTATCAAAGGTTGAGATATTTGCATGGCAATGCTTTCACTCCTTGAATGAATGGAATTAACACCCTACAATTCCTGATGCACCCCTCCACCAATATATATATAAAATAAATGAAGAACTGAACCATCACCTGTGTCTCAAGCAAAGATAAAAGGGAATGTTATAAATAAGTAATAAATAAGTAAAAAGCTTTTTTTCTTTCTTGGTGAGAAAGAGTGCTCCAGTGAATAGGTTGGAGGGGAGTTACAGGGAAAGCCTTTTAACGTGTGGACATGCAAAACCTCAACGCTTATATAATTCAAAGAGGCCTAGCACTCCAGCAATATGAGAAAACAGCTCCTCTATCTATGTCATTTTTTTTTTTCTGCCTGACTTCGATGGACAGTTTATTATGCTCGTTTGGTCTATGAACATTGACTAACCAAACAATGAGAATGGTTCTCACAGATGGATTGTGTGTGTGTGTGTGTGTGTGTGTGTGTGTCTCTCTCTCTCTCTCTCTCTCTCTATGTATATATATATATATATATATCTATGTGTGAGTGTGTGTGTCCTTCACCACTTGTGTGTGTGTGTTTAATGTCTATTCATGTTGGCTATACCCAGGTTGGTTTATTGAATCACATATGTGATTTTCTATGTTTCTGGATGTCTGGTTGTGTTTGTGTGCATGTGTGTAAGAGTGATAGAAATAATAGCTGAAATGAGTGATAGAGTGGGACAAGAGGAGGAATGAGAAAGAAACAGGATACAAATCGAATCCGTCGACAACTGGCTTCCAATTTGCAGTGTACACTGTGCTGCACCATCCCGTTGATCAGCCCCTGTTCCCAGGAGGCTTTTAGTGGTCTGTTTTTGAAAATGGCACCAATTTCACCAAAGGGCTTTCTTTTCAAATGCCTAATTCTCACCGTTCCAGCTGAAAAGGAGAAAGAGCTTCCACCTCCACTCCCTTTAAGAGGGTGTCAAATGAGAGCTGCCCCTGCCACCCAGACTTCTGCTCGGCCATAAAACATCCAGCGCCGCACAGCCTAATCCCTGCACAATGTTAATGCCCTGCTCCTATCACTTGTAGGATGATTGGCTTTTGATAAATGCAGTGGGACTTGTGGAAAAGAAATAGATGTTTTTGTGCCGGTGCCAAAACCATTTCAATTCACATCAACAGCCAGCCCTCTCTGGTCCTTTTTTATTTCATTTAACTTTCCATCTTTTTTGTCCCAGTTAAATGGGGGGAAACACTCTACCGAAAAATATATAATTTGATCAACTTGTGTGTGTTTATGTGTGGGTGTTTGCATAAGCACATGGTGTGTGTGTGTGTGGATGGTGTGTGTGTGTGTGTGCTCCCACCATTCTCTTCCCTTTAGAAGTACAGTGTAGCATGATTATGAAAGCACGCTGCCTTACACGGTAGTAAATAGCTGGGTTCACGCGCTTAATTTGAAAGTCTCAATGTATCAACATCAAACACTTCTTTAATTGACTCTGAATCACACTTAGTACAGTGCACAGAATTGGAAACGTGATATTATGAGCTGTCAGTTTGCATTTGTCGCAATTTTGCTTTGGGATTTAAAAAAACTCCATCCCTTTGACTTGCACACAAACACTCCACCACACAGTGAGAGAAATAGTGTCTGCTTATTTAAAGAGGGCTTTTGCTTATTTCAAAAATACTGCTGTTAAGGATAAGAGAGCAATAGAGTGAAACGGGAGGAGAAGGATTTTTAAGAAAACTCATTATGGAATTAATCTGAATGAATGATGGATTCCACTGCTTAGGTAGTGTCCACGTTTATCTGTTTGCTTTTTATTTGGCACATTATTGTTTTGTACTGGGACACATTCAAGATGGCTGAGAGGGCTGCTTCAATGAAGCTCTGTTTTCATTTCTCTCTCCTTCTCCTCTCTCCCTCTTTCTTTCTCTCCCTCTGTCACTCTCTCTCTCTCTCTTTTCTATCTTATTTTCCCCAGAGCACCTTTCATTTCAGCAGTCAGACGGCTGCGTATAAGTGAGTCCCCAGTGGCCAGTCGTCGGAAACTTATGACTAGCCATGTCTTCAGACATCACGCCGCTACCAAAGCATGGCAGGATGACAGATCGTGCCTTCAATACATAGTGACAAACAAATTAGTGGAAAGATGCTTCTCGCTGCATACCAGATGTGCTGGGCTCCATCATATGGAACAGGCAATGAAAAACTGTCCCTGTCCCATCTGTGCTGCCAAAGACCATCGGTGCAGCAATTTCAGCCCAACAAAGTAGAGTAAACACACGTGCCAATTACACATATAATAACGGCACACTTTCAAAATGTCTCAAAGCCTTTCCATTTTGCAGTCTCCTAGAGAAAGATGGAGAGGGTGGTAGAGGGAGAGAGGAGGAAGAGAAAGGAAAGGGTTGAGCTGCACTATAAAGGAGATGCTTTGTTGATCTACGTAGGGGCATGAAGAGAAGTAATGTTATTTATGTTGATGAATAGCAGTTACTGGGCTGCAAAGGAGAAAGAGTGATAGAGGGAGTGAATTGGAAAGCAGAATGATAACCGAGATAAAAGAAAAGGGATGAGTGGGTTATCAGCTCCAGACTGCCACCATGTATTCCAGAGTGGCTTGATGCTGGTCAATCAAAAGCAAACATCACTTCTGCCAGATGCTCCACTGGTCATAAGCATAACCAACAGTGCTGCAGCCCTGCTCACTCACAGCCATGCTGTATGTTTGTAAATAAATCCTAATGATGAGCTCTGACATCATGCTAAGGACAGCCCAGTTCAGCCACCCTATACCTCTCTGCACAGTACTTCACTGTGATTGCCATAAACATGTACATATATAAAGACACCAGTTTTAGCATGCTAGCTTATCAGTGATTTGCATGTATTTTCGGTAGTTAGCTCACTAGTTTTAGACTTAAACAGCTTACTGCTACTTTAAACATTAGAATACCATTTGAGCTCTGTCTGTAGTTAATTTGGTTGTAGTCGATACTGAAATAAAGAGCAAAGGTTGTAAATCCACAGTAAATTATCTAATTTGATGTGCATGATACTAATAAGTCATTGTATTAACGTTAGTGCTGTCAATTAATCATTAACGATTAATCACATTTTTTTTTATAGTTAACTCGATTAATCGCAAATTTGTATCTATTCTAAATGTCCCTTCAATTATTTTTTTCCATTATTTTTTGTATTTATTTGAATGCTCTTATCAACATGGAAAAGTGGATTGGCTTGCTTTATGCAAATGTTTATTTTATTGAAACACAACATTACCAAACAGGGCGGTACAAAATACATTTATAAAGAGCACATTTTAGGTAAACAAGGACTCAGCCTATAGTGCAGTTAAACCATGGCTTAATATTGTATTTTTTTTTTTCAAGTTTGCTGGGAACATAGAAGTCAGGCCTCGTATTTCAAAAACAAAGGAATGTAACAGTTAGGTTACCAATAAACACCATGCATTTCGTATATTTATAAATTCTTCACTGTCTGTATAGTAAAGGGACATGCAAAGTATCATTTATAAACTGTTCTGCATTTTTTACAAAGGTTGGACAACACCAGAGTAGATGGTTAAATACATTCGTCGGCCATTTTCTCAACATTTAGGGTTATTTGGGCCTGGTTTTTACACCAGTTACTGTAGTTGGCATTCACCAATGTTATTAGCACTAGGTACCAACAGGCATAGCTGGCCAATTGCTGTCAGTAACGTCAAGTTATGCCTTCAAACAAGAGCTATCTAAAACTAAATTGTTCTGCATCACCTACTCTGTATTTGTAACTTTTTTTTAAATTTACAGCATACTTTACCGTGATTGTTCAAATAATGCACACATTATGGTTCATCGTCAGTTAGATCTACTTAAATCTTCAATCTATAAAACGTGTGCATGGATCTTAAATTGTGTATCGGGTACAGAATATTGTCTTGTTAGAGAATTACAGTTCAAATTATTTGCTAAAATGTTATTGTGGTAAAGCCAGTAGTTTTTTAATTTTAGTCTTTGTTTTTTTCTTTGCAATCTATTCTATTGAATTCCAAGACATTTTGAAGTTTTACTGTTTTGAAGAGTAGATATTGAAAACACCCTCTAACCCCATAATGATCAAAAGTATAATTTTAGACATTTTGTTTGGAATATTGAATGAAGGGCACTGCCCCTTTAGTCTATCTTGATCTTGACTATATTGCCCAACTATTTTCCTTTGGTGAAGATAACAGAAGATGGCATGCATTGACTCACTCACTCACTCACTCACTCGTTCAATCACTGACTCACTGACTCACTCAGACACACACTTACACACACACACACACACAAACACACACACACAAACACACCCAGAGAGAGCGTAAAAGAAAGTTTGAAGAGGCACCCAATCAATTTTCCTTTCCTGAAATGTGTTGAATGACTCACTGACACCTTTAGATGAGAAGGCCAATGTGCTGTGAGGGCAGGCAGTCTGGTCTTGTCCTGGTGCCCTCATTGTGTGTGTGTGGTGTGTGTGTGTGTGTGTGTGTGTATGTGTGTGTGTGTGTGTGTGTGTGTGTGTGTGTGTGTGTGTGTGTGTGAGTGTGTGTGTGTGTGTGTGTGTGTGTGTGTGTGTGTGTGTGTGTTTGTGTGTGTCTGTTTGCGTGTGCGTGTGCGTGTGCCTGTTCCTGTCCCTGTGTGTGTACGTGTACGTGTACGTGTACGTGTACGTGTACGTGTACGTGTACGTGTACGTGTACGTGTACGTGTACGTGTACGTGTGCGTGCGAGAGAGAGAGAGGGAGAGGAACAGAAAACTTTCCCCAAAAAAAATCCTAAAATAGTTTAGCTAAAATGTAGCACATGAACTTAAACTGGAATGGATCCTTGTAGCTTTAACTTTATTGTAATGATGCATTCGATCATCTTGAACAGTTTAAGGAGAATAAATACATATTTCCTTGACTTTCAGTTTTAAATGTGTGTTATTACTGTTGTATTATGTGTTATAAGCTATTCATAGACGACTTTGATATGGCCTTGGGCAGCTTCTTGCATTGAAGTGACGCCACATGTGTTTCTCTTCCCAGTATGTATGTACCAAGTGTTTGTTATCCAGTTGACAGCATTACACCTCCTTGGGCATATCTGCTTTTAGCTAGTTTGGGTACTCCTATTCTTGTGGATGACAGCCTCCATGAATATTCAGGGAATTCTAAGAGGGAAAAGAAATCAAATGGAGTGAAAAGAATGTTACAGCACCAACACATCCCAATCTGTGGACTTAATCAGACACCAGTCTGTCTCTCTATTTCTCCTTCTTTATTTCTTTTTCCCTTTACTTTACTTCCTCTCACCTTGTCCCTCTCAAACTCCCTCACACTGCCTCTTGTTCTCTGTTTCTGTGTATACATCTATATCTATCTATATATCTCTGTCTTTCATTCTTTCACTTGCACATTCTAGGGGAATCATTGTTATTTTGGTTTCTGGAGGAACCAGAGTGAAAAAAGTTGCCGCTCATGAGAAAAGTAGAAACACATGATGCCACATTTATCTATTTTCTACACTACTGTCATGCCACGGATCGAATCAGAAAACAGGGACAATGGAAAGCTTTTTGGGTCTGCGAGATGAAAGCTTTCCTCAGCACCTTTTTCCTGTGAAAGCACTTCATATCACACCACCAGGGTTGGCCTCAACTCCGACTTGGCTTCACTGGCACATTAATGTGTATCGGTGAGAGTACTTCTTTTTATGGAGCCTCTTAAGCCAGAATAGGAACCACTCAGAGCATAATAATTATAGAAGAATAGAACATTGCTCAGCATTGCTGAGCTTTTCTCCCTACACTCTTGCTTGGAGATCTGAGCGTTTCTACGTTGGAGGTCTAAGCATTTTTCAGACCCTTGACAAGCAGGTCAGCAGTGGAGTGGCCTCTCGAGTTCATTACGAGCACCATATCAATCCACTCAGCCCTTTAGTCATTAACACCCACACACGCTACCTCTGGGCCTCTCCTCTTCTCTCCCCACCTCTTCCTCCCCAGGGCACAGCCAGCGCTTTATGATGCACATACTGCAGTCGCTCATATGCCTCATTTTATTTCTTGTATTAATCTCCTATCAGTCATAATGTCTTTCAAAGTTTTTTGTGACTGGGGGCGTCCATTTGTTCATCTAATTGAAGCGGACACTCACTGAGGAGCGTGGGGGCAGTAATGGCATCCATAATGACTAGCGGACTGACTTTCACCCCAGACTGCACGGCCAAGAGCACACCGCCCCGGCGTTTACTGTTAGTTAGGCGAGAGGGCTGCGAGAGGGCTGCGAGTGGGCCCCGGCACATGGCTGTGATTCCATTAAGCTAATTCAATCATGCCTCAGGCCCAATCGCACCAATCGGACGCTTTTCTGGACGGCCAGAGCAGGCAGCAGCAGTACGGACTGTGTGGGAGTGTGAGATTAGGACCTATGCCCACGCGCTGCCGCCATCCCCTGTCCTTGGCAGTGTGCGAGGGAAACACATGTGAAGCAGATGGTGCATCTCTCTCTGTCCTCTGTCCCGCTAATCAGGTGCTAAATATCTACCCGTCTGCTCTGGCCAACAACCACCCTCACCCCCTATTAAAACATAAATACTGTGCCATGCTGGCTGGGTATACGGGATCTCACCCCTGTCAGTGAGAGGAGCTGTGAAAAGACAGACACTTTTAGAAAAGTCATGATGATAAAGAGGAGTGGGTGTATCAGACCTACCCTTCCATAATATGACCCATTTCATGCGCATGCTGTTTATTGGCATCGCTGTGCTGGAGGTGTAGTCCTGCATTTAGGCTGACCGCTTCTCAGCTGCCAGAGATAGGTGCAAGGAGGGGGTCTGTCTGAGGGGGGTACCAGAGATAGGTGCAAGGAGGGGGTCTGTCTGAGGGGGGTGCCAGAGATATGTGCAAGGAGGGGGTCTGTCTGAGTGGGGTCCTGGGCCGGGCCCAGCTGCTGTGCTGGGGATGTGGAGCAGCCGTGAGGTGGCGGGACCGGGCTCATTACTTTTCCCTCAGCGACTGCCAAGGAGCAGGAAACTCTTATCCCCTCTACATCTCCCCATACAATACAGCTGCCATCAGACTGAGCCTGGGCCCTTAACCTGCTCTGTCTTATCCCCCTTTTGTTCTGTCCCAGTGAATGAGCCTGTTTCCCAGACACCAGGGCGAGGCGTGCAGATTGGTTTAGCCAACTCAAAAAGCAGCGCTTTCACATTTGTTAGAGCCAATAAGCTTTCTTTCTCCGCCTGAGTGAGTGACTCGGACAGGAAGTCAAAGTGCTCAGGGGCAAGGTGCTGTTACACCCCCACCACCTCTCGATAAAACAGTGACAGAGCGCATTCAACTCCACTGCTGTTGTCTGGCATTTTACTGAGCTTTGTTTTGTATGGCCTGCCAGTCACTGTGTCTCTAACAAAGGATCCAGCAGGACAAATCTCAGCTCAGATTGTTCTTTGGCTCGACACCCTGGGCAACAATCAATGGCTATTAATATTGCAGTGATTTTAAATTACTCTGGGACTTGTAATCATGTCCAAACTCTGTTATAGTTCGTGCTCAAGCAAGCAAAATCCAACGCAATCTTGATATACTGGACAAAAAAAAGTTTGTATGAACATAATCCTGATACTTATTTGATGTGTAATAGCCACAGCAGTGAGGTTATTGCAGGGCTTGGCTTTTGGAGCGCTAACATTCAGCCTACTCATAATACAGGGTAGGGTTTACTTCTGTATGCTAACATTCAGCCTACTCATAATACAAGGTATGGTTTACTTCTGTATGATAACATTCAGCCTACTCATAATACAGGGTAGGGTTTACTTCTGTATGCGAACATGCAGCCTACTCATAATACAAGGTATGGTTTACTTCTGTATGCTAACATTCAGCCTACTCATAATACAGGGTAGGGTTTACTTCTGTATGCTAACATTCAGCCTACTCATAATACAGGGTAGGGTTTACTTCTGTATGCGAACATGCAGCCTACTCATAATACAAGGTATGGTTTACTTCTGTATGCTAACATTCAGCCTACTCATAATACAAGGTATGGTTTACTTCTGTATGCTAACATTCAGCCTACTCATAATACAGGGTATGGGTTACTTCCGTATGCAAACATTCAGCCTACTCATCATACAGGGTGTGGTTTACTTCTGTATGCTAACATTCAGCCTACTCATAATACAGGGTAGGGTTTACTTCTGTATGCTAACATTCAGCCTACTCATAGTACAGGGTAGGGTTTACTTCTGTATGTTATCAAAGTGGTTCACCAGCTGACAAAAAATGTGACCAGTCAAACTAAGAAAGTTGAAGACAGGAAAGATTGATTCACTATTTATAGACCTACATTCAATTCAACTTGTTGCACTATGTGACCTAGAAATTCAACTCACTTTTTTATAGGAACTAGGCTCAGTCTCTCACTCTGCTTCTAACATACACATGCATGCGCACACACACACACACACACACACACAGACACACACACACACACACACACACACACACACACACACACTCACACTGACCATGTCTGGATAGAAAAAAATAATTGGATTTCTGGCTCTTATCTCACTCAACACATTACAAGTTGTCAAAATCCCCACTGCCTTGGCTTGGTCACGTTCTTATAGCAGTGGGAGGATTTCTTAAGGTTGACTGATAGGTGGGTTCCATTTAGATTTAGCATTATTACTAACATGGGTTACTCTACCTTTCCACACATGTCCTGGACCCTCATGTTTGAATGCCTTCTTGGGCCAACAATGGTCTTTTCTCAGTCAGCAGTTGCTTATCTGGGCATCTGTCTCAGGCTGATCTTTTTGAGATGTGCACCGCCCCTCAAAATCAATCCCAATGATTATGCTCTCCAAGTGCATGTGGACCTGCAGTTCTCCAATGCTGTGTTATCAGGCTGATGGCGTCCCATACGGGTTCAGTGGATCAGGCTGATGGTGTCGCTTTACCATCCCCCCATACTGGTTCAGTGGATCAGGCTGATGGTGTCGCTTTACCATCCCCCCATACTGGTTCAGTGGATCAGGCTGCTGGACAGGAAGCCTGGAGCGGGTTGGAGAGGCATGATCTGATCAGGAGAATAAATAATGCATTTGTATATGAGGGGTGTTGAAGGGTGGGGATGCACAAAACTTTTTGGATGGTTCAGACTTTCAGACCAATTAAAAGAAAGTTAAGGCAGGCTATTGCCACCCATTAGACAATAGAAGAAGACAAAAGAACCGGAAGAGAAGTCAAAATGAGCCACAAAAGCACATGAGATGAAGAGTTTAATTGTAATTTTATCTGACGAAAAATGTAAAGTCTACTTGAAAAAAACTGCCTGAATGTATAACTTATTTTCTTAGTGGATGAGTAGACGGCAGCACAATGTGGTAGCAGTAAAGATTTGTGATGCCTACCAGAACAAGCGGTACATTTCTACGATGACCTGGATAGTCCGTCTTCAAACCAATTAATGACAAGTATTAGGAGACACAGCCCACGTAGGTTATGATGTCAGCTCTTTAGTGCACTTGTAAAATTGCAATATGAAATAAAAACTAACCAGATCAAATGCATACAATGTAACAAAATAATTAACCTGGGTCCAGACTTTCAGACAAGGTTTCAAAACTGAATTTCAAAGACAGACAGATGGAATAGGAGTCATACTACAAATTAGTTGTTGAACCTTGGGTGTCATTTCTTTTCAGCATGTGATACATGTGGTCCACACCTGTTTCTTAATTACTTATGTGTTCATGGCCTTTTTGTGGGGAAAGTCATTGTGAGACTGTATACTCTGAAATATGCCAACAGAAGTTTGTGCATTTTTAGCAAATCAGTTAGTTGTCAGTGAACAGCTGCAGTCAAGGGCTGCTAATCACACAATTAGGTCAAATGTAAATAGTTGTTTGCTTTTATTTATTTATATTTGTTGTTCTCAAATGTTCTATCTTTAGTCCATGTGTTCTAAATTATTCTGAACCATGGTTGGAATCCAGGCCATCTGGCCCTGGCTGGAGGTTGGTCCGTACCCTTCTCCCCACCCTGGTGTGCCAGTCTGAATGCATGTGCTTCATGTTGCTCAGTGTTTCAGGTCAACGCGTGCTATTGTGTGCCCATCAGTCCATAGATACCCTCCACACTGTCTTCACCTCTGTTTGTCCAGCTCTTTCTTCTCTCCTTTATTCTCAGTCATTCTCTCGCTCTCTTCGCTCTCAAAGCACATTACCAGTGTTGATCATTAAATGATGGCCAGGATGGGAAGGATGTAATTACTGGGGCTGCTCGTCAGCCTATGCTCAGTCCAAACGAGCTAGGGCCCTAATAGAGGAATGTGCTTTAAACATCAGACACATGCACACACACACAAACACACTCTGGCATGCAGACATACGTCACATACCTGCTAGAAACTCCTAAATGAATGAGAATATATCCTCCTCAACAGCAAGTTGGTGTTCAATTTTTGATTAATGTGCAAGCTTAAATATTTTAAAGACATTGATCTATAAACCCTGGTGTATTCATTCTACAATGTGTACTATATATTTAAATTTCAACTCAATATTTTGGCTTAAACCTCTTATTTGCCTCAGTCAAGCAAGGGGAACCTTGGATAGTCCCTTACTAAATCTGTATTTTGACGAAGGCTTTGCACCATATATATACACAACAAGACGTGCCTACCAAGCCTATTTCTATTTAATAAATTGTATGATTACTACTCTGCCTTCAGTGTTAACATCATATCACTGATCATGAATGCATCTCTGGTGTTAGCCCAGGAAGAATAGGGTTGGAAACAGTGTTTATTTACATACCTCTGATGCCCAGCCTGGTCCCCTCAGAGATGTGCCACCTCAGAATGACAGAAAGAGCTTGCATCTGCACCGAATCTCCCAGTGGGTTTGGCTGCATGCTCAGTAGTGTTTGTCTGTGTTAATGTGTTTCAGAGCGAGTTGGCAGCATGCTGTCTGCATTGATCGCTCCCTTCAAGTACATGAGCCCAGGGACTACCAGCACGGAGGACGAGGACAATCTAAGTAAGTCAAGAGACTGTATGAATGGTACCAGCACGGAGGACGAGGACTATCTAAGTAAGTCAAGCGACGGTGTGAATGGTACACGGAGGACGAGGACTATCTAAAGCCCAATTCAGACAAAGTCTAGTTTGTCTTCGTCTGCAAAGTTCAGAATACAGATAGCCCTATCATTTAGACGAGCACTCTCTATCCGCACTCGGTATCCGCAACGATCCAAATAGGGGGTAGAAAGTGAGTAGATTTGAATCGGTACGGGGGCTGGTGTTCGTCTGCACGGATTCACGCAACCTGATAACGTCATTGCCCCACGTGATCGCTTCGCGATCTCCAAACAATATATACAGCCGCGGAAAAAATTAAGAGACCACTTCAAAATTATCAGTTTCTCTGGTTTTACTATTTATTGGTATGTGTTAAAGTAAAATGTACATTTTAGTTTTATTCTATAACCTACTGGCAACATTCCTACCAAATTTCAAATAAAAATATTGTCATTTAGATCATTTATTTGCAGAAAAATGACAATTGGTCAAAATAGCAAAAAAGATGCAGTGTCTTCAGATCTTGAATAATGCAAAGAAAACAAGCTCATATTCATTTTTAAACTACACAATACTAATGCTTTAACTTAGGAATAGTTCAGAAATCAATATTTGGTGGAATAACCTTGGTGGAATAAACTTTCATGTGTCTTGGCATGCTCTCCACCAGTCTTTCACATTGCCGTTGGGTGACTTTATGCTACTCCTGGCGCAAGAATTCAAGCAGCTCGGCTTCTTTTCATGGCTTGTGACCATCCATCTTCCTCTTGATCACATTTCAGAGTTTTTTTTATGGGATTCAGTCCAATTTCACAGTAGGTGCAAGACTCTGTGGCTTGTAGGCCTCTCCAGGTCTCCGTCTAACCATCAGACGACCATGTGTTGGGCAAAGCTGAAAATTGGACTCATCAGAGAAGACGAACTAGGAGACCCTCCAGTCCGCTTTGGTTCAATCCTTATGGTCTTTTACAAACCTCAGCCAGGCAAAGTACAACGTTGTCCCGGAAGAAAAACTTGCTTCCTTTTGCTCTGACAATGTTCCCCAACTCTGAGAAGTGTTTTTTCCAGCAGGGCAATGCTCCATGCCACACAGCCAGGCCAGTAAAGGTGTGGATGGAGTATCAACAGATCAGGACCCTGTCATGGCCAGCCCAATTTCGAGACCTGAATCCCATAAAAAAAACTCTGAAATGTGATCAAGAGGAAGATGGATGGTCACAAGCCATGAAAAGAAGCCAAGCTGCTTGAATTCTTGCGCCAGGAGTAGCATAAAGTCACCCAACGGCAATGTGAAAGACTGGTGGAGAGCATGCCAAGACACATGAAAGTTGTGATTTTAAATCAAGGTTATTCCACCAAATATTGATTTCTGAACTCTTCCTAAGTTAAAGCATTAGTATTGTGTAGTTTAAAAATGAATATGAGCTTGTTTTCTTTGCATTATTCGAGATCTGAAGACACTGCATCTTTTTTGCTATTTTGACCAATTGTCATTTTTCTGCAAATAAATGATCTAAATGACAATATTTTTATTTGAAATTTGGTAGGAATGTTGCCAGTAGGTTATAGAATAAAACTAAAATGTACATTTTACTTTAACACATACCAATAAATAGTAAAACCAGAGAAACTGATAATTTTGAAGTGGTCTCTTAATTTTTTCCGCGGCTGTATATCACTTGTTCTCCGTTTATATCTCACTCATGGTGGGTGTCGAATTCACTCTCATTAATCCAGCATGCTGATTTTTGTTAAGCCTCCTATCTTGATCTAATTCTTTTTATTCAGACGTTACATAACTTTCATGACCACAAATATAAATTGGCCAGCGATTTAATTAGCTTTTTTCTTCATATATTAATGTAGAATGGTCGGAGCAAAGCCTCATGGGAAATGGGATGACAGCCATGTCATGTTGTACTGTTCCAAACTCTTTATTATCAATAGAAAATATAATTCATTTTCGCATAACCTTTAGTCTGACCACTGATTTTATTAACCACCATAATGTAATGTAATGCTAATTGGAGCTTGAATGTCTTGTGTAATGTGTTTAACCATGTGCTGTTTAGTCTTTTCTTCTAGGTTTTTCACATTTTTTCAGTTGCTAAAGCGCCACCCACAGGCGTGGGGTATGTACTACAGCCTGTTCAACACAATCTGGTGGCTCCGTTTTTACGCAAATCTCTCGTTACCAGGCTCCGTCCTTACGAAATTAAAAGATTCGATTCGTGTGAAAAATGAACCCTATTCAGTGAATCTAGGCTTCATGTAAATGGGGCTTAAGTAAGTCAAGAGACTGTGTGAATGGTACACGGAGGACGAGGACTATCTAAGTAAGTCAAGAGACTGTGTGAATGGTACACTGACCACATAAGGCCTCCCAATCCAAACCAGCTAAAGAGTTCTCTTTCACAGTCGAGGCAAATGCACTGTAACTGCATGCATGCCACTAGAACACTAGTAACAGTTCTCCAGTCACTTGAATGTGCAGCGACAGAAAGAGATAATGAGGAAGTCTTGTTCTTTTAAGTCCTCATCAGGTGAAGCTGTTCTGAGAGGAGACATGTAATTTCTACCGGAGAGCCCTAAGTCTTTTCCTCAGGAAACCTCTGTGCTTAAGTCAGTGGCTAAGGGAAAGTGATTAACTTACATCTTTTACCTTAGTTTCTCTCTCTTAAACACTGACTTTATAAAATAGCAACAAAATCAATACCCTCACAGATAATGGCTGTCTTGAAGTGAAATTAAAAACACCAGTAATGGTGGATAGTGCTAACCTCAGTGCTTTATGCATTAACCCTTTGCCCACATGATTTCTGTCAAGCTGTGAACATCCATGCATTGCCCCCTGACCGCTCACATTTTTTCCTGATAAGTGCGCCATTTTCATGACCCCAATTGCCCCACTATTTTGCTCCCCTTAGAGTGACGGGGCTCAGTGCACGTGTAGCTGTCTGGGGTCATGCCCAACAGCAGGCGCAGAACTCTAGTTTTCTCTTCGCCTCGCAGCACCCATAAGCCTTGCCAATATCCCCCCATTACAGCAGGGATTGCTGCTTTGCATTGAGTACAGGGAAGAAATCACACCCACTCTCAGCCAAGAACTCCAAGCCAATTTTGTAGCAGATTACTGAGCGATTTGCCAGATAATGTCCCATTTGAGAGGATTTGTACTCAGATTTTTAAAACACTTAAATAAGATGGCCTTTCTTAGCATGAACTTTGGGAGATGCTGCAGCTGATAGTAGATCAGTTTTTCATTACCATATCATTGTGAATCTACTGCCTGGATTTGCACTGAGCATATTATGAAAGAGATGTCGGGTCTCAGTAAAAAGAGACACAGACACATGAATACTTGTGTGCTGAGCAGATTGATGTCTGTGGTCATCTGCATATTCACAGACCAGTCCAACGCTCAGACCTAAGAGATAACAAATGTATTTGTATTCTTTTCTATTATTTATAATTGCATTTCTTGTCTTTTCCCATCTTAACAGGCACAAGCAGTGCTGAAGTCAAGGAGAACCGAAATGTTGGCAACCTAGAGGATCGTGTCATCAGTTCCTCTGAGCGCCAGTCCTCACTGTTCCAGAGTGAGCGTCGGCCCTCCAGAGGTGGCCCCTCTGGGCTGAAGAGGAAACGGCCCCTGGAGGAGGATAACCACGGCCGTCTGTGTCGCCCACGGCCCGTCTACCCCCTCAGAGGCACGTGCGCGTGGGCAGACTCCCCCAAGAATGCCTTGGTCCAGCTCAATGAGCTGCGGCCGGGTCTGCAGTACCGCCTGGTGTCGCAAACGGGCCCGGTGCACGCGCCACTCTTTGCCATCGCGGTGGAGGTGAATGGCCTTAGCTTCGAGGGCACGGGCCCCACCAAGAAGACAGCCAAGATGCGAGCTGCTGAGATGGCGTTGCGCTCCTTTGTGCAGTTCCCCAACGCCCCTCAAGCCCACTCCGCCATGGGCGGCCTGAGCGGCTCACCCACAGACTTTACCTCCGACCAGACTCCAGACTGCCCGGACCCTCTTTTCCGAGGGTTTGAGCCGGCGGCAGCCATCACCTCATCTTCCTCTTCCCCCCTGTCCAGTCACGCCGTTGTGCCCGGTGAAGGCCTCACGCTGTGTCGGTCGGGGACTGAGAGCGAGCTGTTCTCCGGGGCCCTGCAAAGGCATGGCAAGCTGCTCCGCCACACGCTTGACCTCATGGCCCAGGCCAAGCAGCGCTTCAGGCCGTGCCTGTCTCCCGCCGTGGACCTGCAGAAGAGCCCGGTGGCGCTGCTGGGGGAGTTGAGGCCGGGCCTACGCTATGCCTGCCTGGCCGAGCGAACGGAGGCGTTGTCACGGGGGCGCACGCGCAACAGCCTGGGCGGCAGCTTTGTCATGGCGCTGCGCGTGGACGGCCGCGTGTTCGAGGGCTGCGGACGCAGCAAGAAGCTGGCCAAGAACCAGGCAGCTCGCTGTGCCCTGCAGGCACTCTTCAACATCAGGCTGGCACCTGAGGGGAGAGCGGGCATCCAGCCCAGCAGGAATAAGTGCCCTCATTTGCCCCAGGTGAGAGATGCCAGCTTGGTTGCTGGCAGCTATACTCCTCTCCTCTGTCCTTCTGGTCGGACATAATAGCTGGAGCAGCAGGGAATGCTGGGACTTAATTAAGAGGGTGGAGATGTAGCTGTGGGGTGGGATGGGTAGGGTAGGGGGATTATGGCAGGGGCAGACCATGGGCAGAGCAGGGATGGGAAGAGAGTGGATTTCAGGGTGGTGAATTTAGTGTGTGTGTGTGTGTGTGTGTGTGTGTGTGTGTGTGTGTGTGTGTGTGTGTGTGTGTGTGTGTGTGTGTGTGTGTGTGTGTGTGTGTGTGTGTGTGTGTGCATGTGCCTGTCTGTGTACATTTTGGATTGGTGAGGCCAGGGGTAAACAGTATCTGCTCACTGATCTATTCAGATGGAAAAGGTTGCAAATGAACCAAATTATAGTCCTTGTGTCGTTGACTTAGGAGAAAACAGCCATACGCCTGAAATGAGGTTTTTTTTTTCCTTCGCCGTGTTTATAGAGCTATAATTGCAAAAGTATTGTAATTTTGTGCAATCTCTTGTTTCCTCATGTGTGGAATCACAGTGTCTATAAACATTAATTTAATCTGTTGCCCAAAGGAGATAGAAAGGCGAAAGGCAAATCGACAAACATACTAACCCATTCCCCTTACTTAGTCAAATATGTAAATGGCAATCGAAGTAGGGAAATGGAATTTTTTGGAACTACAAAGTGGCCCCTTTTGTGAAGGTTCAGAAACCCAATGTCACAACTGTTTAAATGCAGACACAATGTAATTTATATGATGAAATTCTGTTTTAATGCAGACACAATGTCATTTATATGAGGAAATTCAGGGCCATATTTAGAGTTTTCCTTTATCGATAGTAAAGAGCCATATCTAAATCAATAGATAGATAGATAGATAGATAGATAGATAGATAGATAGATAGATAGATAGATAGATAGATAGATAGATAGATAGATGGATGGATGGGTAATTTATTTATCCCGAGGATATTTTGGAAATATCAATATAAAGCCAACATACCTCTATAATTCTCAATATCTCTATAAGATCACAATATAGATTGAAAACATTTGTATAATAATGTTGATGTAAGATAGTGCTTATCTCATAACTACAATGTTGCTACTACACAATTAACTTGGAAATGGCATTCTACACTTGCATTCAGTAAGTGCATTCAGTAAGTGCATTCAGTAAGTGCATTCAGACCCCTTCCCTTTTTTATATTTTGTTATGTGTCAGCCTTGTACTCAAATTGTTTATATTTTTTTTCTGCACTCAATACCCCAAATTCCATTGATTTAGCATGATTTAGAAAGGCACACACCTGTCTATATAAGGTCTCACAGCTAACAGTGCATATAAAGATATATACTATAATATATCATACAATTCTGAAGGTTCCCAAGAGCACAGTGGTCTCCATAATTCTTAAATGAAAAAAGTTTGGAACAACCAGAACTTCCTAGTGCTGGACGCCTGGCCAAACTAAGCAACCATGGGAGAAGGTAAGGAGAGTTGACCAAGTACCCGATGGTCACTCTGGCTGAGCTCCAGAGATTTTGTATGGAGATGGGAGAAACTTCCAGAAGGACAACCATCACTGCAACTCTCCATTGATCTGGCCTTTATGGCAGAGTGTCCAGATAGAAGCTTCTCCTCAGTGAAAGACACAGGAAAGCCCACTTGGAAGTTTGTGAAAAAGCACCTTAGGGACAGAACAACTGTGAGAAACAAAATTTTATTTTGTTAAGTTTTATTTTGGGGCTTTTCTAGCCTTTGTTGCCAGGTCAGTGAAGACTAGACAGAAGGTGGTTGGGAGAGAGGGATCGAACCTGGGTCCTTGCGGGTAACTGGTCATGGTTGAGGTAAAGTTGAACAGAGCAAAGTACAGAGATATCCTCAATAAAAACCTGGTCCAAAGTGCTCAGTATCTCAGACTGGGCCAAATGTTCACCTTCCAACAGGACAATGACCATTAGTAAACCACTCTGTGAATGTCTTTGAGTGGCCAGAGCCCTGACCTGAACCCAATCGAGCATCTCTGGAGAGACCTGAAAATGGCTGTCCACAGACGGTCCCCATCCAACCTGACAGAGCTTGTGAGGATCTGCAGAGAACAGTGGCAGAAAAACCCCAGATTCAGGTGTGAAAAGTTTGTACCCTAGAAGACCTGAGGCTGTAATCACTGCCAAAAGTTCTTCAACTAAGTACTGAGTCAAGAACCCCAGATTCAGGTGTGCAAAGTTTGTACCCTAGAAGACCTGAGGCTGTAATCACTGCCAAAAGTTCTTCAACTAAGTACTGAGTCAAGGGTCTGAATACTTATGTCACTGTTATGTCAGTTTTTCCTTTTTAATACATTTGCAAAGATTTGTCATTATTCAGTGCAGATTGATGAGGGGGAAAATAAATGTGAACAGTTTTAGCATAAGGCTGGAATATAACAAATTATGAAGCAGTGCATCTTGTTATCAGTGAGTGCTTTACTCAACTGTGGCCCAAAGAAGTGAGTATTTATCATCATTCAGCCAGTGATTGACAACATGATGCGCTGATCAACACACTGAAGTCTGCCTTCTCCTCCAAGATGATTTGATGATGCACTTGTTAGTCTGACTTAGATGGGTCTCACTGGGAGTAGTCTCACTTTGTCATTTATGCAAAATAGAAAGTAGGAGCAACTTTCTGCTCAACGAGTGCAATGGCAAAGTGGTAGGAATCCCACTTCATCTCTACTAGAGCCTGTAAACAAGCATACACATTCCTTTTCATTTATTTATTGAGGTTGAATTGTTTTTATTACCACGTGTCCTATTTGTTGCCTGGTTAACCAGAAGCAAACAATGGAGATATTACAAGTATATTTGCATTGGCCTTTTGTAGCATTACCATAATGGAAATAATCCTCCACCTCACACCTCATCCAAACTAGAGGCCATGTTTCCTGTGCTCTCTGGCTGCTGGTGAATGGGCCTGAGGATGTGGGCGCAGTGCAGCTCTGGAGGATTGATCCTACAGAGAGTGTATGCGCTGCAGAGTGCGCTATCTCACGCCCAATGTCATATTAACATTCCCCTCTCGCCTGCGGGGAGCAGACAGACCCAATGTTGTCCTTCCCTCTGAACAACATCAACCCAACAACCTGCTTGTGTCTGCCTGGGAGAAACTTCTCTTTCTCTCCCCTTCCGCCACGCTGTTTAAAGGGATTTGAGGAGGATTTGCCTCACCGCTTTAGTTCCAGAAAAGCGCTCGCTTGTGGAAATTCTTGAAAGTCAGACTGCGGCGTCTGCTGTCGAGTCATTTTTGAAGTGGTGAAGGACACACACACACACACACAGAGAGAGAGAGAGAGAGAGAGAGAGAGAGAGAGAGAGAGAGAGAGAGAGAGAGAGAGAGAGAGAGAGAGAGAGACACACACATACACATTCACATACTGAGACACACACACACACACACACACACACACACACACACACAGAGAGAGAGAGACAGAGAGAGAGAGAGCGAGAGAGACACTCACACACACACACATTCACACACTCATATCTAACACAAAAGTTCCCCCTGATGCTACAGGAAATCATCTGGTATGGGTTTTTAAACGTGGGTCCAATATCTGTTTCTCTGTGGCAGTGTGTAAGCAGGAGTTGTGGTCGTGTGTATGTACAGAAGTAAGCATGTGCATAGACGAATTTGAGCCTCAGTGTGTATGTGTGTGTGTAGCTTTGTGTTTCTGTTGCTGTGGAGTTTACTAGTGCCCTATTGCTTTTAGATGTGAGACCGGGGGGGGGGGGGGGGGGGGGTTGTGCCAGTCGTAGCCCAGAGGCTCTCATGCCAGTGGCTTTCTGCCGTTATCAAACCCTGATCTCGCCAGCATTTGTGCTGGACCTGCCCCTGGCCTTTCTATGACCCCTCTCACGATATAGTTTTATATTATTGCAAATCTAATGTCATTTCATTCATTTATTGTCATTTGAGGTTTGTTTGGTTTTCTTTAGATTTATGTATTTTCTCAAGTTGAGCACTTTGTAGGCTGCATGCATAAATACTAGCGCTGTTTTCTGACGTGATGATTGGCAGTAAAGGCTGTAAAGATAGGCACAGTTTTATGTGTCATGTTGTCCAGCCAGATGAGGGAGGAGTGAATGAATGTAGAAAGAAAGGAAAAAAGAAAGAGAGATAGAGAGATGAAAACCTTTACTGGGGCACCTTTATTGAGGTGTAGAAGGACACGCAGGGCCTCCAGTGGGGGGTGTTTCAGGCAGTGCTAGAACACTTTCAGGAGGGGCAACAGTGGCACTGTGAGTTGCCCCAGGCTGCCTCCCACAATAACACTGAGACTAACACACATCCTTTGCCCCACTGGAAATGAAAAACTCAACCTGCATTCAAACACCATTGCATGGTGCTCACACCTCAAAGTAATGACATCCACATGCAATCATGCATACACACGTGTGTATTAATATGGATACTGTAAATACGGACATGGACACTACTGTATTTTGCATCATTCATATTTATATCATTCTGAGAAATAATGGTCATATAAATGCACTTTAATAATTTCCATGGGCTCAGAATGTCCCCTCACTCTGTGCTCTAGCCCTGATTGTGCATATCTGTGCATCTAAACCCATTCGTGTGAAGTGCTCCAACGCTGGGGTATGCTGCAGCGTCTACAGAGCCAATTGTGATTTGGTGCAAGCGCTCTGGCCACATTACAGAGTGGAAAGATTACCCTTGCATTTCCGAGGTTGATTGGCCACTTAATCTCCCTGCACGGTGACAAATATCTTTTGCCGTTGCCAAGTCAACAGCAAAAGCCTCCCAGAATCCATTAGGGACGGCGGGGCTCACAAACATCTGAAGGACGCAGTGGAGGTCACCAGGCCACGCCACCAACGAGGGCAGCCCAAACATCATAACCCTGCCGTCCTCCTGACCTTGGATCAGTGAGGTGCAGAATCACAACTAGGGCAGCTAGTATTAGATTAGCAGGGTATTAGAAAGGAGGGGTGCGGAGCAGAGAGTACCGAGGGTTTCTTGCATTTTTTTGGCTGTATGTTTGAGGTGGGAACCACAAAATTGTAGGCTATTGCAGAAACAGATTCAGCGACAAAAGGATTGGAAATGATGTATTTATTTTCCCTCCTTACTTCAGAGAATCTTTAACATCCCTTGTGGCCAGGTTTTGATGCAGTCCAGTTGTAGAGGTCTATAAGTACTGAGATCATTTACAACCTTTTAGATGCGCCTTTCAGCTCCTTTTAGAGTCCACAGAAGAGGTTCATTGGCTTGGAGTAATTCAGCACGGTCATTTGTGACTCACTGTGAATTAGGTTTCATTCGTAAACACGTGAAGGTCACTCTGTTTGCAGGAAGCTATTTTACACATTTTTTGTGTTGTTTCTTTTTTTTTGTAAACCTTTATTTTTACCAACACAAACAGCCTCCTCAACAACCATGAAGCAAAAATCATTAATTGATATCACCACAGAAGATGAGGGATGGTGGTGGAGAGGGTGGGGGAGGGGGGCCATGGAGAGCTATGATTTCAGAGAAATAGAAATTCAGTCACAGTGCAAGGTGTGAAAAACAGATTATAACCAAATTGATTAGCACCCCTCCGGGTGTGGAATATTTGGTGCAGAGTATGCAGCATTTTGTTTTTGTGTGTATGTGTGTGTGTGTGTGTGTGTGTGTGTGTGTGTGTGTGTGTGTGTGTGTGTGTGTGTGTGTGTGTGTGTGTCTGTGTGTGTGTGTGTGTGTGTGTGTGTGTGTGTGTGTGTCGTTTGTGCGTGTGTGTGTCGTTTGCGTTTGTGTTTGTGTTTGGGTGTGTGTGTGTGTGTGTTGTGTGTATGTTTAAACATAGAGTAAACATCTGGTTCAATAGAGATTTTTGGCACTTCTCTCCCATCTGGGGGACAAGGCCTACTCTAAATGTGATGTGAGATACAACGTTAATGATGTGTTAGTGATTATATTTTGTCATATGAACTTGTCAGCTGTATATAAAGGAGACGTTTTCTGCCTCGTGTGGTAAACCTCTCACTGTCTGTACAATAATGTTTTCAAATTTAACAGGAGGCCACTTTGTGCATGGAAAGGTTAAGGCCATCACGAACGACCTCATACTTATGCAAAATGTGACCTATAAGACTGTTAAATCTTTTCTACCATGTCAGCAAGCCGTTTAGAGCAGACACCAAGCAAAAAAGCCCAGTCGGGTGAATGAGGCCCGGATGAGGAGCAGTGCTGTTAGTCTATTACCAAGACAAGCCTGGCCCCCCTCAAGAGATCTTCAGAGAGGATCATGGGTACAGACGGAGAAGTGACACCAAACAGAAGACGGGGAAGGGTCTGCCGCTGATGCTGTCGCTGTCGCTAGCAGACAGGAGTGTCCCTGCTCCGCGGTGCGCCGGCAGCAGCTCTCCGTGGCCCCGGAGTGTGTGGGGCTGCTAATCACCTCCCTGAGAAGCCCTCACACTTCATTAAAGGACATAATCAAGTTCATTACAGTTTCATAGACGTTCAGGTACCAAATGGCTCCAGATAAATCATTGGCTGTGGAGCTGGGCTTGGCACTGGTGAGCAGACTGTGGGGGTTATCTCTCTCTGCCAGGCAGGAGAGCAGACGCAGGCACAGGGTAGCACACTGACCCATACCAGCTCTTGCCATGCCCTTTGAATGACCTTACACGAGAGGGGCCAGGGAAATGGGGGTTGATTTGCCACATGCTATACTTCAACCGACACCTCACCGCCCCCCTCCAACACCAAATCCCCTGAGAGGTCGTACGCCCACAAATCGCCTGAGAGGTGGCACCCTCAACTCTCTCACGGGGTCGAATCTTTCCCCATTTCCCCCATCCTGCTCTGCTTACGAGAGGGTGTCCTTGGTTAACCTGGAGCCCTGGGAAACTTTCCAGCTCTGACAGAATGGATCTCCTCTCATACAGTAATGTAACATTTACCATGGGGAGAAATAAGAAGGATCCACAGGGACTTAGTGGGCTGACTGTGCTTAGGAGAGGAAACAATCACTACCTCAGCCTCAGTGTAAAATGGAGGGAAAAGAGTAATCCCAGTGGCCAGGCCAATGTAATAGATGCACAGAGGGTAATGGGGTTATGCTGATGAACTGTTTAGAGTATGTGTCATTGGAGTGCTCTAGAGTTCTCTCACATGTGTCCATTAGGGACGTGCACTAATGTGGCATGAGCCCACGCTACTCATGAGAAATGAGTGTGTACTAGTGAGAGTCTAGCGTGGTTAGAGAGTCATCATGGCACTCATCCACTGGAGAGGGGAGCAGGGAGCTCCCAATGATCACCACCTGAATCCCTGCCTGCAACCCGGCTCTTAACCCCAACCAAAAAAGGCCAAATAAGCAGATATCCAGGCAGCCTGTTCTCCACTCTGCTTAAGCACGGGGAGGAGGGGCTGCATGGGCCGGAATGGAGTACTGTGGAGAGAGAGAGGGAGAGAGAGAGAGAGAGCGATAGAGAGAGGGAGAGAGAAGAGAGAAAGAGGGAGAGAGGAAACCTCAGTGGAACAAAAGACCTTCAGGATTAATTAGCCGTCAGATTGGTTGTAGGGCACAGAGGCGCTCGCTGAATTCAGAATGGTTTTTCCACCCCTGCCTGCTGGTGGCCATATCTGAGCCAATGCTACAGCCCAGCTTCACTGGCATGGCTTGCCCATCTCCTCCTCACTGAATGTGTACATACACTGGCATGGCTTTCCCATCTCCCCCTCACTGAATGTGTAAATGCACAAGACATTCAAGACAATATGTCTTAACACGGGAGGGCCTGGAGTCCCAGAGATCCAGCTCTGTTATGTATTTATTAAATGTTCCCTCAGTGCTGTGTCTTGCCAGAGTGGGTGAGGCTGGGGAATGATGTGATGACACATATCCCTGTACCATGACATGCTCTGACCTTATACATCATTAAGTGTTTTCTGTGGTTGCTGCCCACGATCATAGTACTGACGCACCCAGTCAGCCTCTAATAAGGGATTGTGCAGTCAGTTGTCATGGCTGGCCACCTTGTGACCTCATTACTATGTCATTTCCTGGAGCACAGGAAGTGTTCAGGAGTGCATGCCAATGACTTTATTTTAAGGATCTCACTGGTACTGCCAGGTCATAATAAAGGACTGGAATAACCTTAATGTATTAATTTCCTGACACTGAGTCAGCCTAGTGAAATATACAGTGGTTGGTAAGAACAGCCTCCCAACTCCCAGCCATGTTATTCAGTGAGGGATCTTCTCACATTTCGCTCTAAATAATAATGATGATGAGGAAGATGAAGAGAAAGAGGAAGATAGAGATGCTGATGCAAATACATCAGACACTATATCTAGTTTAAAGAATGATAAAAAAAAGTGTGGTTTTATCTCATGAAACATTGAGTGGACCAGTGAGTAGGCGTCTCCTGAGTGCTCCGCCTCAGTGCACTGAGTTCTGCTTCTGCTTCTGCTCTTCTCCAACACCTGCCATAGCACACAGGAGTTTCATTTTGGCATCACTAGGTACACTGGAAATCCATTTCCTATGGCCTGCTTTAGTGAATGGCCTTGGAGAATGTTTCGTGTTTTCTTGCAGCACACGAAAGACCTCTGCAGGGCTGGCACATGGGCTTGAAGGCCAGGCTCTCAGATCATGGAGAGTGTTCCTGATGCTCCTAAATAAGAATGTGCTAAATGAGAGATGACTTCAGGCGCTCATTTCTGGAAAACCTTTGGCTCTCCCAACACTTAGCTCCCTCTAGTGGACTCTGAGTAAAAGTTGGTTTGTTTTTGCCTTTCTGCCTCAGAGGCAGAGGTGGCAACGCGTGTGCTGTGAGTGTGTGTGTGTGTGTGTGTGTGTGTGTGTGTCATCGTTTAATTGTGTCTGTTTTAGATTTGAATCATTTCTTTTTTTACACTTTTTTAATTGTTAAGAGAAGAAAATATGTTTATGTCCTCCCACAGAGAGGCTGGTCAACAAGAAGCACGAAGCGCACCTTTGCCACCCACACTAGCCATTTACCAACATATTAAAGCTCATTTATGGAGCTCTCCTAGAGACACTCATGAGGTGCTTTACCAGATGTGAAAGACAAATAGTAATACAGTAATAGTGTTTGGCATGTTTAGTCCTGCTGTTTGTATTTTCCAATACATTTTCAAGAGTCACTGCCAGGGGCATAGACACAAGGAAGTGGGAAGGAATCAGGTTCCTTATGGCAGTATGGCCAGTCCGCCCACTGTGACTTTTTGGCAGAGGCAAGCTTTGGAAGTCTTGTATGTGGGCACACTGGGCTGCAAGGAAGCTCTGGTAAAGATAGTATTCATATGCCAAATTAGACTAGTGGGAAATCAGGCAAGATTCATTTGTTGAATTAGTTAGATTTTCAGCTGTTTGTATCTGCTATTAACAACAATATGCCTGAAGGAACCAGGTGTTGATGTTCTGATGCGCTGACAGGCATATTTATGTGATCTTGGCATACTGCTAAAGAGATGTGTTTGACATGTTTTTTTTCTTTCTTTCATATAAATATAAGAATCGGTGTTTAACTCTCTTTTACAGGACTGCAAGGGTTTTACATATCATCAGTCCTTCACTCACACTCCTTATGTAGATGAGACCTTACAAGCTGTCTACATGTTTGTGTCCTCTCTCTATCCAGCCCAAATACAGCATTTTTACAATGACATACTTCTAAGGAATGGCAAGCACATGAACTGTATGCTTTTGACCCACATGAAGTCTTGTAAGAAATCAGATTATTGATTTTTGCCAAACGGTGTGACAGTCTGAACCATTTTTTTTTTTTACTTTTCCTTAGCCAATGGAAATATGATGAAGTCACTGGCTTGTGAAAAGACCTTGTGAACATAATATTTTGGCACCTAGGTATTATTTCGACTGCCCACCCCACTTGCATTACTACTGGAGATGCACTCCATTCAAACACACACATGCACACACACACACACACACACACACACACACGCTCAGCCTTTGGAACACATTGAAGTTTGGTTCAGTTTTAGCCATCTCTGATATGACTGTTCCACCACTGTACAACAATGCACATCTGACATTTTCCCGTGATCCCTCATTGTGTCGTTTAGAGGGGGGGAAAACACACCTTGAGCTATGAATCAAATGTCAGGTGTGGCAGTCTTCTGGAACCATATCAATATTTCATGATATATGGCTTGCTGGAGGGTTTTAGGAAAGGTAGGACCAATAGACATGGCAAAGGCTTAGAGCCTACTCAGTCAACCATAGATAGAAAAGCCCCCCATATCCTCCCCTTTACGACTGCTGCAGTATCGTGTGTGTGTGTGTGTGTGTGTGTGTGTGTGTGTGTCTGTGTGTGTGTGTGTGTCTGTGTGTGTGTGTGAGAGAGAGAGAGAGAGAGAGAGAGAGAGAGAGAGAGAGAGAGAGAGAGAGAGAGAGAGAGAGAGAGAGAGAGAGAGAGAGAGAGAGAGAGAGAGAGAGAGAGAGAGAGAGAGAGAGAGAATTGGGATGAGGGGCACGTATGTACGTCAGCTAAATATTTCCATATATATCATTGTATTTCTGTCTGGCTGTCTTAAAACACACCAAGAGGATATGCAATGTGCATGAATGTTGCTAATCTTGGTGATGTATGTGCTTTCACTTGGCAGCAATCATTAAGCTCAAGTTGAAAGCGCAGTAGTGGTCAGAAGTCTGCCCATTGGCGGTTCTGTGGTCAGCCCAGAAGCAGAGCGTCTGATATCTTCAGTCGCAGCAGAGATGACTTTTTGCTTTGGCATCAGTGTGATGGTCAACACACCACCGCTCAGAAAAGAAATACAGAGGATGGCTCCCGCTGCACTTCACACGATGTATTTAAATGGTTCCCTTTGCTGAACACATGAAAGTAGCCCCTCCATGCTTGGTGAGATTACCAGAAGGTGTCTTTTTCTTTTGCTTTCTTTTTTCTCAAGCCATTCCACAGCAATGGATTTTGTTTATATTGGCTTTTGGTGTGTGGATGCCTTTTTCTTTTTTATCGTGCTGTAAAATTATAAATTAAACACCATGCATTGCCAAATTTGATTTCAGACAGAGAAAAATTGCAAAAGGTCCATGGGAGACTGACAGGGTGCTTGACTTAGTATTTGGCCGTAATGTTAAAATGATACAAGAAATGGCCTTCTGACACGTGACCCAGAGATGAGAGCAGATCCATCTCGCCGCATAATTGTTGCAGTTGTCAGAGGCGCGTGTGGAAGCTGTGCGGTGCGGCGCTGCGTTTAGAGAGGGGTCGCTGCTAAAGCGCTGATGTGAGTGAGTGTGCGGAGTGGCCCATCATTAGCGACCTCAGCCTCCTCCTCCTCCTCCTCCTCCTCCTCCTCCTCCTCGGCAGGGTCCTCCTCCTCGGCAGGGTCCTCCTGGCTGATGAGGGGATTAATGAGTGATGTGTGAATGGCCCTCACGACTGCCGGCGTGGCCGCCCTCCCCTCCCCCGCCACGGCGCAGCGGACCCGAGTAGCGCTCGTTAAAAGCACATCACCAGCCCTCTCATTTCCACTGCTCTTCATGTTGGCACTGCCCCCACCTTCCAGGGCAGGTCATGTTATTCCTTTGATGCAGTCATTTTTCTCTCTCTTTTGATGCATTATGGAAACAGGCACTGATGTGTGTTTTACACCATCTCTCAGATTATTAAACCATTTTGTTCCTTTCCTCACTTTTTTGATCTTGACCGCGGGGTTAATCAGGTGGGATTGACACACAGGCACATAAATGGCCTTCAAGCACCTGAGCCTTCTTTTAGTTCTATTATCATCAACATTAGGATTTTGGTCTCATATTGCTCACACTGTGAAAGTATCTGAAAACAACTCTATGAAAGGCGCTTGCTTCAATTTGAGACAAGTATTTAACAATGTTGCACAAGATCATGTATTGAGCGCTTTGAAAAGGTTCTTGAAAGGAGCTTACCTGTGACAGAGCCTATGATGTGCGGCAGTAAATCCTGATCTGTGTTCTACTGCCACTGCTCAGATTTGTGTGTTTGTGGAGACGGAGTCTATATTGAATTCAGTTATTTTGTTAAAAGTCTGTTCAGATGGATACCAGGGGAAGGCCAAACCTTGTTGATAGACAGGTGGTGCACTTCCCACTACACAAATTCACAGACATGAAGGTACACAGACTTGCGTTTCCTCACAGAGAGAGTTAGGGAGAGAGGGAGGAAGAACTACAAGAAACCCATGCACTGCTTCATCAGCTAATTGTCTTTGACAGTAGTCCAACTTTTACTTTTGTTGGTAAAAGAAAAAGTTCTTACTGCACACAGAAATGTCTGTTCAAATTTTAGAATACACTGTAGATGACAAACTGTTTTCCCAACAAATACTTCTTTAGAAGTGGCAGAATTCTGCGTAGATTTAGTGCATTGACTCTGTGCTAACCCCGGGCGACTGGAGTTTATCTGTTTCTATGTGTTTGCCGGTGGTGATGTGATCATAACAGTCATGTTTCTATGTACCATCAGCCAACACTGTCAGAAAACTGTGGCACTCAGCATCACATTGTGTAAACTTGCTTGTGCAAAGTGACGCCATCAATCATTTCACGTCGGCGTCTCCATAATGGAATGTGTAAGATGTCAGAGAGTGTGGAGCCTGCCTTCCGAACCCGCGCGCTTGCGTGCTGCTGTCACCCGACGGCCCTGTCTACTCATGTTGCCTGGCCTGTGCTTAATGGACAGCTCTGGTCCTCTTGTCCAGCAAGAACCTAGTTAGCACATCACAACCACGCACTGAAGCCATGGGAAGTATCTCAGCCATGTAGGCCAGTGTCCATGTTCAAACCAGGTTGTTTTACACACCGTTGTTTTTTTTATCTAGCTACCTTTCTCTTTCCCTCTCTCATGTTCTCACCCTGACTCTCTTGTTCTCTCTCTCTCTCTCTCTCTCCCATCCCAAACCCTCTCTTTTTTCCTTCCCTCGCTCTGTGAGCCATTACCTCAGGTGTAATAGCTTCTAGGTCAGGTCATCTCTCGGGGAGATGTTGTGGAGCGGTGCAGTTGCCTGTGCTATTTTGTGAGGGTCAGCTGTACGCTTAGTCGCTCAGGTGGCACAGGGCAGCTCTCACCTCATGCATATGGGGGGGGGGGGGGAGGGGGCAGGAAGAGGGCTGGGGCTGGGGTCAGGGACCCAACGCTCAGCCTACTTTATATTTTTACCCCAGTCATCACAGGCTTTTTTTCCTCAGTGTTTTGTGTCTATGTGTGGCAAGTGGCTGGAAAAGGGGAAAAAAGGCTGTTTTATGATTATTGTGGCACAGCCTGGCTGATCTGAGTGACAACTCCCTGCTGATGGAGCTAAAAGCATTGCTGGGTGGAAATCTGTTCCACAGACTGCAGGGCCATCTGGACTGCGCAGAGAAAGAAGGGGAGAAAGGGAGAGAGACAGGGAGGGGGTGGAAAAGGTTGGACATTGTTTGAGGCGACATCGTGTGACACTTTTTTCAAAAGACAAAGAAAACCTGTACGTTGTAGTTCATTCTCTAGGGACATTGTCGGTCAAGATCAGTTTTCCTGTCATGAAATAAAAAGGTATTAAAAAAAAAAAAGCTGTAGTATCTACATGTCCCTTGCACTTTTATATTTTTCATTTGAAGGGAGACTGTTTGTTTTTTCCCAAAAAAGTCCTCCAAAGGCAAGCTGTCGTCACCTGAATGGATATCAGCCTTTAGAAAGCCTCCACTCTGCAGTATGAAGCCTAAGGGAGAATGATTAAGGTCCAGGAAGACACCATTAAAAATTGGAGAATGAATTGTTAAATACCTTCATGAAGAAATATTTGACGTGGCCCCGTTTATATGCCACAATGGCCGCTCTGCCTGCGCCTGATAAGGTGGCTGGGTCTTAGAGAAGAGAGAGGGAGAAAAAGATGACCCTTGCACGTGCAGTCGATTGGATTCTCATGAGGAAGAGATACATGGTACAGTGCCGTCATGGTCTGCACTGTGGAGAAATGCATGATACCACCCACACAAAAGCAGTGCACTTAATTGCAAGACAGTATTAACCCCCTCTACTCTGCCCAGCCCAGCCAGCAAGACAGTATTCACCCCTCCCCCTCCATTCTGCCAGGCAGCAAGACAGTATTCACCCCCTCCCCCTCCATTCTGCCCAGCCAGCAAGACCGTATTCACCCCCTCCCCCTCCATTCTGCCCAGCCAGCAAGACCGTATTCACCCCCTCACCCACTACTCTGCCCAGCCCAGCCAGCAAGACAGTATTCACCCCCTCACCCTCACCCTCTACTCTGCCCAGCCAGCAAGACAGTATTCACCCCATCACCCTCACCCTCCATTCTGCCCAGGCAGCAAGACAGTATTCACCCCCTCACCCTCCATTCAGCCAAGCCCAGCCAGCCCCGCCTCCTAAGCCACCAGGACCAGTATTTAATTTATTGGCACTCAGTTATTGAACTGTGTGTGTGTGTTTTGTGTGTCTATGCACGTTTATGTGTGTTTGTGTGAGTTATTGAACTCTGTGTGTGTTTTATGTGTCCATGCAAGTCTGTGTGTTTGTGTGAGTTATAGAACTGTGTGTGTGTGTGTGTGTGTTTTGTGTGTCTATGCACGTATATATGTGTGTTTGTGTGGTCTTTTTTGGGGGGAAGGAGCAGGTTTTTCATAGGATTTCCAGGTGTATTGGTGAGGCCAACCATATATACACCATATTCAACCGTATGAAGCCATTGTGTACACGCTTGGTGCATGACTTCATATAAGGTCTGAATTTATAATATACGATCAATATCAAATTAATTTGTTCACTTGTGTTTGACTGGATCTAACTGATGATGCTGACAATCACATATTGGATAGTGGGAATGGCCTTGATTTCACAGTGTTTCAAATCCTCATGGAGGACGCCATCAAACATCAGCCTTATCCTTTTTTAGTCCTCAGTCCTCTATCCCTCCATCCTCAGTCCTCTATCCCTCCATCCTGTTTTAGTCCTCAGTCCTCTATCCCTCCATCCTCAGTCCTCTATCCCTCCATCCTGTTTTAGTTCTCAGTCCTCTATCCCTCCATCCTCAGTCATCTATCCCTCCATCCTGTTTTAGTCCTCAGGTCACCGCCCTAGCACACCCTACCACACTTCTCCATACTCTTTCAATCAGGCTCTGGGCTCTGTAAAGTGCCTTGAGACTATTTTATTGTTTTGGCGCTATATAAAATTGAATTGAATTGAATTTGTCCGCCATTCAGACAATGGAGTTCTGAAACACCACTTTTACTTTATATTACAAGACATATGTGTACAACATGTACTGCTTACCACACATACCTCTGTCTGTTAATGAGTTTGAACATGCTAACTATTCCTCTGTGTTATTTACAAATACATTGACAGCATATTCTTTGGTGCGTTTGGCTTTCACCAACACAACCTCTTTATTTCAAAACTAAAAAGCTAAAAAATGCCCTTCTATCATGAACACTGCATTCTTACACTCATTGTTAATGTCATGTTACCGGACAATTTTCCCTCTCGCACAAAATTATTCAGCAGTTTATAAAACCTGTCCCCAGCCCCTCCCATTAGCCCTGAAGAAAAAGACGTTTAGGTTAGGGATCAGTGGAGAAAATGTCCCTGTTGACATTTGTGTTCCCAACACAATATTGACTTCTGGACGGAGACCACTGCACAGCTTGCATTGACATTCAGCATTACTAAAAGGAAAGAAGTTCAGTGGCTTCTATAGGTTTCTGTTTGCTGAAGCACGTTTTTGGATTTAATTGAAATTGATTTGTGAGCTATAGGTGTTGAATGTCTGTGTTGTGATGTACCTGATATTCTGCGCTTTTACCACAGCAGGTTAAACCAAAAGATGTGAGTTTAACATTAAAGACATAGCTAGCATAATAAGTAATGACATTAGTTAGTATTTTCATAATCAAACTCTATGGTTTTCTACATAAATACATCAGAATACTAAATTACCTGCCATTTCTTCCCTGATGTTCCAGTGCGTAACGTGAAGTGCTACCCGAACACTGTGTATATCCATTATCCTGTTCATACCACTCAGAACTGCTTCTTTCTATGGTATAAAATGGGATTGTTGATGATTTTGGGTTGGCCTATCAAACACCAGGGGGACTTGGGCCCCTCCAGGCCCCCCATATGGACACATCACTGTTAGAATCTAACTTCCAAGTACTCCTGTCTCTAAAGGTACTTTCTCTCCTCTTCTCAAATGCTAATAATCATGCTTTATGGAGTGAGGTAGAAGCTCTTATCCTTGTCAGACCTTCACAAGGTTATTGGAGCCCGGGGGGGTATTCTGCTGCACCTCTCCTAAATGCAGACCCATGAGCTTTCTGGACTCTCACAGCTAATCTACCTGACAGCTTGTGCTGTCTGTTTCAACGTATGGCATTTCAAGGTGTGCTGATTTGTGATTACCACAAACATAGGGAATTGCCTTTGAGAGGAAAGTGACTCTTTTAAATGACTAGAGTGTTTCCCAGTGAATTAATACTCCTCAATGTAGTGTACACAAAATGTTGAGGGAGGTGCAATTTTGTGGTGGCATCAAGAGGATGTTTACCTATTCTCTACAACAGTAATTAGGATTTAAAGGCTACTTAATTTCTTGAACTGGTTGTCATTCAAATTAACCTTTCCCCCGGTGTGTGTGTGTGTGTGTGTGTGTGTGTGTGTGTGTGTGTGTGTGTGTGTGTGTGTGTTGTGTTTGTGTTTGTTTTTGTGCGTCTATATCATCTTTCTCTGTCCATGTAAAAGTGTTCTGATTTAGATAGGATATAATTCCAAGGATATATTTATTCTTATTTCATTACGCTTTTGGCTAAGGGCACTTTTCAGTGAAAGTGAGCACTAATAGCACTTGGCTTGGAAACAATGCAGAAACCTTGTCTATGGCCAGATAACCCACCACTTCATTTTCAGTGCTGCAATATTTGCAATATCACCCCCCTAATCCTCCTAATGGCACTTATAAAGAGTAATATGGCGGTAACTTTGAGTTCTATGTTTCATTTTGGTCAAGAGACATTAAACAATGCATTGCTAAGGCTCGTTCAGAGGAATACTATCTTAATTGTTCATTATTTGAACTAAACTAAATGCATAATTGAATCGGTCTTTGCCTGATCTTCTGATTAGCGTGGTTCCTGTGCCCCTTCAATGTGACTCCTTTCAATTTGAATTAATTAAAGGCAAAGGCATAACTTTAGCATTCAGGGTCAAGGTTTGGGGTAAAAGGCGCTGGCACACCAGGGGTCCAACCCTGATCTCTTGACCATCAAACCTCTGCGACTTAGAACCTTGGCAAACCTCTGCGATGGTGGCACCCATTCATCTCTGCTTCAGCTGTGCATTGGTTTTATGCGTGCAGAAAAGAGGCCATCAGCACCTTTTGCAAATTCAGTAATGTGGTATAATCACATTACATTTATTTCCATTGTTGCTTTTTCAATTTCCACATAATTTCAGTCACTCAGCAGATGCTGCATACAAATGAAACTTCATTTATACACTGACTCATGCCCATCTCCCCAAGGGCATTGTGGGATGCTGCTACCTCCGTGGAGGGGGTGGGATGATTCCACAATCAGGCAGAAATGGGAGCGTTCTTTTATCACTGAGCTCAGGGTGCAACTCCTGAGCCGCCACTGCCGGTGGCACGAGCAGCGGATGTGGGGGCGCGGTGGGCAGGTCTGCTCCAGCGGGGCCATAAACACCAATATGCTCAGTAATGGCATTTTAAGAGAGCTGGTTTATGTCCCCTGAGCAATCACCAGCCTCGTGGCCAGCGAGGCCCTGCCCAGCAAACCATAATAGCTGTCAGTAGGCATCACAGTCTTTAGCAATCAGCTGTTTTGTGTGTCTGTATGTGTATATATATACAGCCGCGGAAAAAATTAAGAGACCACTTCAAAATTATCAGTTTCTCTGGTTTTACTATTTATTGGTATGTGTTAAAGTAAAATGTACATTTTAGTTTTATTCTATAACCTACTGGCAACATTCCTACCAAATTTCAAATAAAAATATTGTCATTTCGATCATTTATTTGCAGAAAAATGACAATTGGTCAAAATAGCAAAAATTATGCAGTGTCTTCAGATCTCGAATAATGCAAAGAAAACAAGCTCATATTCATTTTTAAACTGCACAATACTAATGCTTACACTTAGGAAGAGTTCAGAAATCAATATTTGGTGGAATAACCTTGATTTAAAATCACAACTTTCATGTGTCTTGGCATGCTCTCCACCAGTCTTTCACATTGCCGTTGGGTGACTTTATGCTACTCCTGGCGCAAGAATTCAAGCAGCTCGGCTTCTTTTCATGGCTTGTGACCATCCATCTTCCTCTTGATCACATTTCAGGTTTTTTTTATGGGATTCAGGTCTCGAAATTGGGCTGGCCATGACAGGGTCCTGATCTGGTGGTACTCCATCCACACCTTTACTGGCCTGGCTGTGTGGCATGGAGCATTGCCCTGCTGGAAAAAACACTTCTCAGAGTTGGGGAACATTGTCAGAGCAAAAGGAAGCAAGTTTTTCTTCCGGGACAACGTTGTACTTTGCCTGGCAGAGGTTTGTAAAAGACCATAAGGGTTGAAAAAGCGGACTGGAGGTTCTTCTAAGTTCGTCTTCTCTGATGAGTCCGATTTCACAGTAGGTGCAAGACTCTCTGGCTTGTAGGCCTCTCCAGGTCTCCGTCTAACCATCAGACGACCATGTGTTGGGCAAAGCTGAAAATTGGACTCATCAGAGAAGACGAACTAGAAGACCCTCCAGTCCGCTTTTTTCAATCCGTATGTTCTTTTACAAACCTCAGCCAGGCAAAGTACAACGTTGTCCCGGAAGAAAAACTTGCTTCCTTTAGCTCTGACAATGTTCCCCAACTCTGAGGAGTGTTTTTTCCAGCAGGGCAATGCTCCATGCCACACAGCCAGGCCAGCAAAGGTGTGGATGGAGTACCACCAGATCAGGACCCTGTCATGGCCAGCCCAATTTCGAGACCTGAATCCCATAAAAAACCTCTGAAATGTGATCAAGAGGAAGATGGATGGTCACAAGCCATGAAAAGAAGCCGAGCTGCTTGAATTCTTGCGCCAGGAGTAGCATAAAGTCACCCAACGGCAATGTGAAAGACTGGTGGAGAGCATGCCAAGACACATGAAAGTTGTGATTTTAAATCAAGGTTATTCCACCAAATATTGATTTCTGAACTCTTCCTAAGTGTAAGCATTAGTATTGTGTAGTTTAAAAATGAATATGAGCTTGTTTTCTTTGCATTATTCGAGATCTGAAGACACTGCATCTTTTTTGCTATTTTGACCAATTGTCATTTTTCTGCAAATAAATGATCTAAATGACAACATTTTTATTTGAAATTTGGTAGGAATGTTGCCAGTAGGTTATAGAATAAAACAAAAATGTACATTTTACTTTAACACATACCAATAAATAGTAAAACCAGAGAAACTGATAATTTTGAAGTGGTCTCTTAATTTTTTCCGCGGCTGTATATACTTTTGTATATATATATTCAGACTTTTGTATATATATTCAGAGTTTTATATATATATTCAGACTTTTGTATATATATTCAGACTTTTGTATATATATTCAGAGTTTTGTATATATATATTCAGAGTTTTGTATATATATATTCAGACTTTTGTATATATATATTCAAATGTTAATTTCCTGAACGGCATGCCATAATATATATATATATTATATATATTATATATACAGATATATAGATGTAAGTGGTTGGATGGGTTAGTGGGTGGTTGTTTGTGTGTGCTGGATGGGTATTTTGTGTACATTCATGTATTTGATTATATAAATTTGATCATTTACTTGGGGAGAAAAAAAAACATGTTTTTTTTAGCATTGACGTGATGAAGAAAACCCGATGTGTAGGTTGGTAACATCTGTTAATCAGTATGGGTGGGATTGGAAGGGGCAGATAAGTTGGCCGCAGTGCCTCTCAGGCGGGCACCATGTGCTCAGTCACTGTGTGCCCACACTCAGCGCCGGGCACAGATGGCGTGCCTTTCTGATGTCACCAAACAAATCGCTGCATTTCATTAGCGAGAGTGTTTCACACTAATGCTCGCCGTCCAGCCGGAGTGGGCTGCTTTATTGTCATCAAATTATTTTCCTGTGGCAAACATTTTGACATGAATTAGCGAGGGCTGCCCCACTAGTAGCAGTGCCAGAAGGAATGTCACAGCACTGCAGACATGACACGCTGCAGCGGGTGTGGGATGTGCTCCCCAAATTCAGCCACTCAGCTGTTCAGAAGTGGCAAACGAATGAACTATACATGAGGAGATTTCTTAAGAGCAGATGGTCTTACATTTACATTAAGTCATTTAGCAGACGCTTTTGTCCAAAGCGACGTACAAGGGAGAGAACAATCAAGCTAAGAGCAATAAATCTGGTGGTCTTGTGCTACATTAGCTTTTTATAACAGACCAGTAGATCATAAATCTTCTAGCAGTGTGTCATTGGAGTAAATCACTAATGTGTTCACTAACACTTTTCTTTGAAGCCCCACAACAATGTTTAACCTTGTTAAATACTTTTTCAAATGTGTATAATTTAGTCTTAATTTTATGCACGTACATAGATAAACTTGCATTAAATACATCATTAAACCACTCATGAGTCGAATGAATGAATCAAATTAAGTAATGTTAACCTCTGTCCCTATGAATTTCATAACAATAAAGAAGTTCTTTGTTCACAAGAGAGAAATCACAGCACACCTGCTTGCATTGAGGAGAAAAGTCAAGCAAACCTTCATTCTGTCTTGCAGGACTTTGCAGACGCCATATTCCACTTGGTGAGGGAGAGATACTGGGCGCTGGCAGGCGGCTCCTCCCCCATGCATGCACGTCACAAAGCCCTGGCAGGCATCGTAATGACCCGAGGTATGGCAAGAACATTTTCATTCTCATTTATTTATTTATAAAAATAGAAATACACCATGGTAAATTATTCAGCCTCTGTATAATACAGAGTACCCAGCTCCACTGCATTCCTCCTCACCTGCCGGGTGCATACTGTATGCCCAGAGAGGATAGTAGCCACTGGGACATTAAATATTGAAACTGATCTTGAATGGGAAAGAAATAAAAAAGGAGAGAGAAGGAGGTATCCTTATATTAATTATACCAGGATTTTCCACTGTGCCAGATGATTTGGGACTTGGCAATTGGTCCAGATTTCATATATTTTCAATATATTATTGTGAACAAACTCCTAGCAAATGTCCATGTGATTCTAAAATAAAATAAATCTTACTTGTTTGCCAACACCAAATGTAAAAGTTGAGTATATATATATATATGTTCTTAATAAAATATAGAGAAAAAAATATGCTATTTCACAGACAGAGTTGTCCATATGTAGGCGTGGCTAAAATATGTTAAATATGTCAAAGTTCTGAAATGCATCCTTACTGGCTGAAATACATCATAAACTTGACACATAAATAAACTAAACAACCTTTGCCGAGTTTCAATCCTGCAGCTGGATGGTCCATTACTGTAATACCAATGCCTCCGCTAAGTGCTTTTACCCTTGTGCCTAAACCAGGGAACCTGGCTCAATGCAGAGGGCCCGAGGACCAGTAGTAGGCCCTTATACAGACTTTTATTCAACATTTAGAGAAAAATCACAACACAAGCCTTTTTCAGAGTTAAGCGAAAAATCACAACACCAGCATTTAAAAAAAAACAACTATGTTAAACAGTAGTGTTTAGGTACCAGAGTGTTTAGGTATCAGAAAATCACAAAACCAGCCTTTTAAGTATGACGGAGTATTACGGCCACATTAAGTGCGGGAAAAAGAGGAATTTCGAGAATAAAGTGAACATTTTTTGAATAAAGTCAAAGTGTTGGGAATAAAGTCGAAATGGCTGGCTAGGTTAATGACTTCAATTCTGCTTGGCTGCTTATGTGAAGGTAAAGCAGAAAGGAATAGGCTTGATACGCTATTGATATGTTACAGCTTTCACTTAAGAATACAGTTGCATCACTTGCATCACTCACCCACACACTCCAAGGATGTACACACTGTGGTAGCTGACATAGTGGCTCTCCTTACATGAGTTGATGGACCAGAGGAGTTAAGCTTATTCTCTGCATTTACACTTTATCCTCAAAATAATCATTCAACTTTATTCTCGACATTTTCACTTTGTTTTTCGAAATGCAAAATAAAAAACTCCTCCTCTTAAATATATTTTTTTGCCCCATACTGAGGCAATACTGGGAGGTATTGCCGATGAGTCTAAATCAGGGGTCTTCAACGTTTTTCAGGCCAGGGACCCCCAAACTGATGGCGAGATGAGCAGGGACCCCCTACTATATAAATTGCATAAAATTTTGTTTATAATATATTGGGCCTAGTGCCAAATAAACATAGCTACCCTGTTATTGTGTCGATGGCACACATCCTCCCACATTAGTGAGATGTATCTTCTTTTCAATAACTCCTGACTGACACGATCCAACGGATGACGGAGGAGGAGTCTGGCGCATGGAGTTGTGTTGACAACATAGATGTTATAGTGAGATTGACAGGTCAACAAACCAATCACACCGCTAGCAAGTTGTTAAGATTGTAGGTAGTAGCATGCTTACATTAGCTAGGAGGCTCACACACCTCGCAAATCCTCACTTATTTTTCAGTTACAATTTACGTTTTTTGACCTTGTACAGTGTCTATTTCTCTTTATTTTATTTTTTTTTTAAATCTAAGCAAAAAAATGTCAAACTAACAATTTATAGGTACAAACAAGACCAGCTATGGAGTTTGGTCCGCCTTCTTTTATCTTTGATTTTCGCGCACTTTAGACTTGGGCAGAAACGCGATCTGATTGGCTAGTGCCTGTGCATGAAAGGTGCTGTGAGTGAACCGGTGCCCAGCTTGAGAGAGCTCCTGTGGGTAGCTGAATGTGTCGATTGGACTGAAAGATAACGTCTTCTTGATCAATTTATACGTTCGCTACAATATGTTGGATTTATGTTAATGTAAATGTAAAGGGAATAAATACAATTCTGATAAGGAAGACATTTAAATTTGCGGAAAAAAAAAATTGTTGAATTTTTTTTTTTAGAAATATTAAAAAAATTATCTTATCAACCAAAGATTTCGTGACCCCCCTGCAGTACCTCCGCGGACCCCCTGTTGAAGACCCCTGGTCTAAATGGTTCTCATAGCCTCCGACTTTTAAAGGGATACCATGGAATTAACTACATTAAAGGGATACCATTGGGTGGAATAAACTACATTAAAGGGATACCATGGGCGGGAATAAACTACATTCAAGGGATACCATGGGGGTGGAATAAACTACCTCAAAGGGATACCAGTGTGGTGAAATATACTACATTAAAGGGATACCATGGGGGGGGAATAAACTACATAGTCTGAGTCTGACCTTTTACACACATACAGACTGCATCCAATATATTCAACTGTATAACAAAAATGCATGTTCAGTCAGGCAGATTGGGCTCAAGGTGGACCCCTTTGGAACCGTGGGCCCGGGGAAGCCGCGCGTCCCATCCAATAGACCCTCATGAGTACAGCTGATAACAAACAAATGACACATGATATTTAATGTCATGTAACTTTCCTAGCCCCTTACCAGTGAATTGTGTTACGGAGAGATACAGAGCCACTGGCAGATGTGTTGTGCCGGTGCAGTGTGGTGTTGTTTAGCAGTGGCGATGTGGCATTAAGAGTTTTATCTATCATATTGGCTCTACCAGACTGTTTGGGGGTCAGTGGCAATGTGGCATTAAGAGTTTTATCTGTCATATTGACTCTACCAGACTGTTTGGGGGTCAGTGGCGGTATCAGTATCAAGATTCCCTTTGAGGGGGCAGCAGCTCATCAATTTCTACTTCAGTGAAATCATCGTTGCCTTGACCCTAATCCCATCCCTCTCCCTCTCTCTTTTTCTACACATACACACACATAGACATACACACACCCATACAAGCATGCACACCCCCGCACAATCACACACACACTCCCTGCCTGCCTGCCACCCAATAATTGGTCTGTTTGTTTATTAATAAGTGTGTTATCTTCAAAGATCCAGACGCTGGCAGCCCAAGTGTTTGTGGCATGGGGCTAGCAGACAAACTTGACAGAAGCACTAGGGGCTCTGTTCTTGGTGGGGAGACAACTATTGGATGTCTCAGACGCTGCTCCCGCGTCGGCAGAATACTAATGAGAACTCAACTTTGAACCACTGGACCCCCCCAAATGTAGCCCATCTTCACACGCTCTCATATATACACACCCCAGCCCATGGAGAATGTTTTAACCTGGCTAAGATTGCATGTCTTTTATTTTAGTAATCTGAAAAGAGGATAGAGGGAAAGTGAATCAGGCATTCAGTAAACAAGATTCAGTGTGAATAATCACATTTCAACCGCAGCCCAGTGTGGATGATTTGGAAATCTCTTTTACAACATCAGATGTATGACAGCAAATATTAAGCCTTGGCAGATTCCTGTCCTCAAGTCTTTGTCTTTGGAGAGAGGAGATTATTTAAAGAAGAGATTCTCATACTGGAAGTGAGATCAGGAGGGATTTATGATTATAGCGTGGTTTCAATCTGTTTTTTTTCCCTCCAGAGGTTTTGCCTATACATTATATGTGCTCCCCTGAGAGTTGGGTCACCTGGAAATGAAAATGGTGTGCTGTTTAGAACTTGTGAAAGCTATATTAATCTTCAGGAGCCTTGTTGGGTATTTTACCATGCCTGTCGTCTAGTACAGAATGAACACAGCAGGAACAGCAGTATACCCATATGGTTCTAGTTTGTACTTTCCTAAATATGGTATTTTGTACATTTCTTGTTTTGTTACCTTTTCTCCACATAACCCTTCTCTTTTGTCAGAGCTGAAACCTGCTGAAAACTGCTGTTATGAAAAGAGTCAAACTAGGGATGCACGATATTATCGGCAAGACATCGGTATCGGCAGATATCGGCTTCAAAACTTAATTATCGGTATCTGCAGATATGAAACATTTCTGCCGATATACCTGGCCGATAAGGTGACGTGTAAATTATGCGCACGCGAATCAAATGTTTATGAGCGTCGGCTGTGTGGCAATAGCCTACTTCACAGTATCAGAGGATGATGACAAAATGCCTATTTGTCAGAAAACTTTTCAGGAGAAGGAGGAGGAGATGCAGCTTGGCCATAACGTAGGCTGCATGCATAGATGAAGACCTACCGCGTGCCACGCTTAACAACATTACCTGTCGCGCTAATAGACGTTAATAAGTTACGGAGTTAGCTAGACAACACTAGCTTGTTAGTTTGCATGCTACGTGACACCAGAGAAGTTGATGATACCTCATTTCACGGGATGTGAAACGTTATGCCACAAGCCCACGCTATCTGTACATGGCTCACTTTTGCATTTATGGAATTTATACAGCTAACTTGGCAATAGTGTTACATAGATTAGTCTAGAAATCCTAGAAGGGACGTTATTAAACTGTAAGTCAGTTAACCAAGGTTAGCTTGCAAAGTTAGCCAAGCATGCTACGTGACACCAGAGAAGTTGATGATGCCTCATTTGACGCGATGTAAAACGTTATGTCACGAGCCCACGCTTTCTGTACATGGCTTACTTTTCCATTTATGGAATTTAAACAGCTAACTTGGCAATAACGTTACATAGATTAGTCTAGAAATCCTAGAAGGGACGTTGTTAATCAGTTAACCAACGTTAGCTTGCCAAGTAAGCCAAGCTGCATTTCCAGAGTGTAGTTGTTCAAGTTCAAGGAGGTACTGTTCAAGTATGAAAATTGTGACGTGAAAATATAAATAAATCTGTTATAGAAATCTATACATTTATATATAAACCATTTCAGTTTCATGAGTGAATGTCTATTTCTTAAATGATACAAATCAAGTCTGTATTTACATAAATACCCTAGCATAATAACAGATTAATTCTAGTACAGGAGAGACTTTTCAATAATTAAAAAGCTGAGGTGTATTATATCGGTATCGGCATCGGCAATCGGCCAAAATGAGCTTGTAAATATCGCCATATCGGATATCGGCTAAAATTCAATATCGTGCATCCCTAAGTCAAACCTGTCAGTGCTGTGCTATGGGGATGAACCAGTTTACGATGCAATTGTGATAGATGAGCTTGTGACTGATTATTAAAGTTCATGTCTGTTATAGTAGGACATCACCTCACTCCTCACCACCATGAGTCATTTCAGGGACAACAGTCTTTAATGTTGACTTATCCTTAAGATGAGTCCCATTTTGACCCAATTCATTTTTTTTGCACATTTAGCAATGAAAAAGCGACTTCAGAAGCATGGCTTCCTGAATCTCTCCCGGCTGGAATGTGATGGAAATGAGTCCACACACACACCGACACACACACCGACACACACACACACCGACACCGACACACACACACACACACACACACACACACACACACACACACTGACCTTGTTGAGCCTTCATGCTACTGGAGAAAATAGATTTAATGCTAATTTTATAATTATGAAGGAAAAAAGTCTTCTTTTTTTTCTTAAAAAAATAGACCTTCACCGCTTGTTCCGGACATTTTGTGAGGTGCCGTCTGAAAGCTGTGGAGCTTACTGTGAGACAGAGTGAAGTAATTGGTTCTTTTGCACAGACAGTGTATGCTTTTAAAATCATTTAACGTCCTTTAGTCAAGGAGAATTGAAAGCAGCATTTTGATGGTTTCTTATGACATGGAGATGACTTTGTTGAGAAATTGATGATCTGCTTTCTTTTCCTTTTGCTATCTTATTATGCGAAACTCATTTGGAAAATGCATGTGTAACGATGGTGATTAACCTTTCACCATTAAGAGAAGCTACCCCTCCAGCAGAAGTACACTTCACAGTGTAAATACCATTAATTACCATTTGCTGCCAATTACCAGTTGCCTAAGTACCAGCTGGGGATCATTCAGGATGGTGGGAGAGGGGATCTGTCCACTGCCTAGGGCCTCCAATAGGCTCAGCTCACCAGTACAGATCATTTACACAGATGAGCTATACAATGTTACAGTGTACAGTTTTGTTTGTTTAATAAGATTAACATACATTTGTGAGTTGCGGTTAATTTTTCAGGTGTAACCAAAAATGTGATTATGTCCACTTTGGTCACAAATAGCAAATGAATAACCTGTTGAGTGTTTGCACACTCAAAATATTATTAGTAAGTTCTGGCTGCTGGTTTGTGTGTGAATGATGTAAGCGTATCTGGTGAATGTTACACATGGTGAATACTCTTCCAGTGATGCTTTACACGTTACACATGGTGAATACTCTACCAGTGTTGTTCTACATGTTACACGTTACACGTGGTGAATACACTACCAGTGTTGCTTTACACGTTACACGTTACACGTTACACATAGTGAATACTCTACCAGTGTTGGTTTACACGTGACACGTTACACATGGTGAATACTCTACCAGTGTTGCTTTACACGTTACACGTGGTGAATACACTACCAGTGTTGCTTTACACGTTACACGTGGTGAATACTCTACCAGTGTTGCCTTACACGTTACACATGGTGAATACTAGTTTGCTGACCTCACCAGCAGGTGAAGGAGGCACAACACCGTGTTGAGATTGGTCTGCGGAAATGCCAGTGGCGCTCGCTTACCTGCAACAGGCTCTAAAGCACAGATCTCTTCTCCTATCTCTCACTTCTCCTTCTCTTCTTCACAGACCTCTTCTCCTCTCTCTCACTTCTCCTTCTCTTCTTCACAGACCTCTTCTCCTCTCTCTAACTTCTCCTTCTCTTCTTCACAGACCTCTTCTCCTATCTCTCACTCCTCCTTCTCTTCTGCACAGACCTCTTCTCCTCTCTCTCACTTCTCCTTCTCTTCTTCACAGACCTCTTCTCCTCTCTCTAACTTCTCCTTCTCTCCTTCACAGACCTCTTCTCCTCTCTCTCACTTCTCCTTCTCTTCTGCACAGACCTCTTCTCCTATCTCTCACTTCTCCTTCTCTTCTTCACAGACCTCTTCTCCTATCTCTCACTTCTCCTTCTCTTCTGCACAGACCTCTTCTTCTATCTATCACTCCGACTTCTCTCCTTCACAGACCTCTTCTCCTCTCTCTCACTTCTCCTTCTCTTCTGCACAGACCTCTTCTCCTATCTCTCACTTCTCCTTCTCTTCTTCACAGACCTCTTCTCCTCTCTCTCACTTCTCCTTCTCTTCTTCACAGACCTCTTCCTCTATCTCTCACTTCTCCTTCTCTTCTGCACAGACCTCTTCTCCTCTCTCTAACTTCTCCTTCTCTTCTTCACAGACCTCTTCTCCTATCTCTCACTCCTCCTTCTCTTCTGCACAGACCTCTTCTCCTATCTCTCACTTCTCCTTCTCTTCTTCACAGACCTCTTCTCCTCTCTCTCACTTCTCCTTCACTTCTTCACAGACCTCTTCTCCTATCTCTCACTCCTCCTTCTCTTCTGCACAGACCTCTTCTTCTATCTATCACTCCGACTTCTCTCCTTCACAGATCTCTTCTCCTATCTCTCACTTCTCCTTCACTTCTTCACAGACCTCTTCTCCTATCTCTCACTCCTCCTTCTCTTCTGCACAGACCTCTTCTTCTATCTATCACTCCGACTTCTCTCCTTCACAGATCTCTTCTCCTATCTCTCACTTCTCCTTCTCTTCTTCACAGAACTCTTCTCCTCTCTCTCACTTCTCCTTCACTTCTTCACAGACCTCTTCTCCTATCTCTCACTCCTCCTTCTCTTCTTCACAGACCTCTTCTCCTATCTCTCACTCCTCCTTCTCTTCTTCACAGACCTCTTCTCCTCTCTCTCACTCCTCCTTCTCTTCTTCACAGACCTCTTCTCCTCTCTCTCACTCCTCCTTCTCTTCTTCACAGACCTCTTCTCCTCTCTCTCACTCTTCCTTCTCTTCTTCACAGACCTCTTCTCCTCTCTCTCACTTCTCCTTCTTTTCTTCACAGACCTCTTCTCCTATCTCTAACTTCTCCTTCTCTTCTGCACAGACCTCTTCTCCTATCTCTCACTCCTCCTTCTCTTCTTCACAGACCTCTTCTCCTCTCTCTCACTCCTCCTTCTCTTCTTCACAGACCTCTTCTCCTCTCTCTCACTCCTCCTTCTCTTCTTCACAGACCTCTTCTCCTCTCTCTCACTTCTCCTTCTCTTCTTCACAGACCTCTTCTCCTATCTCTCACTTCTCCTTCTTCTTCACAGACCTCTTCTCCTCTCTCTCACTTCTCCTTCTCTTCTTCACAGACCTCTTCTCCTCTCTCTCACTTCTCCTTCACTTCTTCACAGACCTCTTCTCCTATCTTTCACTTCTCCTTCTCTTCTTCACAGACCTCTTCTCCTCTCTCTCACTTCTCCTTCTCTTCTTCACAGACCTCTTCTCCTCTCTCTAACTTCTCCTTCTCTTCTGCACAGACCTCTTCTCCTATCTTTCACTTCTCCTTCTCTTCTGCACAGACCTCTTCTCCTATCTTTCACTTCTCCTTCTCTTCTTCACAGACCTCTTCTCCTATCTCTCACTCCTCCTTCTCTTCTTCACAGACCTCTTCTCCTATCATTCACTTCTCCTTCACTTCTGCACAGACCTCTTCTCCTCTCTCTCACTTCTCCTTCTTCTTCACAGACCTCTTCTCCTCTCTCTAACTTCTCCTTCTCTTCTGCACAGACCTCTTCTCCTATCTCTAACTTCTCCTTCTCTTCTTCACAGACCTCTTCTTCTATCTCTCACTTCTCCTTCTCTTCTGCACAGACCTCTTCTCCTCTCTTTCACTTCTCCTTCTCTTCTGCACAGACCTCTTCTCCTCTCTTTCACTTCTCCTTCTCTTCTTCACAGACCTCTTCTCCTATCTCTCAATCCGACTTCTCTTCTTCACAGACCTCTTCTCCTCTCTCTCACTTCTCCTTCTCTTCTTCACAGACCTCTTCTCCTCTCTCTCACTTCTCCTTCACTTCTTCACAGACCTCTTCTCCTATCTTTCACTTCTCCTTCTCTTCTTCACAGACCTCTTCTCCTCTCTCTCACTTCTCCTTCTCTTCTTCACAGACCTCTTCTCCTATCTCTCACTCCTCCTTCTCTTCTGCACAGACCTCTTCTCCTCTCTCTCACTTCTCCTTCTCTTCTTCACAGACCTCTTCTCCTCTCTCTAACTTCTCCTTCTCTTCTGCACAGACCTCTTCTCCTATCTCTAACTTCTCCTTCTCTTCTTCACAGACCTCTTCCTCTATCTCTCACTTCTCCTTCTCTTCTGCACAGACCTCTTCTCCTCTCTTTCACTTCTCCTTCTCTTCTGCACAGACCTCTTCTCCTCTCTTTCACTTCTCCTTCTCTTCTTCACAGACCTCTTCTCCTATCTATCACTCCGACTTCTCTTCTTCACAGACCTCTTCTCCTATCTCTCAATCCGACTTCTCTTCTTCACAGACCTCTTCTCCTCTCTCTCACTTCTCCTTCTCTTCTTCACAGACCTCTTCTCCTCTCTCTCACTCCTCCTTCTCTTCTGCACAGACCTCTTCTCCTCTCTCTAACTTCTCCTTCTCTTCTGCACAGACCTCTTCTCCTATCTCTCACTCCTCCTTCTCTTCTTCACAGACCTCTTCTCCTATCTCTCACTTCTCCTTCTCTTCTTCACAGACCTCTTCTCCTCTCTCTCACTCCTCCTTCTCTTCTGCACAGACCTCTTCTCCTCTCTCTAACTTCTCCTTCTCTTCTTCACAGACCTCTTCTCCTCTCTCTCACTCCTCCTTCTCTTCTGCACAGACCTCTTCTCCTCTCTCTAACTTCTCCTTCTCTTCTGCACAGACCTCTTCTCCTCTCTCTCACTTCTCCTTCTCTTCTTCACAGACCTCTTCTCCTATCTCTCACTCCTCCTTCTCTTCTTCACAGACCTCTTCTCCTATCTCTCACTTCTCCTTCTCTTCTTCACAGACCTCTTCTCCTCTCTCTCACTCCTCCTTCTCTTCTGCACAGACCTCTTCTCCTCTCTCTAACTTCTCCTTCTCTTCTTCACAGACCTCTTCTCCTCTCTCTCACTCCTCCTTCTCTTCTGCACAGACCTCTTCTCCTCTCTCTAACTTCTCCTTCTCTTCTTCACAGACCTCTTCTCCTATCTCTCACTTCTCCTTCTCTTCTTCACAGACCTCTTCTCCTATCTCTCAATCCGACTTCTCTTCTTCACAGACCTCTTCTCCTCTCTCTCACTTCTCCTTCTCTTCTTCACAGACCTCTTCTCCTCTCTCTCACTTCTCCTTCACTTCTTCACAGACCTCTTCTCCTATCTTTCACTTCTCCTTCTCTTCTTCACAGACCTCTTCTCCTCTCTCTCACTTCTCCTTCTCTTCTTCACAGACCTCTTCTCCTCTCTCTCACTTCTCCTTCTCTTCTGCACAGACCTCTTCTTCTCTCTCTCACTTCTCCTTCTCTTCTTCACAGACCTCTTCTCCTATCTATCACTTCTCCTTCTCTTCTTCACAGACCTCTTCTCCTCTCTCTCACTTCTCCTTCTCTTCTTCACAGACCTCTTCTCCTCTCTCTCACTCCTCCTTCTCTTCTTCACAGACCTCTTCTCCTCTCTCTCACTTCTCCTTCTCTTCTTCACAGACCTCTTCTCCTCTCTCTCACTCCTCCTTCTCTTCTGCACAGACCTCTTCTCCTCTCTCTCACTTCTCCTTCTCTTCTGCACAGACCTCTTCTCCTCTCTCTCACTTCTCCTTCTCTTCTTCACAGACCTCTTCTCCTATCTCTAACTTCTCCTTCTCTTCTTCACAGACCTCTTCTTCTATCTCTCACTTCTCCTTCTCTTCTGCACAGACCTCTTCTCCTCTCTTTCACTTCTCCTTCTCTTCTGCACAGACCTCTTCTCTTCTCTTTCACTTCTCCTTCTCTTCTTCACAGACCTCTTCTCCTATCTATCACTCCGACTTCTCTTCTTCACAGACCTCTTCTCCTATCTCTCAATCCGACTTCTCTTCTTCACAGACCTTTTCTCCTCTCTCTCACTTCTCCTTCTTTTCTTCACAGACCTCTTCTCCTCTCTCTCACTTCTCCTTCTCTTCTTCACAGACCTCTTCTCCTCTCTCTCACTTCTCCTTCTCTTCTTCACAGACCTCTTCTCCTCTCTCTCACTTCTCCTTCTCTTCTGCACAGACCTCTTCTCCTCTCTTTCACTTCTCCTTCTCTTCTTCACAGACCTCTTCTCCTATCTATCACTCCGACTTCTCTTCTTCACAGACCTCTTCTCCTATCTCTCAATCCGACTTCTCTTCTTCACAGACCTTTTCTCCTCTCTCTCACTTCTCCTTCTCTTCTTCACAGACCTCTTCTCCTCTCTCTCACTCCTCCTTCTCTTCTGCACAGACCTCTTCTCCTATCTCTAACTTCTCCTTCTCTTCTTCACAGACCTCTTCTCCTCTCTCTCACTTCTCCTTCTCTTCTTCACAGACCTCTTCTCCTATCTCTCACTTCTCCTTCTCTTCTTCACAGACCTCTTCTCCTCTCTCTCACTTCTCCTTCACTTCTTCACAGACCTCTTCTCCTATCTTTCACTTCTCCTTCTCTTCTTCACAGACCTCTTCTCCTCTCTCTCACTTCTCCTTCTCTTCTTCACAGACCTCTTCTCCTATCTCTCACTCCTCCTTCTCTTCTGCACAGACCTCTTCTCCTCTCTCTAACTTCTCCTTCTCTTCTTCACAGACCTCTTCTCCTATCTCTAACTTCTCCTTCTCTTCTTCACAGACCTCTTCTCCTATCTCTCACTCCTCCTTCTCTTCTTCACAGACCTCTTCTCCTATCTTTCACTTCTCCTTCTCTTCTTCACAGACCTCTTCTCCTCTCTCTCACTTCTCCTTCTCTTCTTCACAGACCTCTTCTCCTATCTTTCACTTCTCCTTCTCTTCTGCACAGACCTCTTCTCCTATCTCTCACTTCTCCTTCTCTTCTTCACAGACCTCTTCTCCTATCTCTCAATCCGACTTCTCTTCTTCACAGACCTCTTCTCCTCTCTCTCACTTCTCCTTCTCTTCTTCACAGACCTCTTCTCCTCTCTCTCACTTCTCCTTCTCTTCTCCTATCTCTCACTTCTCCTTCTCTCTTTGTGCTGCTAAACTAAAAGCTGCTGCACCAGAAGGTCTCTCTCTTCCACCCTCTCTTCCTCCTGCTCCCTCTCCTCCTCCCTCTCTCCCTCCCTCTCTCCCTCCTGCTCCCTCTCTTCCTCCCTCTCTCCCTCCTGCTCCCTCTCTTCCTCCCTCTCTCCCTCCTGCTCCCTCTCTTCCTCCCTCTCTCCCTCCTGCTCCCTGTCTCCCCCCTGTTCCCTCTCTCCCTCTACTTTGTGATAATTTCATGGCGTGATAAAGAGCAAAGTGGCACAGAAATCACTCTGCGCCTTTCTTCTCTTGCTTCTTAGAGCAAAATTGATCTAAACAACCGCTAAGTGGAACATCAGTAAAGAAGGGGGGAAAAGGTGCAGGTAAAAGATGGGCTGCAGTCTGCCGTTTTCCCCCAGAGGAGAGGACCTCCTCCAGGGTACTGTTAAGCATAAATTACTACAGAGAGTCCATCTGAACCATTTTAGAGCCAATAAGGCCCTTTGGTGAACACCTTAGTTCCTCTTTATTATTTGATCATTAAACCAATGCCATACTTTATAAGGAAATCACTTACTTCAGATATGATAATGTTACACTAGTTTAGGCAATGCAAGAGTGAAAAACAAAAAAAGGTTTAAAACAAAGACATACAACATAAACATAAACATAAACATAAACTAGACAAAAAACAGCAATATAATGGATAGATAAATAATATAATGAAAAGAACAAAGTATTTAAGGTAGGGGGGACACTTTATTTGAAGGGGTGTGCGGAACACTAACATGACATCATCATAACCATGACATGACAACGTCATGAACATGAAGGAATGAATGTTTATGACCATTGTCGTTAAGTACTTTATGTAATTTATAATGTCAAGTTTACATTGTTTAGGATGTCTTTGTTATGACAACTTGACATTAACCTCACCTGTAAATGTCTTTGTTATCAAAGGGAACAAAGGAATTATTCATAAAACTTCGACATCTTGATGACAAGGCTAAATTGTACTGCAGGTGTCATGCCATGGTTGTGATGGTGTCATGTCAGGCTTTATCCACACCCCTTCTACCTAAAGTCAAATAAAATCACAGTTGAAGTAGACCGACTGTGTTTATCTCTTTTCTCTTCTGTAAGCACAGGACGTCACTTCCCCGCCTGGAGGGTCTAGAGGTCTCTTTCCAGAATTAGAGAACCAGAAGTGCAGTAAGAATAGAGAGCTCATTTTAGAGCTGAATCATAGGCACATGAATGGATTTCAAAATGGCTGCATTTGGTGCCCATCTAAGATCTTCTGGCAGTTTGTTCCAGTTGCATGCAGCATAACAGCTCAATGCTGTTTGGTTTCTGGGTTCTACTCGCTGACCTAGGAGCCCTGCTTGGTTTGTGTTCTTTAAACATATCAGAGATGTATGTATTTGGGGTCTAAACCATTCAGTGATTTATAGACTTGTACCAGGACCTAACATTAGTAATTTAGTAGTTTAGTACTAATAACTACTTACTGGCCGAGAGTGAGGTCATGCAGGTAAATATCAGACAGAGGCCGTAAGGTATCGACCGAGCGATAGCGAGGTTGATGCTGCGGGGCCGAAGTCTGATATACCTGCATGATCGAACGGTCGAGGTTAATAAGTTGTTTATTATATGGCATTTAAGCTCTTTTCATTTTGAAAATAAATGGTAATTGTAAATAGAAAACATGTCGTTTTGTTCAGCTCTCAAGTCTTCTCACGACACAGTGTTTCAGGTGTTGCCTAGCAAACAATGACTTGCTAACTTCAAGTTACAATGATCAATAGAAAACGGACAACAGGGCTCAGCTTAAATGGCTTTAATTTACAGTTAAACGCAAGGTTTTCAAACTATAGTAGTCAAGTCTTCATCATCACTTTCAATAACACATTTTCGCTGCTTCTGAAGTCCTATAAAGTATTACCCGATATCAAAATGTTCGCGAATTCTGTCAACTGTCATGTTACCACGATATTCAACTGGTTTCCTGTTCTCAGATAATTTCATAATAGGAGTCCTGATTCTATCAATACATGCTCAGGGCAGTTGATATATCGCTAATTTTTAAGGATGTAATGTTTAGTACTTGGTACATGGTATCACTCATTTTTAAGATTGATGGGGTGTGCAATAAGAATACTTATCAGACCGCAGACCGGCTAGAACGTCAATGCGCGGCTGGCATGACTACCCATTAGCCAATCAGAATGCTCGTACTGTCGTTGCCATATAATAAATAGTTTATATCAATCATATTGCAGTTCGGACTGTAAGCATGGTTATTATGGAACAGAGGTTGAGATGGACAAATAGTTCAATTACTGCAGAAATCAAGGAATACTTGCGGCATTCACGGAATAAATGTTGACTACACTGGGCAGGATAGGGTGGAAGAGGCAGAATGTGCACAGAGATTAGCTGTACTGTTAGAAGCCACCAGTCTTCAGAGATGCATCAGTACATTCTGGCTGGATGTTTTTAAAACACTATAGCCACAAAGCGACAGCAAAGTTTCTTCACATTACAGTCTAACAACAGGTAGGAATTGGTAAATTCTTAATATTATGCAAATTATATCTTTTTGAAAACAGACCAATTTAAAGTCTTAATTGTGTGATTGGTAATATTCTCTAGATGGGTGGTACGAACTCATGTAGGGTCATTATTTGATATTTTGATTTCCTTTTTAAATAATGTGATGTACATAGTGTATGTGCTTTTAATTATATGTTGAATTAACATTTCTGGAGTCTCACAGCATTTAGTGATCTGAAAAGATTTTAACCCACTTAGTTGTTGTGATTATAAGTTCCTCCAGCTGAAATGATCACTTTTCAGAAGTTGATGGTAGTACTTAACAGTCAGTGACCGCTGACTAACCAGTGCTTAGTGCTGTGTACAAATCAATTTAGAGTCTGAAGATTGTTAATATTCTCCAGAGGGGCTGGACTAACACGATTGGCTAGAATGGCAGAGGCTAAAGACACAGCATAGCATGAAAACATTTATATCAATAAAACAATTAGCATTAACACTGATTGGTGTTTCTATGTTACATTAGCTTACATTAAATTGAGGCAAACAAACCTCTGAATATCTTCAATAAAAGAGCTAGCGTTCGAGCTAGCTGCCAGGCTAACCGCTAATTTTACCTAATGTTATGTTATTCTCAGCACTTTGAAGACCTTGTGTATTATATATGAAAGACATGTACAAAAATACGGAACAAATTGTGCGCCCATTGGCTTCAATACGGGACGCAGTTTTTTATTTTGCAAAATAGGATGATCCTTGTTTTGTTTTGTCCTTGCTTTTTTAAGGGCTATCTTGCTTGGGTTACTATATTCACATCAGTAAACATTTGTTTGGCAATTTGTTACATTGTGTAATATCCATACTCAATGATTAACCTTGGGTTTGCCTCTTCAAATAGCCAGGGAAGCTAGATTTTCATCTGGGTGCATGTGCCTCCCAACTCCCACGCTTGGTTATTCCCCACTGCAACTTCCACTCTGTTACCCAGTCTGTCTGGTGCTTTGCCATAAACACTTCCCTTCTCCGGGCCACGCTTAAGATACTGGGGCCTAGAGCCCCTAATGGTGCCACTGGATCAGACTAGCACTAGGGCTTAAGATACTGGGGCCTAGAGCCCGAATGGTGCCACTGGATCAGACTAGCACTAGAGCTTAAGATACTGGGGCCTATAGCCCCTAATTGTGCCACTGGATCAGATTAGCAGTAGAGCTTTAAGATACTGGGGCCTAGAGCCCTAATGGTGCCACTGGATCAGACTAGCACTAGAGCTTAAGATACTGGGGCCTATAGCCCCTAATTGTGCCACTGGATCAGACTAGCACTAGAGCTTAAGATACTGGGGCCTAGGGTCCTAAGTGTGCTACTGGATCAGACTAGCACTAGAGCTTAAGATACTGGGGCCTAGAGCCCTTATGGTGCCACTGGATCAGACTAGCACTTGCGCACAGGCTGGGGCCCCATGCGTCTCTTTGAGTATTGCTAGGGGCCTTTTAGGATCTTTCAAGGATCAACCCAGGGAGGGTTTTTAGAACCCCCGTGACCACTGTGCCTGATGGTAATCCAGGCCAGTCTAGAGATCCTTCTGCTGAAATGATCACTGTTAGTCATACATTGATGGTGGAACTGACCGGTCAGTGACCACTGACAAACCAGTGCTTAGTGCAAGGTTCAGAGGCATTGACCATAAACAACCTTTCCCTGGAGCTCCCCCTGGTGGCACTATCTTAGGGCACTGTGACAGCGCTCTTAAGACTTACCAGTTTGAGCTACTGCTGCTTTTTTCTGCTATCTTTGGGTGAGGGGCTGCAGTACTTTGTCATACTCAGACTTTTCATCAAAATCGTTGGGGAACATTGTCAGAGAAAAGGAAGCAAGTTTTTCTTCCGGGACAACGTTGTACTTTGCCTGGCTGAGGTTTGTAAAAGACCATAAGGACTGAACCAAAGCGGACTGGAGGTTCTTCTAAGTTCGTCTTCTCTGATGAGTCCAATTTTCAGCTTTGCCCAACACATGGTCGTCTGATGGTTAGACGGGGACCTGGAGAGGTCTACAAGCCACAGAGTCTTGCACCTAATGTGAAATTTGGTGGAGGATCGGTGCTGATCTGGGGTGCCTCAGCAAGGCTGGAATGGGGCAGATTTGTCTTTGTGAAGGACGCATGAATCAAGCGAGGTACAAAGTTTTCCTGGAAGAAACCTTGCTTCCTTTTGCTCTGACAATGTTCCCCAACTCTGAGGAGTGTTTTTTCCAGCAGGGCAATGCTCCATGCCACACAGCCAGGCCAGTAAAGGTGTGGATGAAGGACCACCCGATCAGGACCCTGTCATGGCCAGCCCAATTCCGAGACCTGAATCCCATAAAAAACCTCTGAAATGTGATCAAGAGGAAGATGGATGGTCAGAAGCCATGAAAAGAAGCCGAGCTGCTTGAATTTTTACGCCAGGAGTAGCAAAAAGTCACCCAACGGCAATGTGAGGGACTGGTGGAGAGCATGCCGAAACACATGAAAGTTGTGATTTTAAATCAAGGTTATTCCACCAAATATTGATTTCTGAACTCTTCCTAAGTTAAAACATCAGTATTTTGTAGTTTAAAAATGAATATGAGCTTGTTTTCTTTGCATTATTCGAGATCTGAAGACACTGCATCTTTTTTGCTATTTTGACCAATTGTCATTTTTCTGCAAATAAATGGTCTAAATGACAATATTTGTATTTGAAATTTGGTAGGAATGTTGCCAGTAGGTTATAGAATAAAACAAAAATTTACATTTTACTTTAACACATACCAATAAATAGTAAAACCAGAGAAACTGATAATTTTGAAGTGGTCTCTAAATTTTTTCCGCGGCTGTATATATACAGTGTTGGGGAGTAACGGAATACATGTATCGTAGCCCGACCTATTACCCGGCAAGCGCTGGTACACGTTACTTAATATTGATTTCGGTGTCATCCAGGATCGCGGATTTCGGAAAACTTAAGTCCCTGCCCAAAAAGGGTATTTAAATTAGCTTTGTAGCAAAAATGGCACATAGCCTATACAGCGTATTGAAGTGTATAAGATAGTGTTGTAATACTGCGTGTACAAACCAGCCTGATACAAATAGTAGAATTTTGATTTCGCGACGTTCGGTGTAAATTCTTTTTCTTGTTGAGCTGTATTTTCAACGGCATTTTAAATCAATGCAGGATAATAGGTCGTAGCCAACTTTGTATTGGTTTCAATAATGAGAGTCGACACTGTGTTGAGAATAAATAGGCAATGGCATAGCCCTTTTACTAATGATCTCTTCTCAGCATTAAAGCAGGTACATACAGCGCATCCAACCTAAAAGACGTTACAAACTAACTGACATAGAATGTTCTTTTAAATCAAGCACATCAGTATTCTAACAGACTGATTGCCACACAGAATATACAGTAACTGAAAATACACACAGGCTTAAAAATAACTCAGGGATGATTCATTCTACTTAAAGTGTCATGTTTTCCAACACTTTGTTGCCATTTCGCGACTGTACAAAACAAATCGGAAAATACGGTAAGAAATGTTCCTGCTGAGAGCCAAACAAGACTTCGTGCATTGTCTACACATCTGTCACTTCTGAAATATGTAAGGTTGATTCATTAAACCATATTTATATTGATAAAAACATATTTGTTAAGCGGATTTTTTGGTGGCCCGTGGGATAATAGGTCGCGTTACGATACCGGCGTTACGTATTTAGAATACAAATTAAGAGTAACTGTATTCCGTTACAGTTACAATTTAAATCGATGGTATTCAGAATACAGTTACATTGCTGAAATCAATGGATTACATGACGTTACTTCTCTATTTCACGAGTTTATTCACTCTCTAAATAAAATAAGGCAACTTGATGCATTTCCCAGAAGCCCCAACATGAAAACGAATGAAAATGTTATTCGCGTGATCAGTCTGCTAATGGATTCTGAAGAGGAGCAGGTGCCAGAGCCGGCAGGGCAGGAATGCGTTTCTATCGTGGAAATTTAATAAGCATTTCATGTTAAAGCAAGAGAAGGGAGGACGGAATGTAACTGTGCAGTGCAACCTCTGCTTGCCTCTGCTTTCAACGGCTTATTTTCACTCCACATCGCAACAAAATGACAGATAAGCACTTTGAGCAGGCTCTCCTGCTGCAATACAACCGCACTTTACTGGGGTGTGTTTACATGTAGAGTAGCTGGGTAAAATATGTAGGTAGGTGGCTCAAAACATACTGGTCTTTAGGTTCACAGGCATACACAGGCAATGTATGTAAATTGACAGCCTCATTTCTGTGTTAAATCAATTGTTATCTTTTTTCATTTGACATTCGTATAAAAGCAACACCTTTTGTCACCCTAACGTTCTGTACAACTTTGTCATTTTGGATAGATTTTTGCTGCTAGCCTTTGTTGTAATATTACCAAGAAGTAATATTGGTTTTTGAGTTTAACATTGTTTCATGTGGGCAAAATGATATTTGATTGCATAGTTTAAAAAAATTCTATTCTTTGCCATCATCTCAAATCTGTAAAAAGAAGATATGATGTGTTTGACCACAGGAAGAACAGTGCTCCTGTAAAGGAAAAAGCTGATGTGTTGTCAATGAACCAATCAATCAATCTCATTCAGTTTGAGCTTACGTTTTGTTTTGATGGACAGTTTTTAGTGTGTCATTTTTAACAGCTGAGAAAATAAAGAAACTGTAAAGGGAAAATTGTGGCTACTTTAACCAAGTAAAATTATAATTACAATAATAACAGTACAATTAAATTGCACTTTCAGGGAGACTTGGGCCTTACACATTCAGCCAGTTGGAACAGTAGAACACACCAGAATAGGCCTGTTTAGTAAGCAGGATTTGATGGCCGCATTCCTACACTTATAAAATGCAATTCAATGTGGAAGTATTCCAAGTATTCAGAATACAATACTCAGATTAGTTAATGTATCGGAATACGTTACAGATTACATTTTTGGGCATGTATTCTGTATTCTGTAACGGAATACGTTTTGAAAGTATCCTTCCCAACACTGTATATATATAATATATATATATATATATAAATATATTTTACACACACACACACACACACACACACACACACACACACACACACACACACACACACACACACACAATATTAGCTTTTATTATTGTTATTGACGGCTCTCTGTGCTCCTTCCAGCCTGAACTCGAGCGCAATACCACCTGAGCTGAAGCAGATAAAGACTCATATGCTGCACGTTGCCTGCAGGTTCAGGGGAAGATGCTGAAGCCTGTATGAGGGGGCGAAGATGGAGAGAAAGGTTTTTTATATAAGAGAGAAAAAGACAGGGGGACTGTCAAGAGAGATGGTGGGCAGACAATAAATGACAGAAGGGTGCTGAACTAATCCTTCACATTTCACTTCAGTGTGGTTCTTTGCTTTGCTGTCTTCTCCTCGAATACCTCTGGTACGTAGAGGCTGCTGTTCTAGTCCAGGTCTGATAAAGGCTCCGTTTCCTGATGTTGAACAGAAACAGTATTTGCTGGTTTCCTATCGGTTCAAGGTTGTTTCTCCAATGAATTGTTGGCCTAGCTGTAAAAATGCTCTGCTCTCTTTCTCACCCTCTCTGTTTTTCAAATCCACAGGTTTGGACCTCCGACAGGCGCAAGTGGTGGCATTATCAACTGGCACTAAATGCATCAATGGGGAGTATATCAGTGACCAGGGCCTTGTGGTCAACGACTGCCATGCAGAAGTCATCGTCCGCCGGGCTCTTATCCGCTTCCTCTACTCCCAGCTAGAGCTTCATGACAGGTGAACACAGCAAGCTTCAACACACTAATAATTCATGTTCGTTTGCATTACTGCCTCGCCTTTCAAGCGCTGTTTGAGATTTGTGAGGGTATTATACACAAAGCTTTCTTGCGGACTGGTTTGAAGTCCTTGCTGTAAGATATTTGTCTGTGAGAAAGTAAATCATACTGCAATAATTAGGCAGCTTAATGTCTTTAAACCTTGGCTGTTGTCTCTCTCTTCCATTTATATGTGGCAGTTAAAGTCTAACATTGTTATGGTGATGATGAAGTTTATAAAACTAATGTATTCCGATAATTGATTGGCCATGGACCTGTAATGCTTTAGATATACTAAAATCATAATTTGAAGCCATATTTAAACATAGCATGTGCTTAAAATGGTTGTTATGTTTTAAGAGGTAAAACTGTAACCCAACCTGTAACTACCACAGAACAGTGTTCCTCTAAACTCATATAACAGGGCAGATTCCTGCACACTAATGCCACCCAACCCCCTCAGACACTTTACATGGGTCCAAAATCATCATAGAAAACAACATAATGAAACATATGACACACAACATTAATCACAAATTAAAAACTGTCCTGAAAAGGTGAGTTTTGAGTAGTTATTTAAACATGGACAGATTTAGCTGTTCTTTCATTCCCATGGCAGCAGGGAGTTTCTCACTAGGATGTCCCCCTGCTCTGTGTGACACATTACAGCTTGAATGCTGGAGTTGGGCCACTGGCTGTGATCAACATGCAGTTTCAGAGATAAAAGCAGTGGAACGTGCTACGGGTTGCAAAGCGCACATTCACCATTTGAGAGTTCTTGCGTGCTTGGGCAGGGTGTTTGAGCCAGTGACAGCACACAAGCACACACTGACATGTGCTCATTGGAATTCAAACCCTTCCATTTAGTACTGATTCACTGATCAGGCCAGGCAATATAGAGGGGATTGGACTTGAAATGGGATTTACAATCAGGACTTTTTCACTGAAATGCCACATCACAGTGGGAGTTAACCCTCCCCCACCCCCCCGCTCCGTGGCAGTCTTTCATTAGACATATCCCTCCCTCTTGTACCATCAGAGACGATCAACGGTTGTGTGTGTGTGTGTGTGTGTGTGTGTGTGTGTGTGTGTGTGTGTGTGTGTGTGTGTGTGTGTGTGTGTGTGTGTGTGTGTGTGCGTGTGTGCGTGTGTGTGTGTGGTGTAATTGCCCTTTTACTCTGGTTTCTCTCTTTCTCGATCACAAATAGACTAATGCTTCCAATCTAATCCAATCTTTAACATATCATTACTAAATAGCTGTTTTTGTTTTTAGTTTTTTTACATTCTAATATTTGTCACATTTCTCTGGGGGAAATTCTCTTTGTCATCCCTGGGCTGTAAAATCAGCAATTTTAGCACAGTCCAACAATATTAACCTATAAGGCGATGCCCACAGTATCTACCTGCCCTTATTTAGCATCTCCCCCACACAATGAAGAGTGGGGGGGGGGACACTTTGCTAAACCTGGCGGAATCTTAAACATCATAATATATGAACATGAGAATAAAAACATATGTGTTCCCCTTAATCTGAGTTTGACTTCTTTGCCTTGATGTTGCCTGATGCCACAGCCAGAGGAGGGAGGACTGGGAGCGCTCCATCTTTGTGTGGCACAAACAGGCTGGCTACCGGCTGAGGGAGAACATCTTCTTCCACATGTACATCAGCACCTCACCCTGCGGAGACGCCAGGATTAACTCACCTTACGAGAGCAGCAGTGATCGTAAGTTTCTCTTTTCTTTCGTTGGCTCTAGTCTTTCACTCTCTGTCTTTCTGTCTATCTCTCTCTCCTGTGCTTTCTTTCTCTTTCAATCTCCCCTTGTTTTGTTTCTATGTCACTTCAGCCACCCTCCCCATTTTCTTTCCCCCATCTCCCCTACTTTCTTTCTTTCCTTACTCCCCTCGCTTCCTCCCTTCCTCTCTTGCTAACTCTCTTCCCCACTTTCTATCCACTTGCCTTCATAACAGGGCTTTTTAAAGGGATCATCCTTTTCTGCGCCTGGATTTCTGAAAGCACCCACCATGCTTTTGTCAGGGTCTGTCAGAAAACCAACAACGTCCCTTTTCATGTGCCATCACTTTCCCAAGGCCCCTTCAGCTGTGCCAAGCAACTCAAACCTACAGATGACATTTTAATGCTTGCTGGATGTACACGAAATGTGTATTCATTTAGATGTCTAGTTTTTTTTCTTCTAAAATGTGACATAACAGAGTTCAAAATGTTATCTCTAGTTCTATCTCCATCACAGATATTCATTTTCATATTTTAAAATGTGTTAAGAAACACTATTCTATTCAGTAGCAATCATGATGTATGATTGAATTGATGGTGATTTTTTTCAGTGAAAACTGTCAGTCCACTTAATCACGACCAGTTGAAAAGAGGACTGGAAAAGCTTTGAACTTCAGTCTCTTGGTCATTAAACCTTTTTAAATGCTCACCAGTCAGCTTTTTACAGATTAGAAAATGACTTATGCTTATGCACTTTGCTAATACCTCTTGCTACTTTCTGCTGGAGACTTCAGATGAGGATTTACAGCTTAACTTTGCCCTCGTTGAGTCAAGGAAAACTCTAGCAATAACCAAAGCACTGGCATTTATGCACATCTGGTCAGGAGCAGGGTGCTTTCTAATGATTCACTCTTCCTTTGACCAAAGCACTGGCATGTATCCACATCTGGTCAGGAATACGTTGCTTTCTAATGATTCACTCTTCCTTTGAAGTACAAGTCATGTACAGTAGCCATGATGCCAGGCCCTAGAGTCATGCAGAAACTGACAAAGGGAATTTACAAACAGAGGACTTATATGAGGTTACATATTTATATCGATCAAAGCTCACCTTCTAAGCTAATGTTACTCCGATTCTAGTGTCATGGGACACACCAATCCCTAAATTGATGATCCTTCAGGCAAGACACAGAAAAGCTCATGAGCTTTTCTGCAGAAGCCAAATTGTATTGTGTCCATGGCTATATGTCCCACTAAACTAAACTCTTTACACAAATAAATGGCTGATAGCACAAATTGGTCAGACATACATTGGCAAATAGCTGTGAGTGCTTTCTATGTTCTCGGATGTGTGGTGCGGTGCTGTAACGTATTCTGGTGGCAGTCTGTGTAGTGTGGTGCTGTAAAGTGTTATGGTGGCACTAAGTCCCTTTGTTGGGACTCTTGGCACGTAGTTGGCACAGCTGTGTCTCTTCCTCAGTGCCCGGTGGGCGACCCCTGGTGAAGCGGTTCCACACACACCTGAGGACAAAGATCGAGGCGGGCGAAGGAACGTTGCCGGTGAGGTCGCGGGTGCCCGTGCAGACGTGGGACGGCGTGCTGCAGGGGGAGCGGCTCATCACCATGTCCTGCACTGACAAGATCACCAGGTCACACACACACACACAAACACATACACACACACACACGCACACACACACACAAACACCCACACTTCACTCTCTCTCACACACACACACACACACACACACACACACACACACACACTTCACTCTCTCACACACACACACACAGGATATCATCACCATGTCCTGCACTGACAAGATCACCAGGTCACACACACACACACACACACACACACACACACACACACACACACACACACACACACTCTCCCTCTCACACACACATCTCATCACCGTGTCCTTCACTGACAAGATCAGCGGCGAGGTTCACTGTCACCATCGCTCACGGGAGCTCTGCTTCCTGTCGACACACCTCAGGTTCCTGTTCATGGCTGCTGAACTATAGAGGAACTCTTTCAGAGAACAGTTCTACCAGTCCAGGCCTGAAAAGAGCAAGTTAGGAAGAACTGTCGGGGTGTCTTAAACTGTGTATGGGCCATTCTACCGAATTGGTGCAAAGTCACGTCAGAAATATTTTGAATTTATGTTTTATTCCCAAAACTTTGTCTGTATGTATATTGTACCATATCTAAAGCACACATATCTAGTAATGTAGATAGTAGAACAGTCAATTTTTATATTGTATTTTCAGAATGTGTTGGAATGTTTTTCCTCTTCCAAAAATTGTCACTACCGAAACATCACATTTACTATAGTAAAAAAGTATTATTATTGACCTGTTCAGATTGTGTTTCCTTCCCTTCTCTGAAGAGTATTTTTACAAATATTTCTTGAAGGTTTTTACAATGAAATCCATAAAAATTAAATTTTTACCAAATTTTCAAGTTCAATTTTATCTGTTTCGGTAGTGACTGCACTGTTTCGGTAGTGACTGCACTGTTTCGGTAGTGACTGCACTGTTGGATGGATGTTCATTTCTCTCCCAAAATCTTCCAAAAGGTGCTCTGGGCCGCCCTTTAGTCCACACAATACATTTACTTAAAAATGATGGGATTGAACTACTTACCATTTCATTTTGTCACTTCCGAAATCATCTGGGCACTACCATATGTTTCGGTAGTGACTGTTTCGGTAGTGACCATTCTAGCTAACTTTAAGCATAAATAAAGAATTCTAGCAAGCACACGGCTTGCAAACAAATCTTTGAGATGTTGATAAGATGTTGCATGAAACCCCAAAAAGTTTACTTAATTGAAGAAAACATGGGTTTCGGTAGTGACAATTCTTAAGGTTACACGTCGATTTTCAGACTTTGGAACACATTTATATAAAAACTATGGGATCTAGCTACTTACCATTCAACCATGAGGGACAGGGATGCAGTGTCACAAAAATGCAGGGTCGTGGCTAAAACACAGGCTCAGCCAATGGACTAAAACTCTTGTGTTTCAGTATTGACATGAAAACTAGGGACATGATTTTTTGAGTATAGTTAATTGATTTAAAAATTAAACCCACAATAAATCTAAATATTCCAAGTTCAGTTTCAACCCAATCATAAAGATCTTTGAAATTAAATCATTGAAAAAAATCTAAAAAACTTGAAAAGTGTTATTTAAAGGCATTGAAATTTAGATGTCAGGGTTGGGGACAGCTACTTCCCAATAGAAAGTACCCTATAAATGATGATTTTGTATATATTTAGCTTATCACTATCTCATTCAATGCATTGGGTTTATATAGACCATAACATTTTCTTAGTAAATATCTATGCCTAAATACCTAATTGTTTTGTAAATAGTTTTTATTGTTGAGGGACTGCATATTACACGAATTCGGTAGAATGGCCCGTATACATGATACTCCAATAGCTCCACAAAGCTAATTCAAGAGTTAGAATACAGCTAAGAACAAAGACTATCCATGAAGCATTCAAATTCAAATACAAATCTTTGAAGACATGCACTTTGACTTTCCGCGTGATCATCTTTGAAGCGTAAATTATCTGAATGTAGAACCTCACGTTAAATAACACTCTGCTTTCCAGAAATGCCATTTGAATTCCAGCGGTGCGCCCGAGGCACAGAAGGCAGGGGCGGCTTCAGAGTAAATTCCCGAGACAAATTTGACCAGCTTTTGTTAGAGATGAGGGTTTGTGGCTCCCCTGCGGCCCTCCGCAGCCAGAGCACAAGTGGAATCTATTGATTTAAGGGTTATCTTTATTAGAGGCTTACTTTTTATGAGGCTGCATGATCTTCCTTTAAATAGGGCTCCCTTTCTCCACCTCTCTCCCTCTCTCTCTCTCTCTCTCTCTCTCATTCACTGTCTTCCTCTGTTTTTCACAAGGTCTTTTAATGATAGAGGAAAAGGTTACACTGATATTTGTTTTCAGATAAGAGCTGTTGAGCCCGTCTGAGGTCCGAGAGAACAGGGGTTCCATGTGTTTGCTGCTGGCCATGCTTTTCAATCAACTGCATGGTGTTTACTGAGGGCCTCAACATGGCACGGATTCCTCTGCCATCTAATAAAAAAGGGATTTGGGTGTTTGAGGTTTTCATTTTTTGGTGGAGAGTTTTTGGTCAATGGGTGACCTTAGAGTGATGACGTTTTCTGTGGGGATTGACGGTAGTAGTTTTAGGTGGTTTAAAATACACACACACTCACTCACTCACTCACAGACTCTTACACACACACACACACACACGCACACACACACACACACGCACACACACACACACACACACACACACACACACACACACACACACACACACACACACTCACATTTAGTGTAAGCTCCACCTGCCTGTGTGAAAGTGACTCTGCGCGAGGACACATTCAGGTGTTCAGAGGTGAACCTCTCTTCCCCTCTCCAATCGCTGTTAATTTGACCGATTTGATTCAGTTCACTGGGGCTGGAAGCACTGCGATTAAATCTGGCCGGGTCACCACCAGGGGTGAAAGCAATTACTTTACAAAAAATAGAATAAGACAGAAAAAGGGAGGACATCCGGCTCTCCTCCAGTTCTACCCACTTTTTTTCTCTCTCTCTCTCTCTCTCTCTCTCTGTCTCTCTCTCTCTTTCTCTCTGTCTTTCTCAGTTTTATATCCCAGTAAATTAGTAAGGCTTCCATTGAGGTGACTGAAGTGCCAGGGGAGGGGGGTTTACTGGAGGTAATCAAGGTCACTGTGAAGAGGAAGGACAGAGATAGTGTCTTAAGTCTTTGTCCTAACCCACCACTGAACTCCATTTCATTGCCCCTCTCCTGGAGCTTTACCACTGCGCCAGTGACACAGAGGGAGAGGGCGGGAGGGGAAGACAGAGAGAAAAATGAACAAAGGACAGAAAAGAGAAAAAAAAAACGTAACTGCTATGTTGCACCCCTGTCTCAAGCAATCATTTCTCATCCAGCTTTTATGACTGCTCACCTGACCAGACGCCCCATCCCTCCCCCCTCCCCCCTCCTCAGTCCTCTCCGTCAGCCTCTGATGGTGCTGGGGTGGAGGCCAGTCCATCATCACTGATGAGTTATGATGAGGTGTAGTTTACTGAAACCTTCTTCCAGCAGCAGAAAAAGGTGGAGTGTAGAGAATGAGACGATGTCTAATTAAGCTGTTGTCATCTTTAATTGACAACTGAAAGCCTTTGTGTGGATCTGATCTTTTGTTTTAAGCTTTGGAAGTTTATTTTATGCAAATGAACACTGATTTAATGAAGCGAATGGAATTAACTGAAGTATGAGACATGGAAGTGGAAAAGGCAGTGGGACTGAACCCCACAGAAGAGAGAGGAATGCGTGGAGTGTGTGAGAAAAAACCCTCACCCCTTTAAAATTCCTTCAGAAGCCAGATGGCTGACTTTTCTTGCATGAGATTAAAAGATGTTTCTAATTCACAGAGCCTCTTCCCAAGCAAATTAATTTCACAGGGCTAAATCGTTTTTCTGTTTCGTAAAGGCTATGGAGGAGGGACACAGAAAGGAAGAAAGAAATACAATTCAGTTTCCCTGTTGTTTTAGCCCAGGTAGAGAAGAGTAGAAAGGTAGAGTTGACTACAGGTTGAGAAGGGAGTTCAGCCTGGCACATGCAGTGGTTCTTGGGATGTTGGCAGTCTATATTGACTCCACGTGAAAATAAAATAAATAAATAAATGAAAAAATGTATTAATTAACAAGCGTATTATGAGTCATGGGGGAAAATGCACAGGGAAAGGCAGACAAGTAATTGCTGTCATGATAGAGAGACATTAATTACGCCAAAGAAACAATGATGTAAAAATGAGCTGCATAATGTTTGTCAATGATTGTGTTATTTAACGAGTTCATTAGCTAATATGAGGGTGTGTTTTAGCTGTCTTGCCAGTCTAAAACAAAATCCTTCTTTAGTCATTCCCCAAAAAATAAGAGCAAGTTATTATTGCCGTTGAAATCAACTGTGATTTAATAAATTGTTTTTGTAGTACTGTGTAACATAATTTGTTGATTCATTAGTGTCATCATACAGTCTAAATATATCCGCTTTGTTACTATAAGATACATGGATAATTTAGTGTTTTCTGATACCTATTCTCCTTCTGAAGTGGGTATACAGTCCTGCTCACCATTATTGGCACCCCTAGTGAATATGAGCAAACAGGCTATGAAAAAATATGTCTTTGCTGTTTATCCTCTTGGTCTTCCACTCAAAATATTCATAAAAATCTTTAGGTAAAATAATTGAGAGAAAAAGTTTTTTTTTGACATTAAATAAATATTATTCTTCAAAACATATGTGCAGAGGTATTGGCACCCCTTAATTCAATGTTTTGTGCAGCCTCCCTTTGTCAAGATAACAGCTCTGAATCTTCTCCTATAATGCGTGATAAGGTTGGTGAACACATGGCACGGGATCTGACACCATTCTTACATACAGTATCTCTCCAGATCCTTCAGATTCTGAGGTCAACGCTTGTAGACTCGGCTTCAGCTCATCCCACAGATTTTCTTTGGGGTTTAGGTCGGGGGACTGTGATGGCCATGGCAAAACCTTTATTCTGCAGCCGGTGAACCATTTTTGTGTTGATTTTGAGGTATGCTTCGGATCATTGTCCTGCTGGAAGGTCCAACCATGGACCATTTTAAGCTTACTAGAGGGGGCTGTTAGGTTTTCATTTAATATCTGTTGGTATTTGATCGAGTCCATGATACCATGTATCCTAACAAGATGTCCAGGGCCTTTGGAAGAAAAACAGCCCCAAAACATCAAAGATACGCCACCATACTTCACAGTAGGTATGGGGTGCTTTTCTGTATGGCTATCTTTCTGTCTACGCCAATCCACCTTTGTTGTTTTTGCCAAAAAGCTTTATTTTGGTCTCATCTGACCATTTAACTCAGTCCCATTGAAAGTCTGACTTCCATTTGGCAAACTGTAGGCACTCTAGCTTGTTGTTGATTGACAGCAGAGGCTATTTTCTGGCAACCCTCCAAAACAACCTTTGGTGATGTAGGTGGCGTCTGATGGTAGTTTTGGAGACTTTCTAACCCCAAGACTCAACTAATGTCTGCAATTCTCCAGCTGTGATCCTTGGAGATTATTTTGCTAGTTGAACCATCCTCCTCACGGTGCGTGGGGTCAATGTACACACACGTCGTCTTTCAGGCTGATTCTTAACATCACCTGACGCTTTAAACTTCTTTATTATTTCCATGATAGTGGAAATGGGTATTTTCAACTGGTACGAGATTTTCTTGTGTCCATTTCTTGATTTGTGCAGCTCAACAACTTTTCAATGCACATCGTCACTGTGTTCTTGGGTCTTTCCCATTGTGATGAATGACTAATGGAATTTGGCCTGTGTCATCTCATATTTGTACATCAGTGGAACAGGAAGTCATGGTTAACCTCTTAAGAGTTCATAATTAAACAGGTGAACTTAAAAATGTAAAACATGACTGGAAATATACTTCAGTTAGATTTCAATTATAAGATTTTTCTAGGGGTGCCAATAATAGTGGCACACATGTTTTTGTAAAAAATATTTATTTAATCTCAACCGTTGTTTTCTCTTACAATAATTTTGAGGTGTAATTGTAAGATGACCAGATTTCTGAAATGAAAACGGGGACATTACTAGTTTGGTGATCGATACACTATTAAAATGTGTCTGGTCACCCTACTCATTTTGACACACCTCACCCACATGACCTACTCAAATACACACAAAGACATTCTACCCAACTCATGTGTGTGGCAACTGTGGTATAAGTGGGATGACAGACGTCCTCTGTTATATGCAGTATAACACAAAGTTATCTTTACCGTATGACTACCCCTCTAAACTAAACAAAACAGGATGGAACAGGAGTCATTCTTCTAGGACTGGAATGGGACTGGAGTTTTAGTGTGGGGGTGGGATGGCACAAGAGTGATAATGGGACAGGAGTATTTATGTGGGGGTAGGATGGGACAAGAGTGATGATGGGACAGGAGTATTTGTGTGGGGGTGGGATGGGACAAGAGTGATACAGGGACAGGAGTATTTGTGTAGGGGTGGGATGGCACAAGAGTGATGATGGGACAGGAGTATTTATGTGGGGGTGGGATGGCACAAGAGTGATAATGGGACAGGAGTATTTATGTGGGGGTGGGATGGCACAAGAGTGATGATGGGACAGGAGTATTTATGTGGGGGTGGGATGGGACAAGAGTGATAATCCACTCCCGTGTCAGTGTCCAGTATAGATGGAGCAGGTAGTAGTAAGACGTTGACTGCAGGTTCTAATTGAGGCCTGTTGTGTTTCTGTTGCAGGTGGAACGTGTTGGGTCTGCAGGGGGCGCTGCTCAGCCACCTCCTGGAGCCGGTGTACCTGCACAGCCTGACGGTGGGGAGCCTGAGACACACGGGCCATTTCTCCCGCATGCTGAGTCAGAGGCTGGAGCGCCTGGGATCCCTGCCCATGCCCTACCGCCGTAACCAGCCCCTCCTCAGCGGTACGCTCAGCCTCCAGGGTCTACCCCTCTCCATCTGTCTCCTCATTCTGCTGCAAGGGTGAACGTCCTCAGTACTGGGGATCAGGCCTCAGTGTGATATCCATGATGTTTTTAGATGAAGACTAAATAGTAATGATCACAGTGATAATGATTAAGACAAACTCAGAAATTAACACTAAGAAATAAGTACACATCTATAAGCATGGCCAAATGGACGCGACTGGCTTTAGAGAAGTCATGGATGTGTGTAGAGCATAGCTCAGGGTTTGGGCTCCAGAGGATGAAAGAACAGAGAGCAGAGAGCAGAGAGCAGAGGGAGGTCAGGGGAGACAACCATCCCACCAAATCAATGTAATCACCGAGGTCCTTATCTCATTCAATTCAGTCGACATACCGGAGGGGAGGGGAGGGGTCCATTCATGGCTCCTGTGAAGCCTGCAGTCTCACATCAGTCTGTCCTCTGCCTTTCACCGCACCCATTGATGAGGTCTGCTCCCTTTGTCTCCTGTCCCTTGTTCTGGAGAAGAAAAAAATGGGCTTTGTTATTTTAAGGCCTGAGCTGTCATAAAAGAGCCCGAGTTCCTTGGAACTGAAGGATCTGTCTTATCGCAGGATAGAGGGATTGGCAACTCCGTTGCTGGGCTAAGCGAGTCAATAGATGTCCTTCAGGAAGGGCTGGGTGCGTCCTCTGCAGCCATCGGAACAGCCGACTTTCCAGGACTGCTCAGCTTTAACTGGAGTTACTGAAGTGTCTTTTCCCTTTCACCTCCTCCTGTCTGATGGCTCATCTTTTACAGAGACTCATAGTTAGAACTGAATAAGCCCTGAACGGATTCAAAGCCAGTAGCCAGACAGCAGAACAATGCATGGTGTAGCGATTGATCAAGACTTCATGAAGGATCAAATCCCACTGTCGATTGCAAAGATATGAATTTTGGAGGCATGAATGTGGTTGGTGGGGGTGGGGGTGGGGGTGGGGGTGGGGGTGGTTGGTGGGGGTGGGGGTGGATGGTGAAAGTTGAAAGATGAATATGAGAAAGTTAAAAATAATCTGGGTGATTGTTATACGCTGGCAGATGGTTCGGTCCATTTCTTAGCCACCTCAGAAAAGTGTTATTGAGAGGATACAGGTAGCCTATGGGGACCGAGAAAGTACGAGACACCACTAGAATGTTTTCACTACTGGGAAGAAAAAAAATCTGATCTGCTACGGAAGCTCAACAACAGAGATTCAACAATATGGTGCTAACTGATTAAATCAGAGTTTGATTAGAAAACAATACATTTAAAGCTATATAAAAGTCAGCATAGCTGTAAACATGGCTTGAGTAATAATAAAGTAAACGCCGAAGTTAAATTAAAATAAAAGCTAGAATATTGTTTGGCAGTGTACAAATCAGCAATAACTTCAGACATTCCCATCACAGTATGCATTGCACGGTGCGTTTGGTCTGATATTTCTACGGGCAGTTCCCAGTGTCAAATGTAGTTTGGTCAAGTGTGTCACTCAGAGGAACTGTTACATGATGATTTCATCACGTACATCACGTCCATCACGCCAATCACAGCAACTGTACAACGACGGAAATGATAACATTTTAGAGACAGAGAGGAAGGGCATGTCCCCCTCTGAGAGGAGAACGGTAGAAGAGAGAGACAGAGAAAGAGAAAAAGAAAGAGGAGGAGAAAGAGACAGAGAGAGAGAGAGAGAGAGAGAGAGAGAGAGCAGCCAGCCCCCGTCGGAGAGGAGAGAAATAGAAGAGGCAAAGAAGAGAGATGAAGAGATGGATGTCTTGAACAATTCTGGTTATTTACCCTAATCTCCATTTTCATACATTTCAAACCAATCCAATAGTATCACTCAGTTTCCTAGGACAGTGCTTTTGACTGGTCATCTGCTGGGCCAGAGAGGTCAAGGAGGCTGATTAGTATGCTGAACTAAAGGGAAACGTAAGGTCAACACCACAATCCACGGATACTGTAGATTGCCATGAATTAGATCAGACTACTGCCCATATGGTAAGGATCAATTCAAGAGTAGACATGAATGTGTTCCATTCATATACATTTTCTGGTAGTTGTAGGTGCTACAGCATTTTTAAGGTCAACTCTTTGCCTATGTTTCAGGGGTATGATCACCAGTACTGGGTAAGAGCAGGGTGGTGTGATGTACCCCAGATGTGCCAGAGCCTTTGTGGGGGCTGCTGCCTCAGTATTAGGTCCAAGTCCTTTGTTTTGAGAATATTAAAGACAGGTCCTCTGATAAGCTTTATGACCCTGTGGCTATAGAATAAGACATATGTAGATTCACAGTGTCTCCTGCCTTACACCATAAATGACCATTTCCAGCCTGTATACATTAGTGGCATGTACATGTACGTATACATTTACACTGCCACTCAGATACAGAATGCAGCCGCACAAGCAGCATTTTTGTTGATTGCACATTTTCCCTTCTATATTCCTAATTCCTACGTGACGCTTCTTTGGATGATATCAGAAATAATGCTGGGAATCTTTTCAGTCATATGAAAACCTGCTTTCATCTGGATAACCATTAGCTATTTTCATCATGTACTGTGTGTTTCATTGCATGGAAGTCTTTTCTTGTGGCCGTTGATGATGATGTCAACTGAACTGGGGCTGAACGCCTGGAAAGGTTCAAAGAGAATCTAAAAGAAATCTAAGAGCGGAGGCAGTGTGATTGCAGGAGAACATTCAGTGCAGAACATCCTGGATAAGGGGCTATTACTTACAACATTGGGAAACTCACCTCTGGCACAATTATGGGCATTTCACTGATGCACTGAAAAGATTTTTGTCATTGTTGCAAATCAGACAGATAGTTTCAGGCACACCGAGTTGGGGTTTAGGACAGTAGCTCTTAGGTTAGGTTAGAAACCCAATGGCTTAGGTGATATGTAAGTCCCTTTTTTATTTTTTTTAAATAACGTACCTGCAATGAATAAAAAAACATAAAATGTAAAAATGATGAACTAGAAATAAAACATTTAGTGCTATGGTCAGTTTTCCAACAGCTTGATCAAGTAAGAATCAATGCTCCAAATTGACTGTGAACTATGACCCCAGTGCTACAAGGCTTAGTCCAGCCCCTAGGCCCTCTCAGTCAGTCACACTCACTGTCCTCCCCTCTGTCCTGCAGGTTTGAGCAGCAGCGAGGGTCGGCAGCCGGGGAAGTCGCCGTGCTTCAGCGTGAACTGGACGGCAGGGGACAGCCAGCTGGAGGTGCTCAATGCCTCTACGGGGAAGAGGAAGGACTCGGGGGCACCATCAAGGCTCTGCAAGCATGTTCTCTTCACTCGCTGGGCCAGGCTGTGCCAGAGGGTAAGCCCAGACCAGAGTGCCTCTCAGCTGCTCTTAAACACACAGGTCCTCCACTAGCTTGGCCCAATCCTTCTGTAGAGCCTGTCACCTCCTTTTAACATGTTGTGACATGGCACTTTGAATTAAACAGCTCAAAGAATACAAGCTGCTTAATTACCATTTTTAGTGTGAAATGTACAGAGATGTGAGCCTGTTAATGAAAACACCTTTTTTCATATTTTAGCTTAGTGAGGAATCAATGTTTTAATTTGCTCTTAACATGAGCTCTCAGAACAGTCTGATCTCACACACACATTCTTTCACACACACACCCACACTCCCAAGGTGCTGAAAATGAATTTTCATTTTTCATCATGTATATAATGGGATCATCAATATCGCTCTAAATGCTTACAGTTGCAGAGAAACAATTGAATTGAAATGAAATCCTTTCTATTGGTAATGAAAAGAGGAGTTGTTTTGAAGAGCCCATGAATGGTGTCCTCCTTGAGGGCGTTCTGAGTTGCAAGCAGTGGGGTATAAAGTATTAGAGCAAACACAGTAATCTGCAAAGAAAGTTTTTCTTCTCATCTGCTCTCCCCCCCCTCTCTTTCTCTCTTTCACTCGTTGTGTGTGTGTGTTGCAACAAAGAAACTGCACAAAAGCACAGAAAATGTTCAATTGCTTGTGAAATTTAAATGGGGAGATTACACAGCTGTTGAAGTTCCCAGTTCGCGCCGGCTCATTCGTTTTGTTTTGCTCTCTGTCTGCCTCACAATCAAACTCTCCGCTCTTCTCTTCTCCTGGTTCTTCTTCTGCTGTGCAACTTGTCTATGCATTAACTTCCTGTTCTCAGTCTCCCTCTTCTCTCTTCTCTCTTGTCTCTCTCTGTTTGTCCTGCTCTAGTTAAACGTCCCCTCAAGGCTTCCTGTTCTCCATCTCTCTCTTCTCTCTTGTCTCTCTCTGTTTGTCCTGCTCTAGTTAAACGTCCCCTCAAGGCTTCCTGTTCTCAGTCTCACTCTTCTCTCTTGTCTCTCTCTGTTTGTCCTGCTCTAGTTAAACGTCCCCTCAAGGCTTCCTGTTCTCCATCTCTCTCTGTTTGTCCTGCTCTAGTTAAACGTCCCCTCAAGGCTTCCTGTTCTCCATCTCTCTCTGTTTGTCCTGCTCTAGTTAAACGTCCCCTCAAGGCTTCCTGTTCTCAGTCTCTCTCTTCTCTCTTGTCTCTCTCTGTTTGTCCTGCTCTAGTTAAACGTCCCCTCAAGGCTTCCTGTTCTCAGTCTCCCTCTTCTCTCTTCTCTCGTGTCTCTCTCTGTTTGTCCTGCTCTAGTTAAAGGTCCCCTCAAGGCTTCCTGGAGGTCAGGCTGACTCTGCCGAGCTGCTGTACTGCGAGGCCAAGCAGGCGGCCGGCCGCTACCAGACTGTGAAGCAACAGTGGTTCCGCTCACTGCAGGAGACAGGACTGGGCACCTGGGTGAGGAAGCCACCCGAGCAGGACCACTTCCTGCCAGGCGTGTGAGTCTGATGGAGGGGCGGCGTGTGGGTCTGATGGAGGGGTGGCGTGTGGGTCTGATGGAGGGGTGGCGTGTGGGTCTGATGGAGGGGTGGCGTGTGGGTCTGATGGAGGGGCGGCGTGTGGGTCTGATGGAGGGGCGGCGTGTGGGTCTGATGGAGGGGTGGGGGGGCTGGTCTGGGGATAAGGGGCTGGTACGAGGTGTCAGCCGTCGCACTCTCCACACCGCGTCCACCAGCCTGTCTGAGTGAAGCGCCTCTATAAGCAGCAAACCCTGGTCTTACTACAGAATCAAAGATGGAGAAGCAGTGGGACAGTAACACGGGACAGGGTACTACCATAGGTCTGCTGAACGCTGATGAAAAGGACCTATAACTCCCAGTGTCTCCTCTCCTCTCCTCTCCTCTCCACCTCCATCTCTGTCTTACCTTGGCCTTTTGTAGACCATGTGTTAACCTTCACCAAAGTGAAAGGCAGCCGCCATCTTGTCATCAGCTGTTGCCAGGCATATAGCCCCCATGGAGTGTTGGGCACAATGTCCAAATAAAGGGCCTGTCTATGTTGAAAAGACAGCATGCAACTCAACCAGCACAGAAGCACTTCAGTCTCACTCTCTCTCTCTCTCTTTCTCTCACACACACACACATTGTCAGAAAAAAAACACAACAGGGACAAGATTTGACATTCTAAAGGCAGGTTAATTCAGCCCTTTGGACTCGGAGCAGTGCTGGGTGTAAAAGCTCGAGACCCAAGGAGGCAGTGGTGACTTGGTAACCTAGATGGTGTCATTGAAGTAGCTGTGGCACAGGACCTCCCCCCTCATACTGTCTGTTATTGTCACTCTTTGTTTACCTTCAGTCCTTACTTTTATTAATATCATTATTTCTCTACTTGGGTTTGTGTTGCAACCCTTTCCACTTAGTGACGGGCTACAAATAGTTGCTGACTACAGGGAGTGAGAAGCCTGATGCTGGGGGATAAAGAGAGTAAGATAAAGAATGCAAGGAGCCCAGCCCAGTATCAAACAGCTGACTAGAGTATCACTGTAGTCCAATCCACTGTGCCCTTCTAATGGGACTACAACAACCACAAGTCTGGGAATTTATAACCTAATGCCTGTAACTCATCTTTCCATTACCCACCCATGTGTTTGTTTTGCTATTGTCATTCCCTTTGTGTTTAACAGAGTTAATATGTTTACTGATAGTCAGCAGTCCTTGATATCCTGGCATAGGCTCCATAGTACATTTCCTACATATGATAAAATGAAATAAAAACATTAGATGAATAGTCAACATGTATTGTTTATCCACTAACATATGTGACCGGAATCATGTTATTGGTTTTGTGAGTTATTTTGTGCATAAACATTGTATGTCCTACGCTGAATCCTCCCCTGCATTAACATATCACAAGATATGCTCCAACAGAGACCCCTAGTGGTGAGTTATGTAGCTAGTTGATCAAACATTCACATTTCAACTCTCCCATGTCTCCTCCACAGTCATTCATCAGACACCCTTCAAAGGACAAACTGCTGAGTCTCTCATGTTTTTTGTTGTTAATTTCATGTGTTTATATATTTGTGGGTTATGTTCTTTCAGTATTTCGGTTGTTTTCCCCCTTTAACATGTTTCAGTGAGTGAACTAGAGAGCGGTCTGGTCAGGGTCCATTCGTCCCAATGCTGAACACACGTATGAACATGATGTATTTTCGAAACTATGCTCTTTTGGTAAAGATGTGTAGCCACTGTCACAAAGGCAATTGTGTCATTTGTGATGGACCTTTTGGGTGACAATTGTAGGGTCAGATTTAATATGTAAGGTATGGGATTTGTTTCCCGAACATTTCATTATTCATATTCACCTTTGGCATCATATCATATCAACATATCAATTTACTTTAAGATCTCCTTTTAACCCTCCGTCTCTGTCAATGCCACATATATTGTGTGAACTCACCTTTACCAGTCTTGTCTGGAAGATAACAAGTATATGGGAACCAACACCCAATAAGACCAATTTAGGTAGCTATAGAAATGGATAGGCCTTTTTTAGTCATGGCATGATTGAATGGCAATATTGTAATATTTATTGTACATTTTGTAATATAAATAAATTGTAAAAATGTGAGAAAGTAAAATCAAATTATAAAAGTCAAGAGTAAGGTGTACATTTTAACACAAGAAAATATGCTGCTACGGTCTGTACATTGCACCTCGGTAATACCTGAAAAGTGAATGTTTGTTAATGTGAATAAAAATAACATGAAAACCCCAGTTGTTCATTTCTTCAGGAATATTGTCACGGCCTATTGAGGCCATCACTGTCCCCTTTGAAAAGTTAAGGCTACCATGTGTGAAGAAAACAGGCTCACAATGTGCAGTGCAATCCACAGAGGAACTCTTATGGAAAGCTAAGGTGAGCATTTGTGACCATATTTTCAGATCAAATGAACATACCTTTATTTGTAATCTTTTTAAAACTGATTATTTATTGATATCACAGCAAAATGTGCTAAGTCTTAAGAAGACAATAATGTACTAAAGCCTGTAATAATGGATATTTAAATTTTAAATCCTGGAATTAATATAGAATAAAAAAAAGAAAGTATATTTAAATTCAAATACTATTGTATAATAGCATCTCTTTAACGTTGAACACAGATTCTCACATGTGAATTTCGGCTTTGTAGTTTACGCTTTGGTTGTGGTAATCTTTTTTATCTTATGTCACATATGACACGCCCCATCCTGGGTTTTCATTAGCCGGCAAGAGAGACGTAAACTGAACAAGCTTTAGAGAGGCACACCAAAAAAGCAATTGTTTCACTTAGGTCTAAGGAGTCCAAAAAGCAACCTTAGCCATTTCAATTGTTTCACTTAGGTCTAATGAGTCCAAAAAGCAAACATTTTATTGGAATTTACAAGCCACAGTTTGCACATGTGCACAACATTCAGCTCGTAAAACGGATAATATGTGTTAGACTTCAGATAGATACAACACAACCACCCATTTTCTGAACCCCTAACAGGCTCAATGAACCTATTTACATGTGTTACCATCATGTTTTTCCACAACATACATATTCAGGTTTCTCACATACATGAAAACATTAGTTTACAATAGAAAAACTGGAGACTGGTGTCATTTGTGTGGAGACTACTGGTATTTCTATGATGCTACAAGAATCAAGTGTCTGAATGGAGGTCAATTCTCTGATATTGTGGTTCAGAAAACCAAGCCATGGCAGAAAGCACTGAAATCAGCCAGATGCCCGTCACACATGACCCTGTCACACCTGCTCTTCTGAAACTCTTCTGCTGTACACTCGCTCGACTGCAACTCAAAATATGATGCACAACAGTCAGTCATATCACGTTCCTAATGGCAAAGACTGGAAGAAAAAATAAATCTTGTGCTGTGTCCAATGACCAATAAGCTGGATGTCTTTTGCCACCAATGCCTACAGTTCCTATCAATGATAAAATGCATATTTGCTGCACACTACATTGTCTCCTAAAATATAAAACACTGCTCTGTAAAAGTCAACATAACAGCACTATTTTGAAGAAAAAGGCTTTCTAACATGAATACCTGACCTGCTGAAAGATGTGTGGAGCACTTGAAAGTCATGGCTAATGTAAGACATCAGAGAAGACACGTCATTTTATTCCAAACATCTGCAATGACAAATATCTGTCAAACATTGGTGGGGAATGAACACAGAACAAACGGTACAGATGAACTGCAAGTCTGCTAATGCTGTGGCCAAAAGCTTTCCTGAACGCAGAGAACCATACATCTGAATAACATGCACACAAGTTCAATGTCATCTTTAAATCTGTGCTGATTAACTTGAGCTAAACACTCAGGGCTAAGATTTAGCTCTACATAGGAAATATGGTGTTTGACGAGTTCTACATGAATTGCATTTCAACAGTGATAAAACATTGGTAAACATCAAACTGTTTGTTCGGCACAGTGTAACAACAAGGTGTGAACAGTGGCAGAAACGGTGCGAGTCCATCACATACCTTTCACTCTATACAGCAGCCTAGATTCTCAACTGCATGATTGGTCCAACAGCTTTCTTAGACACCCTCTAAAAGTCTGCTATTAAACACCAAAAATGGCTGGCCTGATTGTGCAGGGCACACCAAAACGACTGCCTTTCCCCCTCTCTCTCTCTCTCTCTCTCTCTCTCTCTCTCGCTCACTCTCTTACACGCTGTCTCCCTCTCCTTTCTGCTATGTGGAGGAAGTCATTAACATTACTTACTGTACATTTCCAACACTGTTTCCACAGAGCACAGCAGTCCTGCCCAACAGCATTGTTTTCACAGGATTACACACCTTGACTGACTGGACCGCCTGTTCCTAAAAGTAAGAGCCACTTCCTCGACTGCTCTCAAAGAGGCTTAAGTGAAGTCCCTTCTCATAAGACAAGGCAGAAGACTATTCACAGCTGAAAGTAATTGGTATGATTAAGCTCAAGAGAAACTTCACCAACTGGCACTTAAGCAACAGATAATTATTTGTACATTAGCACTGTTGACTTCTAACGGTCAAGTATACTACTACAGCCTAATACAATTCATTCTACACTATACAGTTGTAGAACTTTTAGAACCAGCTGCAAGACACCATAAAGCACAAAAGAAACTTGCTGCACTACTTGCATATGGTAACACAATGGATTGCTTTTAGTGTCCATACACTTCCGTAAAGATGGTCACAGAGAAGGAGACAGGATTTCCATCTAGGTCTGAGTATGTGGTTACTGTAAGTGTTTCATCAGAAAGGTCTGAGTATGTGGTTAATGTAAGTGTTTCATCAGAAAAGGAAACATAGTGACCTGTAATGTCACCAATAGATCCACTGCTCTTGCAGACCCCCCCATGCAAGGATGAGGGGTGTAAATGGCATAGGGTGACAACAGAAACAGATATGCATGTTTAATAGCTGGAACGGGACATGCAGTACAATTGATTCTTCAACGTCTGCAACAGACAGTTAACATGAAGTAAAGAACAGAGCCCATTCTCCAAGCTTGCAAAAGAACAGGATGATATCGAATGAGATGGAATGAGGGATCCTGTAAGAACACAAACTCCCTTAAAACGCACACACACAAAACCACAAACATTAGAAATGGCTCTTAGCATGAGCCCACGTGACACACAGAATTTTGGCGGCGTACTGTGGCTGAGGCGTCTGTCATGTGTGTGAGTGCTTGGAGGTGGGGGTGTGCCTGTGCCCTGGCGTGAATGAACAGCGTGCGAGAGGGGGGGTGAGAGGGCGCCAGCGTGCCAGTGGCGGCTCACTTCTCCTGCAGGAGTACAGGGATGTTGATGTTCCAGCCGATGGCTTGCCGGTCGAAGCCACAGGTGAAGAGGTTACAGGCCTGGTTCTCCTCGTTCCAAACGGAGCAGCACACCATACGCCGGTGGCCCTGGAAGAAAGCAAGTGAAAAATAACCCTTAAGCAACAAAATAACCAAAAACTCCTTGATATGCTTACGTTTGAACAATCCTACACCTCCCATCGAAACACAAGACACACAGAGCTGTGCACTGGTCCCGTTGCCTGTGGCCAGGAGGCAGAGGGGGTGAAGAGATCAGGTTGAGCATCAGCAGAGTGCTGGTGTCAGCAGTCCCCATAGCAATGTCAGCATGGAGATGAAGAGGGGGCGAGAGGCTCCTCACTCGCACACATCCCCTTGCTGATGCTCATCTTCTGCATTCACTCTCCTTTCTCAGCAGGTTTCCATCTCACTCCGTGCTGTCACTCTTCTCTTCTCTTCTCTTCTCTCATACGCTCACTCCGTGCTGTCACTCTTCTCTTCTCTTCTCTCATACGCTCACTCGTGCTGTCACTCTTCTCTTCTCTTCTCTTCTCTCATACGCTCACTCGTGCTGTCACTCTTCTCTTCTCTTCTCTCATACGCTCACTCGTGCTGTCACTCTTCTCTTCTCTTCTCTTCTCTCATACGCTCACTCGTGCTGTCACTCTTCTCTTCTCTTCTCTTCTCTCATACGCTCACTCCGTGCTGTCACTCTTCTCTTCTCTTCTCTTCTCTTCTCTCATACGCTCACTCGTGCTGTCACTCTTCTCTTCTCTTCTCTTCTCTCATACGCTCACTCGTGCTGTCACTCTTCTCTTCTCTTCTCTTCTCTCATACGCTCACTCGTGCTGTCACTCTTCTCTTCTCTTCTCTTCTCTTCTCTTCTCTTCTCTCATACGCTCACTCGTGCTGTCACTCTTCTCTTCTCTTCTCTTCTCTTCTCTTCTCTCATACGCTCACTCGTGCTGTCACTCTTCTCTTCTCTTCTCTTCTCTTCTCTTCTCTCATACGCTCACTCGTGCTGTCACTCTTCTCTTCTCTTCTCTTCTCTTCTCTCGTGCCCGTACGCTCACTCCGTGCTGTCACTCTTCTCTTCTCTCTCACTCACTCTGGTTCGGTCTCTCTGGGGCACTTTCACATTTGTGAATTTTCTCACACTTATTCATTCCGCTCTCTCCTAAATTCTCTCTCCTAGCTTCACTCAGTATATTTCTTTCTGCACGTGTGAGTGTTTGTATGTGTGTGTTTGAGAGAGAGAAACACTCAAGTGAGCAAGTGTGTGTGTGTGTGTGTGTGTGTGTGTGTGTGTGTGTGTGTGTGTGTGTGTGGCAGGCACACCTGTCTGTTGCTGCGTGGCAGTCTGGCGAGCCGTACTCCCGTCATGTCGAACAGCCTGACTTGTCTGTTATCATGTGGGAGTGCAATGATCCTCTGCGTGGCGGAGACACTTATCCTGCAGAGTGACAAGACCCCGGAGTCAGACTTCCCACAGGAAACTGTTCAAAAGTACTTAAAGAGAGTTGAAACATATGACACTTCTCAGCCCACATTCCCCCCCCCAACCCCCCAGACATCTGTCATTAACAGTACATTCACTTTGTTACTTCACTTTGGTTTTACCCTAAAATACAAAATCATGCTTTTGATCAAATGTGTAATTGTAGAGCAGAGCTGAAAAGTCCTATATCCGAGTAGCTGACCCAAATCATTTGTCAGTGCTGTGATCCATTTCCTTTGAGATATGGATTATGATAAAGCTCATCCTGAGTCACCTGTTGACAGCTGAATCCGTGCGGATGGTTGCTATCGGCGACCGCATGTTCTTTAAATCCCACACCTTCACGGTGCGATCGTCACTTCCAGACACCACGTTATCTCCTGCGGTGAAGACGGCTGACGTCACTGTGCTGCGGGACACAAGACAGAGGCCACATCAACACAACCACACACACATCCACAAGACAGAGGCCACATCAACACAACCACACACACATCCACAAGACAGAGGCCACATCAACACAACCACACACACATCCACAAGACAGAGGCCACATCAACACAACCACACACACATCCACAAGACAGAAGTCTTCTTAGTCCCTCAGAAACAAGACATCTAAGATGGTAGAACCCTTCTGCTTGTCACAAAACACACACATACGCATACGCCCACGCACACACAATCTCACATCATATTGGTCTGCATTTACCCCCTGCCCTTAGTCAATCAATAAAGCTGACAGGCTCAGGAACAGTCAGACATGTTCATAAACCCTGCATGATGAGCAGAGGGATTTGGTTATCTAAAGAGTGCATTGCACCGATCCATACAGCCCCACACACACGGAGCAGACATAAGCCCCAGCCCTGTGCAGCAGATCAATCTTTAGAGCCACGCGCGCTTTAAGATTCTCTACGGAGATGTGCAGGACCGTATGATCGTGGTCATGACAAGGGAATGAGTGCAGAATTCAGACCGTTTATTACTAGTGCTTACCACAAAGATTTCTCAATGTTTTCCACCCACTTTTGAAGCACATTGAAATGGCACTAAATTTAACGACTTGCTATTCCAATTTCTGCATGTCCATCAGCACACCAGGCAGGGAGACAGGGAGAATCTATACAGCAGTATAGTCTAGCTGTGTGTGTGTGTGTGTGTGTGTGTGTGTGTGTGTGTGCTATACAGCAGTCTAGTCTAGCAGCTAACAAAAACAGAATCTATACAGCAGTCTAGTCTAGCAGCTAACAAAAACAGAATCTATACAGCAGTATAGTCTAGCAGCTAACAAAAACAGAATCTATACAGCAGTATAGTCTAGCAGCTAACTAAAACAGAATCTATACAGCAGTATACCAGGGGTTCCCAACCTTTTCGACTCCGAGGCCCAACTTTTTTGATTTGTAACAGGTCGGGGCCCAACAGACACCCCGCCTATTTTAGCGAATCTATATTCCATAAGGCTAATTGAATCTATAATCCATTAATTCTAATTAATAAGCGATTGTTATGTGTGAGAAAAAGCAACATCAGCACCTGCCACAGGTGGAAGCCTAGAAATAAATAAAAGAAAATCTAACTGTAGATATTGCATCAAAATTGTATTGTGCACCAGAAAACAACATAAATACACACAGAGAACTGAATTGCAGCTGGCCTAGGCCTATTTGTGCACAGCAAACAAGCAAGGAAATGAAACCAGAAAAGACCCAAAAGATAGCATGTACTCAAAACAAGTGATGGAACATGCAAACAAGACCACTCAGCTATGGCTAATTAAAATAGGTGATGCTTCAGACATGCAAACAAATAGGTTCAAATAGGTCAATTATAAGGATTAGAATAATTTAAATAATGAATTAAATCTGTTGCTGCAATCTTTTATCAACATAAATAGCACCAATCATTCCTGGGCAGTCGTATGAGTTGGTAGCTGTCCACAGAAAAGCATATCCACTCCAATGATAACGCACAAAAACAGCACGAATGCAACTTTACTGACGTCCATCGAATCCTATACATTTACGAGTAATCACTTCAGACAGCGTGTATTTTAGACACTGTTGTTTAATGGTATTTGTATCGTGCTCTCTCGCCGTCAAGCAAGGAATATGCGAAACACAAAGCTGCCACTCGACGGTAAATCGTAACAATTATCCCCTGAAGCAATTCGGAACCCCTCAGTCAGCCCTCCGTCTTCAACTATATTGAAGAGCCGACAGTCACCACCAACCCAAACTGATACAGCATTGGTAACCTTGTAACGGACTGGTCTAGTTATTTTCCTAGAAACGTTGTGGAGTGTGGGTTGGCAACCATCTAACCTGGGGTTGCTTTTTTTCGGGTGCTTTGCATTAAGGTGATAACTTAAAGACGAGTTGCTTCTGTGACAGCTAAGTTCAGCTTGACAAATGTTACATACAACTTTAGATTTGTCGATTGTTCCGTCATTTTGCCTCTTAAACAGAAACTTTACGCCAAACAATCCCTCAGCTCTCTCCATCTTTCACTACCGTGTCGGTCGCTCCTGCCTTACTAACTGCAGGCACGCGCCGGTTTCTTGTCAATTGCCAACGCACACCGGAAGTAAACAAAGTTGCGTTAACTGCATTAAAATATTTGTATCACATTCATCTCGGCCACAATAATATCATAGATGTACGCGTTAACTTTGACGTCCTTCATTAATATTGTTCTCAATTTAAAATCAGTAACTCGCTCCGTGGCCCACCAATGAGGGAAAAAAAAAATCTGAAACATTTTCGCGGCCCAATGAATAGTGCTCCGCGGCCCACCAATGGGTTGAGAAACCCTGGTCTAGCAGCTAACAAAAACTGAATCTATACAGCAGTATAGTCTAGCAGCTAACAAAAACATCTATATAGAATCTATACAGCAGTATAGTCTAGCAGCTAACAAAAACAGACGTTGATGAATGTGAAAATGTGAAAAAGCAAGACTGATCCACAACTTCGAGCACAGACAGATTTAAACGTTAAGGCATTTTTACACTTCTACGATTCTCTCCGATTTGGTCGTAGAGGGACACTTTGGCACGCCTTGGCACGCCTTGGCAACACCTTCACCCAGGTGTTGACGCCCATCCGAGCCGTCGGAGAGCTGGTCGGAGACCAACGCTTTTTTCTAACTTTTCTTAAAGAGTCGGAGAGAGTCGGATACCCCCTTGGCTGTGATTGGCCAGCTTACGGCATCATTTCCAAACTACATCATTTCCGTAATCACACATGTCAGGACCTCACATTTCCTGTTTTCTGTCAAAATGTTTTAGTACGACTTTGGTAAACTACAAAGCCCCACCGCTTGCGGCATTACGGCTACCGTATTTTATAAACCCTCGAAAAGTACATTGCTCCCGACCACTGTTGGTCTCTTGGCTGGTAGCTCGGTGTTGAAAGTGCCTTCTCCAACCAGCTTGAACTGACTAACGTAATTTGCTACGGAGTAATGCTGGCAGCATTACTTTGCATCCATTAAATAGGAAATGTATTTCATGTATGTGTAGAACCTATTTAGAATGTCTGACTTTACATAAAACGGCATGTGAAAGCCCTTGAGACAAACATTACCTTTGCCTCAATGAGGGTGGCGTGTGAGAGCATATTACATATCAGCACGATAACATTGTACTTGTTAGCACGATGCTAGCTAGCTACTATGGGTTTCAATGGGGTGTTGAGCATTAGCAGCACACTTTTGAGTGTTATTGTGAATACTCTAACGCTTGATTTAGCGGAAAATCTAGTAAACGTACATACCACCTGCGCCTCTGTCTCCTGTTCTGTTGTTGTAGTTGTCGCCCAAAAAAAAAATCGCTACAAGCACGTCCTCTGCTAAAAACTCAAAGTCCAGCTCCACCATCAACCGCATTGTCTAGTTGGCATCGTTCGCTGTATGTGAGGATTGTCGGGAGGAGGTATTTATACAATAAACGACTACCACACACACAGCGATTTCTCTAAGATCGTCTTCTTGGGCAAAAGGTGTCCAGGGAGAGGATCATAAGTAAGTGTGCTCCTGTATGTGTTTTTCAACATATTCATGGTTGAAAAGGCAGTCCCTCAACTGTATGTTGAGGTATGCATGCTCTTGCTGTGTGTCTGATATAACTTTAACACTGCATGTTGATGGCATGATGAATACCGTGGGTTTATTTTTCTGGCCCTGTCCTCAGAGTTTGGGGGGTAATTTTGTTCGAAGTGTGCATGCTTTCTTTCATAGTGACACATTCACGTTACCACTTTTTGACAAGGGCAACCCTTTCATGGCCAATGAGTGCATTGTCATAGCGTTGTAGTTATACAAAGGTTACCCAGCGATCATTGCAAATATGAATGTGACAAAAATACCAAAGAAAATAAGAACGTATTAATTTTATTGGATCGTTTTATAATAGTTTCTGTATTGTATGTAAGATAAGCATATCGTTTTGTTATAAATCGCTACTATGTTTTTGACAAAAAAATGACCACCACGAGATACATTTGCCTTCTCAAGTGAATATATAGCATTAGACATGCTAACATTGACTAAGCTAAATGTCTCCAAGGCCGGGTCCAGAAGCAGTGTCCATGTCATGGCATGTCAGTGATAGTGGTGGTTGAATCTGAGTCAATCGGATTCAAAGATCCGAATCCTTACATTCACCCATGAGTCACGAGTCCGTGGTCTCAATTAACCCGAATCTTTCGGTTCTGGCTGCTACGGACGACATTATTAAAACAATGCACGAATGTCATCAAACTCTATAACAACATTAACCCATCCGTTTTTCATCTGCATAGTAACTTAGATTAAGCATAACTATTGATATACGGACCCGGAGCTGCGTTGTTGAATAAGAACTTCCTGTAGACAGAGCTGTACACAGATCCAGATCCATAGACTGAGCGAATTCATGGGTCGGATTCGTATCCGGTTGAGTGAAAGACTAACTCAAAAGATTCAGGGGAAATGGGTCGGACTCGTATCCGGCTGGGTGAAAGACTAAATCAAAAGATTCAGGGGAAATGGGTCGGACTCGTATCCGGTTGGGTGAAAGACTAAAGGCCGAATTATGCTCTGTTTTAGACGTAACGCGTAAGCACGTAATTTACACAAGGAACTTGTTTTAGACAAGTTTTGATTTAAGGTTCGTTTTAGACGCAGAGACGTGTTGCAAGGCTTGTGAGCCTGTTGCGTGTTGCAAAGCAAATTGACGCCAGAACTGTAGATTTATTTTGAGTTAAGTAAGCCTATTTATTGCAGCAGGACAAAGAAAAAAAACTTACCGGAGCATGAAAGTGTAGTGGGCGAAAGGCTTGATGTTATGAATACATGTGTTACACAAAATACAAATGTTGGCAATTCAGTACCAGTGGCGAAAAAGACAGCACATGACGCAAACGTTCGTTTATTGACATCTTTTAATGACTGCGACAGGCTTTAAAACGATGTGTTTATGAGTTACATTATTCAAAGATGAGGTGGTAAACCGAGAGAATCTCATCATGTTGTCAATGCTTGTAACTACAATGGTGCTGGCCACAAGGTAACGGCAGGTTTACTGTTAACTTGTATATGAGCAGACCGGGCTCATTCTATCAAACTCGCTGGTGCAATTGGATTCACGTCAATATGAACTCAATGAAAGATATCACCATGACTCACAAGTGGCGGAAAATGAATATGAAAGTACCTATTTGTTCTGAATGACCACATTCTCTCCAAACAATCGCGGGTGAGAATGGGATATTCGCGGTAATCTGAGCGTCCTTATAAGTGTTTAAAGAGGATTTGTAAAGGAGTTCATGTCTTCGGACCTCTTCTGTTACGGTTGTTCCTAATCCATAAGAAAAGGCTTGTGAGACGGTCTGCAGGGTATTCATGATTTAAAAAAACGTCTGGGTCTAAAAAAGACTGTATGCTATTAACCCGGAAACGTGAGACTCTGTGAAAGGCTGTGGTAGCCGGCCAATCACAGCCTTTGCGAGCTGTGTAGGGCCGTAGTGTTTTAGTCGCATAGTCAGGAATTTTGGGCGACGCACTTAAGCACGTAAGGGGGGGGATTTTACCGCGCAAGGGGGGGTTGTGTATCTTACGTGCTTACGCGTTACGTCTAAAACAGAGCATAATTCGGCCTTAACTCAAAAGATTCAGGGGAAATGGGTCGGACTCGTATCCGGCTGGGTGAAAGACTAACTCAAAAGATTCAGGGGAAATGGGTAGGACTCGTATCCGGCTGGGTGAAAGACTAAAGGCGCTCACATGCTTGTCCGATCGTGCTCTCCGATCTCACGAGGCACGCCCTTAAACGCCCTCCTTGAAGTGGGACCACACCTTTGAGCACCTCGGAGAGCCATCCGAGGGTGTCGGATGGCCTCTGGAGCACCGCTTGAATTTTCTCACTATCCGATCCGACTATCCGATCCGAGCTGTCCGACACCCCTGGCTAAAATGACGTTTCCTGTTTCGTTCCCTATGACAGCACCTCCGTTTTTAAAAAATCTCGCTGGAAACCTGGGGCTGGAGGTCCAGGAGTGCATTAGGAGTTGGAGGAAGATCAGGGACAAGTTTGTAAAAATGAAAAAAACTATGAAGGGCACCAGCGGCGATGCAGGAGGAAAACCGACATCTCCCTTCTTCCTTGCTCTATCGTGGCTCTCGCCGCATATAAAGCATAGGGAGACGTCGTCTAATTACAGCAATAATAAAAACATTTCTTGGTTTTCGAACAGCCTCTTTGTGTTTGAGTTAGCAGAGCATTCAGTGTAAATGATTAAATTGTAAAATAACCTGAATTGTAGACGTAAAAAAGCAGACTGTTTGTGTGGTAGGCTATAATAATAGAAAATATTCGGCAATAACCGCGAGCTTGGTCATTGTCGTTAGTAATTCATTTCACAACAACAGCCTCTGATCATTAACTGAAAATACACGGATAAAAACAAACGATTTCTTATTTTATAGTTTGTTGTTGATGATGTAATGGCCTTGTAACATCATAATAAAGCGTTGGTAATCTCCACAGCCCCTCGTAGAACCATGCAGGTAGAGGTGAGTCGTACAATCATCAGATTAGAAAGGGCGTGTCTGTCGTGAAGTCGTACGAGGTGAATTGGATAACCATGCAAATACCTTAACTCAAAAGACTCAGGTGAAATGGGTCGGACTCGTATTCGGCTGGGTGAAAGACTAACTCAAAGGACTCAGGTGAAATTAAAAAGGATGCAAACATCGGAGATGTCGCCAACGTGACTGCTATCTGAGACTGATAGTCGCGTTGGCGACATCTCCGATGTTTGCATCCTTTTTAATATTCAAATATGTCCGACCCATTCAATATGAGTCATTTGAGTTAGTCTTATCACTCAACCGGATACGAGTCCGACCCATTTCCCCTGAGTCTTTTGAGTTAGTCTTTCACCCAGCCGGATACGAGTCCGACCCATTTCACCTGAATCCTTTGAGTTGTCTTTCACCCAACCGGATAGCCTACGAGTCCGACCCATTTCACCTGAGTCCTTTGAGTAAGTCTTTCACCCAACCTCAATTGATTGATACAGCAAGCAGGCCCGTCGTCAGATTAATTTTCTACGTTTGTAACAGCATTAATGCTACTTTCAGGCCGTGTTTAACGTGCGGTAAGGTAGATAAACTGACTTAAATCATTTGATGACTTCTTTCAGTCAAAATCGATTGTAACTCGTCTGAACCAATTTTCTTGAAATTTGTTTATTGTAAACATGACAATTAAATTAAGTAAGAATAAAAAAATTATTATCCATTCACAATTTACGAAATTACATATTTAATTTTGATAAGCTGCCTAACCAGCCAAGCCTATCATGTTACAATTTGTTCAATGTATCTAGGCTTACTGTGTGTGTGTGTGTGTGTGTGTGTGTGTGTGTGTGTGTGTGTGTTTGCGTATTTCCCCTGGATATCCTCAAAACTGCATTACAGTGGTTTGCTGTGAGCGTGCGCATTAGGCACTAGGGAGTGGGCTGCTGGGCTCATTCAGCGACAAAATTTCTACCGATTCAGATTCAAAGGACTCAAAAGATTCAGATCTTTTTAGTGATTCACTCAAAGGACTATGAATCTTCTAAGTGAATCGAAATTCCCATCACTAGTCAGTGACAGTTGGGAGGGAAAACAATCAATGACTTCCAGTAAAGAGGTAATGGGGTAGCTACGTGCTCGACAAACAGTCGTTACCCCACCCAGCGGTCCGGCGAGGAACAGGCTTTAGGACGTATAGCCGTTGGAGTAGTACGTAAGCCCGACCAGTACGTTCACATTTTTCTGAATCAACCGCCTGCCCCCGCCCGCCCATTTATTTTTCGAGGACGGAGAGGGATGCAGAAGTATATTGAGGCTTTTATACTCCTGCAAAACCCAGCTCAGCTCCTTTAGACTGTAGCGCACGCACACACTATGGAGGTCATTTAACATCCTAATATCGCTCATTTATAATGTCAGTCGCCACTATCAATCCCCTCACCCCCATCTTTCTCCACTCTTCTCAGTTGAACACAATAATAAATAATTTAAAATAAATGTAAAAAAATCAAGGGATTGGATGTGGAATTGTGTCCCAGCTGCAGACTGAGATTAGCTCAGTGGAGATCTAGTAAAGCCAGGCGGGCTCTGGCTCCTGCTCCTTCCACCTTCATTTAAAGTGACATTAAATTAGGCTTTAATTAGCTCCTCTGAACCAGGGGCTGAGGTGGTGTGGCACTGGTGAGAAGCAGACTCCGCCAACCCCCTCCCCCCCCCCCGTCCAGGAGCCAGACAGCTCTCTCATGCAGGGCAGGGAAATCTATGGTGCACCGTAGAAATGCTTTCTGACACTGCAAGCCCCCCCACCCACCCCCTGACACACACACACACACACACACACACACACACACACACACACACACACACACTAGAGGGGCGAGAAGACTAATACATTAAAACCTTGATTAAAAATCTTTTTTTAAAAATTGCTTTTTTTTGTGTGTGCGGTCAGGGCTGATTCTGATGGGCTTGATGGAGGGGTGCATCTGATCCTTCAGTCTTTGAGCCCCACAGTAAGAGATGGTACTGGGGACGTGGCGTTAAAGAAGAAAATACAGAAATACAAAAACATAACTTTCTGTGGCTGTGGCTCGCTCCCTCCCTCTCTCTCTCTCTCTCTCTGTCTCTCCCCTTCTGCTCTTGTTAACACATGAGCCTCATCATTGGGCGATTAGGCAGAGTGGTCCTGAGCAGCAGTATGCCTGGCTGCTCCTGTCTGATTACTCAGCTCTAACGACTTTGCATGATCAATGAAATATTAGCCTGTCAGGAACCTGCAGGACCAGTTAAGTATTTACGATGACCACACTGGGGTTAAATGTGCCCCTACAAATTTGATGAACTGCACTGCTGTGCAATACCTTTGGTGTACATACGGTTTTACAATAGCTTCTCTGTGTCTAAACCAACATGAAGAAAGGCTTGTATATGTGCAGATCACTGATACATTACCAGATTACAGCTAAGTGTCAACTAATTACCAGGCCTATACACTGAACACTGCTAATTACAGAGGGAATTATGGGTATTATCAGCATAACCCAGCCATTGCCATCAGAGATTGTAAGGAAGTGCACTCTGCACAGTCTTCAGAGAACCATCCCAGAGAGTGTGCTTGCTCCCTCTGCTCCCACTAGGAATCCCGGCATGCTAGCGGAGTTTTCAAAGTGTCTAATCGCACACAAAGCGGTTGCACAACGCACCCATTCCCATGCATCTCCACTCTCAACTGGGTTGTTTCTCTCTTTCCTTTAAAAAAATATTTTCAATTCTTTCCTTCACACTTTCTTTTTTCGTGAGGGAGTAGTAATTGACTCAACACACTCATGTCACAGCACAGCGCAGTGAGTGAGAAGTGGGGATGAGGGGAGGAGGAGAGGCTTTGCGAGGGCTAATCCCATTAGCATGATTGTCTATTGGAGAGCATTACTTGCCAGAATCCACAGGAATTAGACGTGTTTGGCGGAAGACTTAATGAGCAGCATGTAATCCGTCGCCAATCAAACAAGCTTCAAGAGCAGTAGCCGCTGAAAGACAGTGAAAGGCCTGCCATTTCTTAAGAACGGGGAGGGGGGGGGGTGCTTGTCTGCGTGTGTGTGTGTGGCTGGGTGTGTGTGTATGTGTGTGTGTGTGTGTGAAAATGGGCATATAAGGAATAAGTGTTCTGGCATCTCCTGAGAGGAACAAAATTACATTTAACACAGGATTAGCACCAGGTAAGGAAAGAGAGGGAACAGAAAGCTGAAAAAGACAGCAAGTCTGAAAATAGTTTGGTGGTGAGGTGTTAATATTTACAAAGAGATGCCTTTAGGCCTCTCAGAACTGGCAGAGGATAGCAATAATGGCACACCAACAGCTTTAACTGGGGAGAGAAGACCTTGTGAACTAGACATATGAAGTACTGAGGGGCCATTAAAGTACTACACTGCCATCTGGTGGGAATAATAAGAAGTGCAGGATTTGAACCACTGGGTCATGGGTTTTTAACCATGGAGGAGAACATTAGCGAGAATATACGTGTGTACAAAGAAAACAAATCTGAAAAGTCTTGATAGAAATACTAAGTTGCAGTCATTTGTGCATGTTTGTGAAGAACTCACTCTGTGTGCCCCTGAAACACATTCACTGAGTGGATGGATGGGTCTCTGAAGTCCCAAAGGCGGAAGGTGGTGTCTCGGGAAGATGTCACCACCAGTCTCTGGGTAGGGTGTGTGCAACAGTGGGTCAGCTCCTGGTCGTGACCTGCTCATGACATGCACACACACACACACACACACACACACACACAAACACACACAGTCAGCACCACTATCCAAATGTAATTTGCAGAGAGGATATCAGGCCCCTGTATTTAGAACATACATGCAACACAGAGTGAAGTGGATTGTCAAAAGCAGATAGACCAACAGAGAGAGATCAAAAGAGGAAAACAGTACCTGTGAGAGTGTGGACCAGCTCGGAGGTCTCCACCTCGTACAAGTTGGCAGCACGGTCCCAGGAGGCGGTGACGACCTGCCGGCCACCTACCAGCCAGTCGGCAGCGATGACCACCCCCTGGTGGCTCTTGAGGGTGGTGGTGGCCACACGTACCGTTGGACACTCGTTAACCCCGTCCGCCTCAGCATCCGCCTCGTCCTTGTCCGAGAAGTCCACATCATCATCACAGGACACCTGCGCTGGGCCACAGGGACAGAGGCAATGACACAGAGCTCAGTTTAGAGACACTTCTGTTAAGGCACCTTCTCAGCCATATTGCGCTCATACACTTCTCAGTAATTACAACACAAGCAATGAAGGGGGCTGCCATTTAGCTTTTAGCCGGTTCCAAACTGAAACTCCAGGCCTCCAGGCATGCCATGTGTTAGAGGAGACAGCGGGAGGGAGTTGAGGCAGGTAAGAACAGCACTCACGCTGATGTCTGCTGCAGGCTGAGGAGGAGGCAGTTGAACCATGTAGCGCCAGATGTGAGCTGTCTGATCCCCAGATGCTGTCAACACACAACACACACAGATGCACTGAGAACCTCACTTCACAAGGCAGTCTGCTATACATGCATCTCAGAGCACTAATTAAATGTTCCTACCATTTTATTTCTTTGCACACCACTGTGAGTGTGAGTGTGAGTGTGAGTGTTATAATGCGGAGTTTCACCAGAAGCTGACAAATTCACTTGAAATGATGTGTATGCAACAGTAAACAGCATAATACATATATAATCATTTTAATAGCAACTAAACCTACAACCGTAACCAGTCCCTTTTGAACAAATGATGTCCAGGCTAAAGCAGGCCATGATCAAACGATTCGAGCTCACCTGTCAGAGCCATTTGCTCCGTAGGGTGGAACTTGATGGAGTTCACTGCAGGACGAATAAAAACATGATTAAACATGGATATACGATAGAGAATGTATAAGAGTGCAAGAGAAAAGTAAGCATCGCTAGTTAGTCTTCCACTCTATGAGAACAGCTACACAATCTGATTAAACATGGATATACGATAGAGAATGTAACAGAATGCAAGAGAGAAGTAAGCATCTCCATGAGAACAGCTCCACACTCACCTGAGCCGGCATGACCTGCATACTTGAGCAGACACTTCCCAGTCTCAATGCTCCACAGCATGGCACAGTGATCTACACACACACACACACACACACACACACACACACACACACACACACACACACACACACACACACACACACACACACACACACACACACACACACACACACACACACACACACAGTTTGATGGGCTCAAACTAAAAGGCCCACACAAAAAGTGACATGCAGGTGATATTCTACACATTTTGTATAAAAGCATTCAAATAGTTTAAATTAAGTTTCACTTATTCTTCACATCTTTGCATTTGAAACTGATTATGATTACCATTTCTGTATTAACAAAAATCACCAAAGCATATAACAAAAAAACTACAGTAATACTTTGTCAGATAGAGCAACACGTTACAGATCTGAGTGAGGCCAAGCCTATTGTTATCTCAGTCCAGTATGCAGAGCGCCTCATTAGAGACTATTAGAACATAAGGCCACAGCAGAGCATCTATCTACAGGCCACATGAGCTCATAGTGCTCCTCATCCAAACCTAGAGCATCTATCTACAGGCCACATGAGCTAAAGGTGCTCCTCATCCAAACCTAGAGCATCTATCTACAGGCCACATGAGCTAAAGGTGCTCCTCATCCAAACCTAGAGCATCTATCTACAGGCCACATGAGCTAAAGGTGCTCCTCATCCAAACCTAGAGCATCTATCTACAGGCCACATGAGCTCATAGTGCTCCTCATCCAAACCTAGAGCATCTATCTACAGGCCACATGAGCTAAAGGTGCTCCTCATCCAAACCTAGAGCATCTATCTACAGGCCACATGAGCTAAAGGTGCTCCTCATCCAAACCTAGAGCATCTATCTACAGGCCACATGAGCTAAAGGTGCTCCTCATCCAAACCTAGAGCATCTATCTACAGGCCACATGAGCTCATAGTGCTCCTCATCCAAACCTAGAGCATCTATCTACAGGCCACATGAGCTCATAGTGCTCCTCATCCAAACCTAGAGCATCTATCTACAGGCCACATGAGCTCATAGTGCTCCTCATCCAAACCTAGAGCATCTATCTACAGGCCACATGAGCTAAAGGTGCTCCTCATCCAAACCTAGAGCATCTATCTACAGGCCACATGAGCTAAAGGTGCTCCTCATCCAAACCTAGAGCATCTATCTACAGGCCACATGAGCTCATAGTGCTCCTCATCCAAACCTAGAGCATCTATCTACAGGCCACATGAGCTCATAGTGCTCCTCATCCAAACCTAGAGCATCTATCTACAGGCCACATTAGCTCATAGTGCTCCTCATCCAAACCTAGAGCATCTATCTACAGGCCACAGGAGCTCATAGTGCTCCTCATCCAAACCTAGAGCATCTATCTACAGGCCACATGAGCTCATAGTGCTCCTCATCCAAACCTAGAGAATATATCTACAGGCCACATGAGCTCATAGTGCTCCTCATCCAAACCTAGAGCATCTATCTACAGGCCACATGAGCTCATAGTGCTCCTCATCCAAACCTAGAGAATCTATCTACAGGCCACATGAGCTCATAGTGCTCCTCATCCAAACCTAGAGAATCTATCTACAGGCCACATGAGCTCATAGTGCTCCTCATCCAAACCTAGAGAATCTATCTACAGGCCACATGAGCTCATAGTGCTCCTCATCCAAACCTAGAGCATCTATCTACAGGCCACAGGCTGCTCATAGAGCATGGCCCTTTTGAGGACGGAATATTGCATTTTTTTCAGCCTGTTTTGCAGGAATAGACATTTGTTTGTATTTGTTGCCATGATAACCACGTATTGTTCCATACATTGATATTAAAAACATTTCAAACATAGATTGTCAAGGGATGCTAGAGTTATCTTTTTTTCACCGACACTCAGAAATACATCAAAGCTGGTGCATGTGGATTAAAGATAAGGAAGCCTGACAAAATGTAGAAACCAATGAACTAAACTTCCATTCCCAGTGTTTCCAAATCGCCTATTAATGAAACAGCAGACCCAAGCCAAACATTACATCTTCACAAAGTTCACAAAGAAAATGTTCTACCTTTAATCAAAATGCCAATTTAGACTAAAACTGAAGGCCTTAAAACTGAAAAAAATAGTTTTCCTCATTATGTTTGAAGCAGAATGACAAATGGGGATAGGTATTCAGTGTTTCCCCTAGGTTTACAGCTTTTGTGTAACTAAAAACTATCTTTTTTTAGATAGTTGCGGCCTAAAATTCATGATTTCACGGGAGCTTTTCCAAAAAGTTCTGATGAAAGTTGCTGTGTTTTCAGGTGTTTGTTGCGATGAAATTGCCAAAGCAAGTGAAAGTTGTGATAAAAAGTTGTTAATTTTCCTCTTTGTAATCTTAATTGTGTTTTTTGTTAAAAAAAAACGGATTAATATTAGAATTAGATTATGTTAGCACTTAATATTATTCTTAGAGTTATATTATTTCGTAATATATTTCTATGGGCTTTTTGAAAATGTGAGACGACTTGCACAAAGGCAGCTTTGAATACGTATTTCAGTTTAGCACTGCTTAATGAATGTGGCCATTTGCAATTATCCTGCGATTATCCTAAATATATACAGAACTTAAGAGTAGTCTACTGGCTAGTTATTGTCAATGTAAGTTATACACTGCTGAACAGAATGCCAGGCCTTGTACCTGCTGAGGCAGTGCCCAGCACAATGGGCTGGGTTCGGGTGACTGCAAGGTCCCATATGCCATCTCTGTGACCCACATACTCTTTCACCAGCTGGCAAACGGCACGGGATGTGGTGGCTTTGAAACTGGAGACGATCTGTGGAGGAAAGCAGTTCTGTAAATCTAGAGATCTACATGCAACCTCACACTCACTCACTCACACACACACACACACACACACACTTTGGAACTTAGAACCACTTAGAAGCAAAAGCCAGGGAAAGGCTGCCGTCATAAGGTACGATGATAAAAAATATTATTTAACGCAAAAAAGTCATAAAAAAAAGCAAACAGAACAACCCGCCATAAAGTCTTAACTATAAAAATCATGCAGTTAAGCAGCACAGGTTTATATGACCCTGTGCAGATACATTCTTGCTCTCACACACACACACACACACACACACACACACACACACACACACACACACACACACACACACACTCTAAACATCTTAGAAGCAAAAGCCAGGGAAAGGCTGCCATTATAAGCAATAATGATAAATATGTAACGCACATTATACAAATTATACTAAACAAATTTAAAAAGAATTGTGAATTGTGTCATAAAAAAGCAAAGAGAACATTCAGCCAATTGAATTCATAATACACAAATACACATAAAAAAGAACAACTGCAGAAATTCTGGGAGATTCAATGAGAGCCATTTTTTTTAAATGACACTATTGAGCAAACAATCCATTATAGAGTAGGCCTGCACGATTCTGGCAAAAATCATAATCATGATTATTTTGGTTAATATTGAGATCCCAATTATTTAAAATTATAACTTTTTCAGTGTTTACAGTAGCGGTGGTGTTACATATATGACCCCGGAACCTATCGGACCCTCAGTGCTTTTATTTAATAGAGTATTTTTTACTATATTATTATTAGTATTATCATCATGCATATTATGTGTACATGTTATAATAATAATAATAATATACGAATCTATACTTTGACTTATTTTCTTATTAGAAATAGTAAAAAGACCAATGGTTACAGATAAGTAATTTGTGTACCGAGTACTGTGTCATATTCAGTTGAAAGATAAGTACTGTACAATGACATCGGCCTACACTGAACTCTGCTGGCTTAGGCTGTTTTCATGTGGGGATGTGACGTGGACGTGATACAGGAAAGTCCACTGTTTTAGCATCAACCCAAAATTAGCTGAAATAAACAGTTGAACAGGACTTGAACACCTGATTAAAAACCATGGCCACATTTCATACCAAACACATTGCTAATGCTAGGTCTGGTATTGACGTTTTAGGGCTAGCTTTTAAACTGATATGCCAGTTTAACTTAGAAAAGGTACCTCATGTCTTTAACAGGGGTGTAATGGATAAAGCTAAGCGAGTGAATAACTCTTCCCTGTGTTTCATCAGATTAGAATATGAAAAACACATGGGAACCATTTCCATTCAAAATGAACCACACCACTGGTCTTCTACAGTATTCACTGACTTAACCTCTCGCTGGCATTAGCTATGTACCCTGTAGATTAGGCCTGTAGCATTAACCAATAATACCTTTACCACTGGAAAGGAAAGGGGTGCGCTGGATGTATAGCACCATTGTGAAACGGAATGCTGCACATTAATCGGTTAATCGATTATCTTGTTTTCATATTATTGTTGGAAGCCAAAATCATAATTGAAAATAATATTAATGTGAGTGAACGCCCAGCCATAATACAGAGCTGCCGCTAAGTATAATAGTGCACTTGTTGCAAATAATCGTACTTCGTGACAATAAGAAAACCATACACAGGTGAGCTACATGAAGCTGATCAAATGCTATTGCACTAACCTCACACTCACATGTAAGATCTACAGATATGCACTAATGAGCATTTCATTCTGTAAAAACACACAACATGATGTATGTTGTTGTCAAAATCACAAGTAGTAGGGACCTGCGACCACATGTCCTACATGAAGGAGAAACCAGATGAAAATACGGAAAGAAAGAACTGATGAATGAGAGAACATAAAATGGACTGTGAGGATGAATTCAAACTAAATGTTAGAGAAAGAATGTACTCATACAGTCAACCAGTGATGTTCCATAGGCAAAGTTTTAAAATGTCGGTTAACAGAAAAACCTGTCGAGTATCCTGTTGGATATTTACCTTACCAAAGCCCAACCAACATCGCTCATTGATCAAAGTATGCCGCTGATTTGGATTAGTCAAGAAACTTGAGAGGTTGCCTGAATAGAGCACTGAGAATGCAGGCTATGCAGGCTAAAACAAGCTTTAGGCACTAAAAGCATATTAAGGGTAACACCATCACTGAGTGCAAAACCTTGTTTCACAAAACATGCCAAACCAAACCTCACCAAATAATTGAAGACTCTTTTTAGCATAAATATACCTGATAAATTGGCATAAAGATAACATAATAAAGATTATAAAAATAGTATTATAATTGAAAGATAGCCTTTTTTAAGATCAAATCAACAGTAAATATATTAAAAACAGTTACATGGTCAGGTAAGGTTCTTTACAAATATCTCCTTTTACAAAATATACATGTTATATTGAAACACAGAAGCCTAATGAAACACAGATATGGAAACAATAATGAGTATAATTTTGTAGTGAAACCAGCAATTGCTTAACCTGGGGTTACATAATCATTACATAGTACTGAACTCTAACAATTCAGTTCAATTCTATTTATATAGCGCCAAAACAATAAAATAGTCTCAAGGCACTTTACAGAGCCCAGGGCCTGCTTGAAAGAGTATACAAATCAAAACAAACACACACACACACACACACACACACACACACACACACACACGGGAACCAGTAACTAACTATAAGCTAGAAGTCAACTCATTCAGCAATCACAAAATCACACGTAGCCTACCTTTGTTCCCTGCTCCCAAAACATCAGATATCAATTTTCCCCAAACACCAAAATCTACAAGATATGATATCCAAGGTTTTGCACCTTCAGCAATGATATGTTGAAAACAAAGAGGAAAGCCATGTGTGTACCATCTCTGTCCACCCACAAAGCACTAGGCTTTTTTCACTGGCACTCAGTCAAGCTAGGCACAGCTACACATAGGTCATAGACTATGTGAAGTACATTCGAAAACCCATTTTTGAACTATTTGTTTGAGTAAAGACATGTGACGGGCTTGTGTCCACAATAACTCATTCAAATAATACTAATATATAATTATGAGTAAATCTATCCTTTTAAATGAACCCTGCAAATCCCTAAGCATATCTGTGGTTATTGACTAAGCAATCACAGATAAGCCTTATAATGTAAATAACAGAGAGAGCTTGTAAGCTGAACGTGCCTAAATTGCCTTATAGAGCGTATAAATCATAACATAGGTCAAACATTTGTTGTTTAATTATGACGCAGTGCAACTGAAGTACATTACTTGTGTTTTTTTTCTGTTAAGTGCTTGTACAGAGAAAAAAAGCAAACCAACTAAAAGCCAAATCCACTACTTGTGTGTTCCTAATCCTTCCAGGGACCCCGCCTGCCCACTCGGCCATGAGCATGCATTTGGGCACAAAGGTGAAGCAAAGGAATTACCCATGAGTCTCCACCCCACAACTCCCAGTTCCCCACATTGAAGTTGCGTGGTCCACCTACTTTGCCATGGAAAGAGTTTGAGCGCTAGAAAATTGTCAAGAGTGAGAAAAAAAAGAGCATTTTAAATGCGCTGAGATCAAAATGTTTCTGAATAAGAGAAAAGAAAAGTGAGCGGCGAATTTCAGAATTTCGACTAATGAGATGATATGATATGGCAGAACTCAGCTATGATTCAAAAAGACCTGGGGTGAACCTGCATGCAACTGTGGGATCGTACACAGCCAAGACAAAGGTTTCTGATACATTTCTTCAGCTGCTGCATTAGTTACACAACACATCGGTATTTCCTTAAAGGAATTCAAAAGCCTGCTAGATAACACCCTTACATATAATCCAAGAGAAACTGAACAATGAATTGATCAATGTCTTTACCAGCAAACCACTCGGCAGGCACAGGCAATAACAGTAAGATGACATCAATACAAAACATCAACTTCCTGTTAAGAAATAAACATCTTAAACTAACCCAAAATCAAGTCATCTTTATCATCATTTTAACACAGAATATTCAACAGTGGCTTACAGGCCAGATTCAAAGTCTACTGCAGTCCAAATGCAAGATGTACAGTGCCCTCCACAATTATTGGCACCCCTAATGAATAGGAGCAAAACAGGCTATAAAAAAAAACATGTCTTTTCTGTTTATCCTCTTGGTCTTTCACTCAAAATATTCAAAAAAAATCTTACCTTTTCATTGAAGTAAAATTATTGAAAGAAAAAAAAAACTGTTGACATTAAATAAATATTTTTCCCCAAAACATGTGTGCCACAATTATTGGCACCCCTTAACTTAATGTTTTGTGCAGCCTCCCTCTGCCAAGATAACAGCTCTGAATCTTCTCCTATAATGCGTGATGAGGTTGGTGAACACATGGAACGGGATCTGAGACCATTCCTACATGCAGTATCACTCCAGATCCTTCAGATTCTGAGGTCAACGTTTGTAGACTCGGCTTCCGCTCATCCCACAGATTTTCTATGGGGTTAAGGTTGGGGGACTATGTTGGCCATGGCAAAACCGTTAATTTGCGGTCGGTGAACCATTTTTGTGTTGATTTTGAGGTGTGCTTCGGATCATTGTCCTGCTGGGAGGTCCAACCACGGCCCATTTTAAGCTTACTGGAGGGGGGCTGTTAGGTTTTCATTAATTATCTGATGGTATTTGATGGAGTCCATGATACCATGTATCCTAACAAGATTTCCAGGGCCTTTGGAAGAAAAACAGCCCCACAACATCAAAGATCCGCCACCATGCTTCACATTGGGTATGAGGTGCTTTTCTGTATGGCTATCTTTCTGTCTACGCCAAACCCACCTTTGATGTTTGTTGCCAAAAAGCTTTATTTTGGTCTCATCTGACCATATAACGCGGTCCCAATAAAGTCTGACTTACATTTGGCAAACTGTAGGCACTTTAGTTAGTTGTTGATTGACAGCAAAGGCTTTTTTTTTGGCAACCCTCTAAAACAACTTGTGGTGATGTAGGTGGCATCTTATGGTAGTTTTGGAGATTTTCTGACCCCAAGACTCAACTAACCTCTACAATTCTCCAGCTGTGATCCTTGGAGATTCTTTTGCCAGTCGAACCATCCTCCTCACGGTGCGTGGGGTCAATGTACAGACACATCCTCTTCCAGGCTGATTCTTAACATCTTCTGTCGATTTAAACTTCTTAATATTTTCATGATAGTAGAAATGGGTATTTTCAACTGTTTAGAGATTTTCTTGTGTCCATTTCTTGATTTGTGCAGCTCAACAACTTTTCGTCGCACATCGTCACTGTGGTCTTGGGTCTTTCCCATGGTGATGAATGACTAATGGAATTTGGCCTGTATCACCTCATATTTGTACGCCAGTGGAACAGGAAGTCATGGTTGACCTCTTTAGAGTTCCTTATCAAACAGGTGAACTTAAAAATGTAAAACATGACTGGAAATATACTTCAGTTAGATTTTAATTATAAGATTTTTCTAGGGGTGCCAATAATTGTGGCACACATATTTCGCAGAAAAATATTTATTTAATCTTAACAGTTTTTTTTTCTTTCAATAATTTAACTTCAATGAAAAGGTAAGATTTTTTTGAATATGAACAAGAGGATAAACAGCAAAGACATATTTTTTTATAGCCTGTTTTGCTCATATTCACTAGGGGTGCCAATAATTGTGGAGGGCACTGTACTTCTTTCTGTGTGAGCAGTAATTCATGCTGGGCTCCCTTATACAAAGACTTGGCAAACATCTTGAAGCATTTGGTAGTACACACGGACAAGGGCAAAGGGAACACACCAGAGGATCATACTGACTTAAGGGGCAAACAGGATTACAGCTTCATGAAGCATACATTGGACTGCTTCTTTCAAGCCAGTAATGTATGACTGCAAAGAAGTCCCCCATTGCTGGGAACAACTTCAAACAATGTTTAGTTATGGGACCCACTGATACCCTCCTAATGTAGTCTGGCAGTGTGCCATACATCAAAGGGCCTTAACATGCTGACAAATCCTGAACAATGCATCTCAATTTCAGTCCTAAATGTAAGGGGACATTGGTTATGAACCCAGAAGCATACCTTGCTCGTGGAGGCCTTGTATGTGGTCTTGAGTTTCTGCGAGAGCTGGCTCGTGCTGTGGCTGGCTGTGTAAACAATGATGAATGAACCCATCATTAGATGAAATGGGGAGGGGGGTTGAAGGTCTGTCATCATTCTTCATGGGGGATCACAATCCCATTCTAACCACCAGGAGCTTTTCATTAATCACAGAGAGCTCATCCCAATACACCTGCACCATCATGAACACCACCATGAACACACCCACCCCTATATATCCACTGCACACTTGTCATTAACCCTAGGTCTGTGCTTTGACTAAATCAGTAGCAAAAACCCAGCATGTTAATAGCTGATTCACAGATGAACACAGCTGAATCTCTGATATAACAACCTGACCGTTAGGGTTGAGGTGTGCAAACTGAAGAAGTCGTCACAGTACTCCATATAAGGGGTTTGTAAGTGAACAATTTAGTTCAAAACACTACCAAAAATAGTCATTTTGGATCAAATTGATTATGATATGTTGCAGAAATCCCTAACCATTGTAACCGTTAATGTTCTCAATTGACTCGACCTTCAAGCGCAAATTAATGTTGACACTGCAATAAAACTTACCTTTGGTTTTCAGAGCTCCTTTAGTGAGGTCGCCTCCATCTACTGTCTGTCCCTCACCAGCCAAACGTTCATTAAGTGAATCAATTTCTCGTCGCACTGCAGACGAAACATAGCATAAGCTACCAAGACAACTTGGAATGACAAGTATATCCCCCACCAATACCAGCCACCAGTATAAAGTGATGTGCAAATTATACTATGCAGTTAGTTATATGTATGTAGATTGTTAGTGCAATCTGTGGATGTGAACCTTTGCGGTGCTGGAGCAAACCTTTTAACACTTACATTCTAAGTTTTCAATGTAAAGGTTTTCAAATTCACGCTCTATCTGTCCAAAAAGGTCCAGGAGGTTGCTCCTCAAGGACAGTGGCAGCTTGGAGTCCTGGAGGGAATATTTGGGTTAGCAAATAATATAATATACAATTTCATCAGGATATAACCATTTACTACTATGGAAAATATCTTGCAAATGCAAGCCATCTGTTTTTTTTATCTGTCTATCTACCAACTACTATTTCTTCATAACAAGCCATACCAGGAAAGACAAACTCATATGTGGAACTACTGTAATAAGGAAACTAGGGGTGGGAATCTCTTGGCACCTCACGATTCGATTTGATTCCGATTCAGAGGTCAACGATTCGATTTTAAATCGATTATTGATTATCGATTTGAAATCGATTTTGTAATTCATTTATTTTTTTTTTTTTTTTTTTTTAAAGCACCCAGTGCAACTTTGAGGCAAAAATAAACATTACATTTCTAGTCTTTTTTACACGTAGTTAGTTTCAATAAATCCATACCATTACATATCGACATTCAAGGAGCAAAGATGAGACGTCGTTGTGTGGTGAGAACTGATAGAAAATCGTAAACAACAACAATCTTTATTTATTGGTGCCACCAATAAATAAAGCATGATTCCTGTCGGCAATTCTCAGAGTTTTCCGATGAGTCCCGAACGCTTCCGGAGATTCTAACACACAAGGCAGTGCTGTCTGTTCTAAGGTATTTGCTGAATGTTACACAATGATATTCCGCAAATGTGGCCCATGCATTGAATACAGTTGTTAGTACTTTCATGCTTGTAATTGAATACAGTTGTTAGTACTTACAAAATGAATTATTATTATTATTATTATTATTATTATTATTATCTGTCCAACAGCACACATGCAAGTTTGCTGTCCCTCTGCACCCCGAGCTTCTCGCTTAGCTTCCTCCATTCGTCAAATGTGTCGCCCAAGTGCACACGACACCCATATGCTTCTTATGAAACTTCAGTTTTTTCTGTGGTGTCGTGAAAACACGAGGTCGACCACGCTTTCTCTTCGTCTTCGTCTCGGAACAACTTAGATCCGCCATCATGAAATAGAACCATGCGCTCGCAAATAGTGAAGTCACGCGTTCGGAAAACTCTGAGAATTGCCGACGGGAATCCTGCTTTATTTATTGGTGGCACCAATAAATAAAGATTGTTGTTGTTTACGATTTTCTATCAGTTCTCACCACACATCTTTGCTCCTTGAATGTCGATATGTAATGGTATGGAGTTATTGAAACTTACGTGTAAAAAAGACTAGAAACTGAATGTTTATTTTTGCCTCAAAAGTTGCACTGGGTGCCTTTAACACATCCATTTTATTTTGAAATGCAAGCTGCATTGATTATTGCATTGCTCATAGAAAGTCAAAATTGTGACAAGAAAAAGCAAGATAAAGCAAATAGAGAAGGTAATTCATCTGTTGAATTTCTTTAATTATCAAACACAAAGTAGGAAGTGATTTTAGACTCTGAGTTGCAAACTCAAATGATTTAATAGTCGAAATGCATCGATAATCGTTTTATTGGTTTCAAATTGATAATCGATAATCAATTGATAATTGCATTTCAACATAAAATGGATGTGTAAAAAAAAAAAACGATTATCGATTATCAATTCTAAACCGTTAAAACGATTATCAATCCATTTCGACTTTTAAAACATTCGAAAAGCAGTTTGCTACTGAGATAATTAAAAATTGTGTTTGATAATTAAAGAAAATCACCAGATGAATAACCTTCTCTATTTTTTATTAGAGAAAAAGCTTTTCCTTGTCACAATTTTGACTTTCTATGAACAATCCAATAATCGATGCAGCTTGCATTTCAACATAAAATGGATGTGTTTTTTTTATTATTATTATTACAAAATCGATTATAAACTTTTCTGAATCGAGAGAGAATCGAGAAAAATCGAATAATCGATTTTTTTCCCCCCCACCCCTAAAGGAAACCATGGGTAACTGCAGGGGTGGGCCTGTTAACTGTTCACTGTGGTGGTAGAAGAAGAGCTGTTTCTAAGAGCAGCGTGGAGACCTTCACTAACAGTGGTACAGCTGTTTGTTGACAGAGGAAAATATCCAAAAACTGAGTATAAAACACTCAGTTCTTAGACTCTATGAGTGTGTGTGCGTGTGCGTGTGCGTGTGCGTGTGCGTGTGCGTGTGCGATATATATGACATTCACACACACACACACAATATAGAATACATAGAAGCAACAGGTTTTTACCACTGTGATCCCTGTAACCAGCCCAGCCCTGAATACCCAAGAAAAGACTTTCCAATAAAACAAAGATATGTTGAAAAGAACAACTACTAATCCCCTACTCATTCAGTAAAGGTGGATAACTACCAATCCCCTACTAATTCAGTAAAGGTGGATAACGGAGTATTGTCTAGCATACAGCCAATTGATAATTAGCCTCTACATTCATTTCAAGTGCCTATTCCATAAATAAGCCCATGATATCTAATGTTACCTAAAAGTACAAAATGAATGGCACAAACAGCTGAATCTATCACATTAAAAGCGATCCCACCTCATAAACTTACCTCCATGCTTAAGACTAAGTAGATCCGAGATTTCAGCCAGATTAAGACTAGGCAAAGAAAAGCAGTCTGCAGTGAAAACAACTCACTGAGCTAAAGGCTAGAAGCTTATTTATGATTTAAATACGTCAACATCTACACACAGAGCCCTGCATGGCTTTAAGTGTGGCCTGCGACTCTCGAGTCTGTCAATGCCACATGCAAACACACAACACAGGGCTGTGTGTGTGTGTGTGTGTGGGGGGGGGGGGTCAACCATATCAATCATGTGCTGAAGTCAAGATCTCCCTCGCAACCAGACATAATGACACCACTGAGTGGCAGAGGAAGACTATGTGTGAAGACTAAGTGAAGAGCCCTTCAGTTTGCATAAGGGATGGTCCCTGATTAAACCCCTCAAAAGAATGTCTGTAGCAGACAGGGACAAATGTTGCAGGATTTCAATTCCAAACACAACATTTCACTTATCAGTATAGTTACATTTTAAACGCTGAACTGTTTACAAATCACACGAGAGGACAGGGCATCATTTAGATTGATTGACATAAATCAATTAAGTTAATCATAAATACTTCGGCTAGTTCAATCATGAGTATGCTTCCAACGCAAAGAATTGGTTCATAAATAATAAAGTATTTAGAACAGGATGGAGACATACCTCAAGATCATCTTCAGAAACACACAACTGAACAATAACCCTAGAGCAGGAACAGTCCACCCATGCACACAACTTCTTCCTCGTGTTGTCATCAACATCCATGTTGTTAAACCGCCTCAACTATCAAGCTGTATGAAAACTAGTATCCTACGGCAAACAGGATAGCTATAAATACTGATATAGACTTTACAACAGTCCTCGCCCTCAGTACACTTGCACACATTCCTTAGGGGATGGCCATCAAAGTTCTCTTCCTGCTTCTGGTTGGTTGTATGATTGATATTTTTTTCAAGCATACCACATACATGCTCTAGGAGGGTGTGTGTGTCTGGAAGAGTGACCAGCACAATGTGTTTACACACACTTATTTCACTTTACCACACGCTGTCGACAAGCTCAGCCAGACCTGTCTCTGTGTAAGTGTGTGCATGCCTGAGAGCGCATGTGAGGCAGAGAAAGAGTAAAACCTCACCTGTCCCTCCAGCATTTCTCTGTGACCCGTGGGCCGATCCTGCTCCGTGCTGTTGGTTCGCCGTATGGACAGGCTGTGCGACTTACGCTTCTGCTTGGCTTGTCGGGCTGCTGCGCTGTTTCCACTTTCAACAGGCATCCCTCCTCAGTGACGTCCGCCCACAAGCTTCCTACCTGAAACTGAGTAAACACAAGATCCAACCTAGTCGCTGAGGTGTCTCCTTCTTGCTGTTGCGGCCGTCCATAACAATCCATCATGCCATTATACACGTGTCTAAGCACAGCCATGCAGTCAGATCTGCAAGCATGATATTTTTACTTCTGAAAGACTCTACTTCTGAAATACTTGATGATGTTATGGCTTTTTCAATTGTGGTCAATCTATCCAGACTGTGAAATTATGCAAAAGTGTCTAGCAATGGTTTGATTTTTAGACTAGATGATCGGTCATTGCAACAAAATCAAGCACTGCTCACAAAAACTCCACATAAACGCACGAGAGAACGTTGACAATGTTGATGGTGTAAAACATGCATGGATTGGTGACATGTTAAATGGTACTGACTGAAAGAAAAGGTGGGAAAGCAAAAGAAAATACCAGCGGTGAGGAGCAGTGATTAGACAAAGCAGAAGCATCTTCAGGGTAAATGATTCAGAAGCAGAGACGCCCTCGGGTGAGGTAGTCGGTCAGCCTCCTCTCCACCACTGAACAACAAATGAAAACGTTCGAAAAGTTGACACTTCCAAAATATAGAAACCAAAAACATGGATAATCTAAGACTATCTAAGCGCTTTCAAACCAAAAACAAAAGAGACACATTCAAATACAACCCGCCGCCCCCTCAAAAAAACAAGAAACGGTAACGTTAAACGCAGAGAGCAAGATGACTGCAAGACTGTCAAACAAGACGTAGCATGCTAAGCAAGTCACATGACACTGGGAATATGAATAATTGCATTAGCGTTAGCGAGGTTAAGCAATCTTTCGCTACTAAATGATTTGGAACGGACTGCATGCCAAATGAAATTACAGTTCAACGTTAACGCTGACGAGGTATTAAAGAGAACTCTTGACGGGTTAACAATTGTAGACAGAGGTAAATGGCAGGTAGCTAGCTAAGTCTCGGAAGCTAGCTAGTTGGCTAGCTCTGTGCTTGAGAATTGTGATTTTGCACACGTTCCTAGCTAGCAAGCATTAGTTCGTAACAAGGTCAGGAACTGTAATACATCGTTCCTTAAATAACAACATATTGTTGCATGTCTTCAAAAGAAATCATAAACAGCCAAACCATGTTAACAGTATACATCACGTTTATAGTTGCTAGCTTTCTGCTTAACGACACAGTTCTGGTTGATTGCGATAGCTATGTTTGGCAGGTCAGCTGTTTCTGGCTAGCTGGTTAGCCAAAACGAGAAGTCACGAAACAGTATCATAACGTTTGTCGCATACATTTGTCATCGTTACACAGCTAGCTAACAAGCTAATCGAACTAATCATACAACACATAAACGTAACAAAACTAGGTTCCTCTACTTACATTGAATGTTGTTTGGTTGGGCAGCTATCCTTCACAGTTCACTGCAAACAAAAAATGACTTCCAAGCTGAATAGCTTGTCGTGCACGAATTCCCAGATGAACTGGCTAGTCAAACGGCTTCAAAGATAGCTAGCCTGTTTGACGACGACCACCACTGTCAAAAAGGCACTTCCGGCTCACGAAATCATTTGTACACCAGTGTAAAAGTCTCTACTGTTTAAGTCTTTACTTCCATTCTACTAGTACACACTATAACCTATTTCAACAAAACCTGCACAACTTAATGTTTTTTCATATTCTTGGAGTAGATTTGAAGCAATCTTTTTACTTTCACAATTTATTTTACTTTCTAATTCTAAATACTTTTCCTATCACTTTTAGCACCAAAGATCACTAGATATCAGCATATTTTGAGGATATTCAGTTGTGCTTTAAGTACTCCACATCTTGGCAGCATTTGTGGTATGGTACCATGGCAATGGAGGTAATTATAAGGGCATCTATATAAGTTGGTGGTGGTCAAAGGCTGCAGTACAGGACCAGGTTACCTCCCATTTGAGCTTATACGGATGACATGATGACACTGGCAACAACTTCTCCATGTACCCATCAGCTGGGACAGAAAAGAAGGGAGTATAAAAGGTGGAAGATAATCAGAAATATGGCAAATAAGCAAGCTAGCATACATGTGGCAAATGTAAACAATATATACAAACATAAGATAATAGGCTACATGATGCATACAAAATTGATAGTGGATAAGATCGGGAGAGAGCATTCAAGTATTGTACAACAGCTTAGTGAGTATACATTGTACTCATAAGGTTACTATTACAAGGGTAAGTAGAGCAATGTCAAGGGTGGCAATTATTTACATTACAGGGAAATAGGCTAGCATAGAATATGAGGAACAATATTTTAACAGCCATTGGCATTAGATAGCAAAGGTCACACTACAAGAACTTTGCTAGCAAACCTCAATTTGATAAACAGATAACAATATAAATGTAGGTAAACAATTAACAGTATGTAATAAGGCCACTTTATCAGTATTCATGCCTTAGCACAGTATGATATAGAAGGAGAAGCTGCACAATATGGTGTGTGGGAATTTTGTTTGTTTAGTTATGAGTTATGAACATAGTGAGTTATGTTTACTTATGGTTGATGAGAATTTTTGTTATACAGCAAGAGTGGTAGGATACAACATTTCAAACTCTCTGCAAGCTGTACCCAGGGTCCATAAAGGCTGTCCTACACAGTACAACATGGCCTGTTTGTAGTCTACTTCTGCTGAACACAACAAAATGGCTTACAAGAAGTATTAAGTTGTCTCAGGCTGCTAAAAAGAAGTGAGCCAGTTGAATGAACCTGAACTCAAACTTATCTTGACGAGGTGTATCTGTTGTTGTCTCCCATAGTGGCATGTGTTACCAATCATGAGTATGGAGGGGGTTGGGTCTGGGATGCCAGACACCACTATAAAGCCTTCTAGAGGTGTTGTGGCTGTGGGCCTTAATAAATGGCACACTGATGAAGGAAAGTGTCTGCTTGAAAACACAGGTTAAATTCTCACAAAGGCACTTTTATTGTTGTTGTATCGTGCAGCGCAGGATCTATGGTTGGACACTCATGTTGTTGTGTTGAGCACTTGTTGGCTAATTACAGTGCATGTTGTACTGTACAGTACAGTTGTTGTTGTTGTATCCTGGTTAACATCATCATTTCTCACCATTTCCTAAATGTGGATGGCTGGGAAAACAGGATGGTACAGGACATTTTGAATTCACTGTTTCATTTAGTAATCTTATCTAGCATTATGAGCATGACTGGACTTTTGCAATAAGTGATAACATAATTTTAAAGGATTGCAACATACAAGTGCTGACCAAACTTTTTTAACATTAATTTCAACCAACAATGAAACAGAAAATAGTTTTTATTAGGACTGTAGGAAAAGGCAGAAAACAACCATCATACTTCCAGGGTAAACACATTCTCAGGTAGGCCAATTCAGAGATTATTTAATTTGTTTGTGTTAAAACAGTCTCTCAACATTTTCACAAAATGCATTTCCCTGTATTGAGACTTGATTACATATTTGCGCAATGCAATCATATTAAATTGTGACTATTGATGAACCCGTTAATTTTATGTTTTCATGTGTTGTTATTTCAAGAAAACAATAAAAACTCATTTGGGGAAAAAAATGGTGCCTATTGCCAAAGGTAATTTATCACAAAATTAAATATATGGAAGACGATCATTTGTAATTAACAAATATGAAAGTAAAATTAACACTCAAATACTAAACTATAAGCATCGAAATGTTTGGGTAAAATTCACTTTCACAGTCCCATCATCCTTTCAAAACCTGAGCACAAATTATCTGTTCAGTAAGTTAACTCAGAGTAGGCAAACCCTCTCATCTAACTTTACACAACTAGCACTCATGAAAATGCTCATTTGATTTTTTTGTGTTTCTTGTGCTTTTTCTTCTTTGAGTGACTGTGTCGGGCTCTCTTGGAGGAAGACTTTTCTTCACTGCTGCTGTCATTCCTTTTCTTCTCTTTCTTCTCTTTCTTTCTCTTTTTCACCCTTTTCTCCTCCTGTTTGACAGGTGCTGACTGGCTAGTTTGTGCAACTGGCTCTTCATCTGGAAGCAGGTTGTATTGCTGTCCTTGTTGAGAGAAGCAGTCTGCAGCAAAGTGACCCTTGCAGCCACATTTCTTGCATGTGGTGTTGAGCACAGCCTCTAAGGTGATCCTCCGACCGCTCAGATCCTTAAACCTCCTCCTTCTGCGTTCATCCTGCTCTGCATTCACATTATTAGGGTCCAGGTCCTTTCCAGAGCCTTGATTGACAGCTTTCATGGAAAAAGAAAGTTTTATTTTTTCCCCCTCGATCTCTCTCCCAATCACCTTAATCCACACTTGTTCTCCAACATCCACAATCTCGGCCGGGTTCTCCACACGACACGCAGACATTTCACTTACATGAACCAAGCCTTGCTTGTAATATCCCTGGACTTTGACAAATGCTCCATATGTAGTTACAGACACGACCTCCCCTCGTAGTATGCTGTAGAGATCAGGTACTCCATCCAGAGGGCCCTGTGCCTTGTTCTGCTGCTCTTCTTCCTCCTCCATAATGCAACAGTCGACAAAATCGCTGATTACAAATTACGTCGTCACCACTTAAAACTAGGCGAGCACAAATGTTTTACGTTTGAGCAAAGGAACTGACGGAATTGTATTGCGAGGGAGAGGTAGCTCGTGTTGCGAGACCTGAAAGAAACCCGCAGCAAAACAGGAAGTTGTATGATGCAAGATCCGATTGAGCAGCCAATCACAATACAGTGTGGAAGTAAACCGGAAGTTTTATGTTTTTCTTTTTTTTCACCACTTCCTAGTTCCAAAGTAAAATCCATGGAAAAATCGAAACCCCTCAATAATATATTTTTTTAGATTACATACAAATCCTAAATCCATGAATTTCCAATTAATTTAGCAGATCATATTTAAATCTACTTAACATTGCTTATTTGTAGAGAATATTATTGCATTCTTAATGAGTGCTGCAATTACACAGTTCGATCAGATTTGTTTGAATACATCATAGTTTTATGAATTAATAAGCATTATAACCTTTCTAACTACAATCACAAACAGCAACAGCAACGAACAGTTGTACCTTATTTGATAGGTTTAAGACGATTCTTTCAACAACTCTACACAATCTTAGTTTGTGACAATCTCTCATCTGTACCTGTAGGTGGAGACAAAAATGAAGGGGTGATAGTTTCCCCGTGAAAAGACAGGCATACTGTCAGTGGTAAGATTAGATAAAATTGTCATTTGCCTTCTAATTTTCTTAAATTCTTTTTTTTTCACACAGTAATTTGCTCTACTTCTAGTAAATGGTGCAAAAAAATAATAGTATATTAATATTAGAACCGCAGTGTGACACAAGGAACTCAAAAAAGTATTGGTTAGTTTCCCAAGACATTTGGGACATTTTTGCCCACATAACACCATGACTGGCTGTCTGTGAGATTGACTAGTATGCAAAGCTAAAGTATTGAGATTCTAGTCAAAAACACTATCATATACAGATACTTAAGATATTTAATTGAAACATGGCCGGACTTAATCATCAGGCATTACAACTACGCTTAAATGTACCTTTTAAGTTTGCTAGAAGTAATATTGCATACCTAGGGGTTAATGTTACACACTCTTACAATCACCTCTTCAAGGCTTATGTTGCCAAATTGTTAGAGCAAACTAAACCACACCTTTCAAAATGGTCCCCTCTGAATTCCCTCCCAGGTTGTCCAGCTTCCTTGTCGACCCTGCGACACCGCCTTGATCTTGTAGCGATCTTCCTCCATCCTTGTCACCTCTGACACTACCATCTCCTTCCTCTCCCTACGGTTGGCCTTGGACCAGAAGCGTGGCGCCTCTCCCCATCCTAGCCCTGCTGTTCCTGCCTGGACTCTGCCCATGATCTCCCGATGTTGCAGCCGACCGACGGCTTGGTCAACCTCGGTTTGGGCATCCCACTTGCGGCCGGTTGGAACCTTGGCGTTTGCATTCCTTATCGACTGTCTGTGGACTCCCGTAGTTCGAGAACCAGCCTGGTCTTCTCCTGCATGTAGCCCAAACTTATGGACTGCAGTGGCAGCTGCAGTGTGTTCCTCCCAAAGAGACCTGTTTCAGATAGGCACCGTGGTAGCCCCAACCACTTTCGGATGAATGAATTGGCTTTTCCATCCATCTTACTTGCGGTGGATGAGGGGATCTCACTCATTTTCAGGGGCCACATTACCCTCCTGTAGAGTGTAAAATGGTAGCACCAGACCTTGTACTTCCCAGGGAGTTGGCTTTGGTCGATTCTTATCAGGCCGTCAGAGAGCTGTTTCATGACGGTTTTCCCCATCTGCTTGTCAGACAGTTCTGCAGTGTACTGCCTCCCCAGGCTTTTGATGGGTTGCTCTGATAGGAGTGGGATTTTTTCTCCTCCAACGACAAAGGTGGTGCTGTCGTTTCTGACTCCCTTTCGGAGTGACAGGCTACGAGATTTGGAGGGCTTGATCTTCATTCTTGCCCACGACATCAACTCATCCATCCTTTTCAGCAGTCTCGATGTGCATGCTGCTGTCTGAAAGAGGCTGGTGACATCATCCATGTAGCTCCTCAGTGGGGGTTGCCTCTGACCAGTTGGTAATTTGATCCCTCCAACCGTTTGTCTTGCGCCAATGAGGATTATCTCAAAGGCGACTACAAATAGTATTGGAGAAATGGCGCACCCCATAGCGATTCCTTCTTCGAGCCTCTGCCAACCGGTGGTGTAATCCTGGAGGGAAAAGCACATCTGCAGGTCGCTGAAATACTGTGCTACCACGTTCCTTACGCAGGTGGGCATGTGGAAGAATTCCATGGCGTAGTTGATCAGCTGATGTGGAACTGATCCGTATGCGTTGGCAAGGTCGAGCCAGATGACATGCAGGTCGGTCTTCTCCCGCTTGGCCTTCTGGATCTGGTCCCAGATCATCGTGGAGTGCTCTACACATCCTGGGAAACCTGGGACCCCTGCCTTCTGGCAGCTGGTGTCGACATAGCCGTTCTCTAGCAGGTAGTTGGTCATCCTTCGGGCTAGTACTGAGAAGTAGATCTTTCCTTCTACATTTAGCAGGGCGATGTTTCGGAATTGGCCGATATCTTTGGAGTTTGTTTCCTTGGGAATGAAGACTGCCACCACTCCTCATCTACGCACATGGACAGCTGAACTCTACCAACTCACTTTCTTCCTTTTCTTTCCCTACTAATCAAGACTATCTCCGCCATGGGACGCTGCTGTAGTCTCTCCACTTGGTCTACCTGGAGAAACCCTCGGACAATTGCACCCACCGCCACTGCATTGCCGTACACTTACTCTACCCCATACCCTATGCTAGCATTTACAGCCGCGGAAAAAATTAAGAGACCACTTCAAAATTATCAGTTTATCTGGTTTTACTATTTATTGGTATGTGTTAAAGTAAAATGTACATTTTAGTTTTATTCTATAACCTACTGGCAACATTCCTACCAAATTTCAAATAAAAATATTGTCATTTAGATAATTTATTTGCAGAAAAATGACAATTGGTCAAAATAGCAAAAATGATGCAGTGTCTTCAGATCTCGAATAATGCAAAGAAAACAAGCTCATATTCATTTTTAAACTACACAATACTAATGCTTACACTTAGGAAGAGTTCAGAAATCAATATTTGGTGGAATAACCTTGATTTAAAATCACAACTTTCATGTGTCTTGGCATGCTCTCCACCAGTCTTTCACATTGCCGTTGGGTGACTTTATGCTACTCCTGGTGCAAGAATTCAAGCAGCTCGGCTTCTTTTCATGGCTTGTGACCATCCATCTTCCTCTTGATCACATTTCAGAGGTTTTTTTATGGGATTCAGGTCTCGAAATTGGGCTGGCCATGACAGGGTCCTGATCTGGTGGTACTCCATCCACACCTTTACTGGCCTGGCTGTGTGGCATGGAGCATTGCCCTGCTGGAAAAAACACTTCTCAGAGTTGGGGAACATTGTCAGAGCAAAAGGAAGCAAGTTTTTCTTCCGGGACAACGTTGTACTTTGCCTGGCTGAGGTTTGTAAAAGACCATAAGGATTGAAAAAGCGGACTGGAGGTTCTTCTAAGTTCGTCTTCTCTGATGAGTCCGATTTCACAGTAGGTGCAAGACTCTCTGGCTTGTAGGCCTCTCCAGGTCTCCGTCTAACCATCAGACGACCATGTGTTGGGCAAAGCTGAAAATTGGACTCATCAGAGAAGATGAACTAGAAGACCCTCCAGTCCGCTTTTTTCAATCCTTATGGTCTTTTACAAACCTCAGCCAGGCAAAGTACAACGTTGTCCCGGAAGAAAAACTTGCTTCCTTTAGCTCTGACAATGTTCCCCAACTATGAGAAATGTTTTTTCCAGCAGGGCAATGCTCCATGCCACACAGCCAGGCCAGTAAAGGTGTGGATGGAGTACCACCAGATCAGGACCCTGTCATGGCCAGCCCAATTTCGAGACCTGAATCCCATAAAAAAAACTCTGAAATGTGATCAAGAGGAAGATGGATGGTCACAAGCCATGAAAAGAAGCCGAGCTGCTTGAATTCTTGCGCCAGGAGTAGCATAAAGTCACCCAACGGCAATGTGAAAGACTGGTGGAGAGCATGCCAAGACACATGAAAGTTGTGATTTTAAATCAAGGTTATTCCACCACATATTGATTTCTGAACTCTTCCTAAGTGTAAGCATTAGTATTGTGTAGTTTAAAAATGAATATGAGCTTGTTTTCTTTGCATTATTCGAGATCTGAAGACACTGCTTTTTTTTTGCTATTTTGACCAATTTAAATGACAATATTTTTATTTGAAATTTGGTAGGAATGTTGCCAGTAGGTTATAGAATAAAACAAAAATGTACATTTTACTTTAACACATACCAATAAATAGTAAAACCAGAGAAACTGATAATTTTGAAGTGGTCTCTTAATTTTTTCCGCGGCTGTATATACAATATACATTATTGCCACCGCTGAAATGTTTCTCTGTCCCTACATCCCTTACCCCTGTAACAGTAACCCTATTAGTACAGTAATCTGGTCTTGCTTGTATCATGTATTTACCACCGGATGTCTGTATACATACTATGTCCAGCGACCAAATGCTGACTGTGTTCAACCCCTGTTGCTTCCTTTCCCCTTCTGCCACACAACCCTCCCCCTTCCCCCCTTCCCACCTTCCTATCTCCACCCGGCCGACCTCAAGCAGATGGGTCCCCCCTTATGTGCCGTGGTTCTGCTTAAGGTTTCTTCCTGCCTAACAGGGAGTTTTTTCTTGCCCCCGTTGCCATTGTGCATGCACTAAGGGGTTTAGGCTCTCGGCTCTGTTAAGCGCCTAGAGGCAATTGTATTGTTATGGCGCTCTACAAATAAAATTGAATTGAATTGAATTGAATTACAGAATGATATAAGATATATGAGGTTTGAGCTGCAGCAATAGTGGTCATCAGTGCAGATGTGATATAGGTATATGTAAAGTGCAGATGAAGTACAGGTGAAGGTAGCAATATAAGTTATGAATGAGGTAAGAGGCATGATATGATATAAGTACAATGAATATGAGGTAAGAGGTATGATATGATATAAATACAATGAATCGGGACAACAATTTGAAACTATTTTGAATAAGTAGATATAGATATGAATAAACTATAGGTGAGAAATGTACAGTAGTTATAAACACATTAGTGCAAATGTTCAGTGGCTGGAGGGAGATGTGTGGCAGTCAGGCCAGGGTAGAGGGGGGAAATACAGTCACTGGAGGAAGGAGTGTGAGGGGGGTAGCCAGGGGGCTCTCACCGTGGTGCAGTGTCCAGCAGGGTGGCAGCAGCAGGGAAGAAGCTGTTCCTGAGCCTGCTGGTCCGGGAAACGGAGGGCCCTGTAGCGCCTCCCCGAGGGGAGGAGGGCAAACAGTTTGTGGCTGGGTTGAGACCTGTCCTTCACGATGCTTCACGCCTTCCGCAGACATCTTATGCGCTGGGCAGCCTGAATGGTGGGGAATGAGGAACCGGTGATGCGTTGGGCAGTTTTCACTACCCTCTTGAGTGTTTTCCGCCACAGAGCAGCTGCCATACCAGACTGAGATGCAGTTGGTGAGGATGGGGAATGAGGCTTCGCTGTTTTGGGGGGAGGTGTTGCTGGGTTTATTGTCCGTTATGGCCTGGATGCCTTACCACATGCGTCGGGGGTCAGAGTTGTTCTTGAAATGCTCCTCAATCTTGAGCTTGTAGCTGTGCTTCGCCTTCTTGATACCCCTCTTCAGGTCAGCCCTGTACGTTATAGTAGAGATAGCGGGCTAAGCGGAAATTAGGCTCTCTGTTCATGGGGGCCTTTATATTTGGGCAAACAAGGAGAAAAACATCTGGTGTTGACTGAGTTGATTCACTTTGTAAGGGTCAATACATGATCCTGCTTATAATACGGTTATTTGCCAAGACGATAGAAGACTCTCCTCCAAAATACCTATTTTTAATGATTTTGTTGCCGTGATTTTCGCTAAGAAAAAAATAGTTCTTCAAGCAAATAAAGCTTTAAGGTTTCAGGTGTTGTGCAGCAACCTATTAATTGCTGACTTCAAGTTACGACTTTTCGTTATGTTAAATGACTGGACTACTTGTGGAATGTTATGAAAGATGTGAATAAGAAGCACAAAACCCGTTGACAGCGGTCATTCACTTTTTGCAGCGGTGAACATCAAGAAATGACAGACCTGCGAACGTTGGGGTGGCCCATTCAAATCAACTGAACTTTTTGCAACATTCTGAAGAGCCGTATAATAATATATTATAATACACCTCTGTCTCCTGATGTTGGTCTGAAGTGATTGACCACTTCCATCAATGGGTTCGTCATTTGTCTCCTGTTTTTCCACACTCTTTCTCCTGTTCCCTCCCTTTTTCCCTTCTCTTGGTCTTTTGTATTTGGTAAATAGAAGATGCCAGCACATTACTGTTTATATGGCGTGCAAACGGTCTAAGTTGTAGAACAATACGATACATCTTCATTAGGTTCCCAGAACCATGGGAAAATGTTGGTCCTCGGTCCACAGCGACAGCCCAGCTGCATGGGGTCACAAATATACCTTCTGCTGCTGTGATAAGGAATTACCCCAATTCAAAAGTCCTCAGATGTGTAAATAGTTTCTCCATGCAAATTCCTGTTTGCCTTGTAATTAAAGACCCCTGTGGAATAATCAATTTTTTCTGAAAAGTGGGGGCCACACTGAGAAGCGTAGTAAACGCAAATCACAAGTGGTTAAAAAAATGCAATGAATACATCCAAAAGTTGTTGACATTTGGCTCAAATGTCCCAATGTGGAAGCTGATCAAGCTAACATTAGTGTGCTTATAGCAAGTATAAACAAGACAATGAGGTACGGATGGAACTGACTGAGGCTCTTACATCTGCACATGCACCAGTCTAAAGGGCACAAACATCAGCATGTTGTCCAGTACAATTTTCATCCAAATGGTCTTGTGAGCATTGGAATATCCAACAGTGCATCTGTGGCTAGAGTGTCTCCTACTTTCAGAAAACAGGGCACTACAAGAATGATGCGAGTGGATAGACACATGCTGCCACACCCAACCTTAACAGCCCAGTCTGGCAGGAGTGCAGACGGAGCTGATACCAGGCACAAGGCCATGGCCACAGACAGACACAGTGGATCCCTTCTGATGGAGCTGATACGAGGCACAAGGCCGTGGCCACAGACAGACACAGTGGATCCCTTCAGTTGGAGCTGATACCAGGCACAGGGCCGTGGCCACAAACATGGTGGTTCCCTTCTGATGGAGCTGATACCAGGCACAAGGCCGTGGCTGGAGACCAGATTGTGGAGCAGATGTCAAGTTCCCCCGACCACCCCCCGTCCCTGCTCGGGCCAGATCAATGAGGATAGCTTAACCCCGGGCACATTTAGTTTGCCTTCACACACAGACTGGGAAGTGGAGGCGCCTGTTCCATCATGAACAGCAGCATTCTCTGAAGGGGGCAACACACAGTGTGATCCTACTGTGGGAGCAGACCCATGAATGGCCTGCTGTGTGTGGTCATGGGAGGACAGACAGGACACACTGTTGTGGATTTGAGGGCACAGATGGAATAGTAAGGGATGGCCCAGTGATAAACTGACACCAGAACTGTCTACTTGGCACAGGCGCAGCATGACTAGTGGGATGGCCCAGTGACAAACTGATAAACTGACAGTAGAACTGTCTCCTTGGCACAGGCATGACGACAATCTTAATCTGCCCTGCCTGACTATAGCATAAACAGATGGCATGCATTCTCTACACACAGGGGCAGGCAGATATCTGGCAAGGATTATCAGTCACTGCTGTCACTGTCACAGTGTACAGTATGGGTTGGGTCACTGCTGTCACTGTCACAGTGTACAGTATGGGTTGGGTCACTGCTGTCACAGTGTATAGTATGGGTTGGGTCACTGCTGTCACCGTCACAGTGTACAGTATGGTAGAGTCACTGGTATTAAATTCAGATTCAGAAAAATGCCATGATTTTGGTCAACTACATATGTATCAGCCAGATAAGTACTTGGACATGTGGTATTCTGCCCAGAGGAATGTTGGCCTGATGCTTTTGAACCCTGGGTAACCACAGCAGTCTTAGGGCTCAGATACACATACGCGTTTTTGTAAAAACGGGACGCGAGCAAATGCATTGATTCCTATGGTACGGCGCGTTTAAAGCGTGCGCCCCTTCTCCACCACGCGTTGCGTCTTTGAAGCGTTTTTTAGGTGCGCTTAAAAGTTGAACTATTCTCAACTTTCCAGCGCAAGGCAGGGAAGCGCACCGCTCATCAATGTCACACTCGGCCCAGGCAGCCAATCAGATCGAGCAACAGGCGGGCTTAACTACTTTATCACTTATTTCCTGTTTTGATGCTGGTAGATGTGGTATGATTAAGCGATATAGCACGAGTGGGAGTGGGATTATCCCTTACCTACCCCACTCCCACGAGTATTGCTTTTATAAAACAATTCTACAGTCAACAAATTAACATTTTAATACGACAAATAGTTCCATTTTCAACGTCAGAATTTTGAATGAACGGTTTTCATCAATGCGCTTTCATCGCGGAGTGATTATTATTAGCTGTGAAAAGTCTACACTTTGCCAAGGCGTTACTGAAGCGTTTCTGCCTGAAAAAAGACGCGTATGTGTATCTGAGCCCTTACAAGGTACGAGGTTGTCATGCAGCATGCAGGTAAAGAGTTAACTGGAAAACAGCATGGGCAAAACAGGTGACACACATAGCCTCTTCCTAAACTAGCATTTAAATCTCCTACTATCCTACTATCCATGTGAATCAGAAATGAATCTTTATGCACTGCCACTGTGAACCAGCTCATTTATCTTCATTTAGATCACTATTAGACCAGAATTTCACAGGAACCACTTAATCATCAGCCACCAAATGGTGGTACCCTCTCTATAAACCAGCAAAAAGTTAAAAAATAAACAAATGTAGACAATATGTACAATTATTTACGAAATAGCCGAGTAGCATTTGCAGCATTTATCTGTCAGTTAAGAGACAACTGTGTTTGGAAAAGATATGAAACATTTTATTAATAAAAGTAATGGTACACTCAACGTGTTCTTCTCATTTAATGTCCTTCACAACACAATTAATGAGTTTCAACCCCGAATTGGAAACAAAAGGTATTTATTCCTTTATAAGAAACAAACATTGATGTCTTGCATTACGAAAGTGGTAACTGTGGAATATATACAACACATAATGCAAACGATGGTGCTCGTGAGTATGACATGGGGTAGGGCAGGGGTGTCATTTTAATTGCTTTCCATTTCACAGATCACTCATGGAGGAGGCACTTTGACAAGGATGCCCATGGGTAGGGGAAAGAACCAGAAAGAGTATGGGAAGTTGGTCAATGGCAGGGCTCAGAATAGTGCATTCTGAACTCCATGGATCTGGATGTCATAAAAATGAGAGAATGAGTAGAATGCAGAAGCACTTCACACAATTGGAGGGAGCTCTAAGCATACTGGCCAAATCTGTTGCTCTGGTACTCCTGCAGCAGCGAAGCTTTTGAAGTTTCAACAACCAAAGGAATCTGTAAGTAAGGGGAAAGCAACATGGAACCTCAGATTCCCTGTGAGAGCACATGACATCCCTGAAATTCCACTTGTCACTTAAAGACCTCAGGGCTGTTAAAAGTGACATGAGCCAGCCTCTTAAGACCTGCCAGTCTTTCTCATGAAGCACAGGCCCTCCTATGATCAGAATAGAAACAGCCTTCCATTGAGCTTCGTCTGCGCTGTACACTTAGACTTTTTAACATTATATTCTTCAATTACCAGTCGCTAGAAAGTTCTGTGAGAACAGTGTTCTCACCATCAAGGCTGTGAACTGAACAAATAACTTTCCTGAATGATCTGAAAACTGGAAGCCTACACTGGACATATTTACAATAAAAATAAGTTCACTTGAGCACAATGGAAATCAAAACCGTAAAGACCTCAAAAAATAAAAAATGATGGCATGTCATTGCCATTTTGGTTGGATGACAAAGAATGATCAGCACATATCTGAAGCATCTGAGAAATGGTACAATGGCATCCAGACATAATGCGTATACTCTCTACTGAGTGCGAAATATGTGGACTTGGTGCAGATGTATCAACAGAACATTCAAATAGATTCATGGATAGTTTCTACCATTCAGACACTCATTCAGTGAACTGTAGGCTTGGGTGTTAAAGGGGTCCCCAACAGTCCTAACTAAGGTTTGTGATGGATCAGGTCTGTTCCGATTCTGCTGGTCCGGTCAGAGACTGCCTTAAAGGATGAGGGTGAACATAGCTGTATGGTCTCCTGCAGAACCAGGTCCGATGGTACCAATCTTTTAGATCTTCTCCTGGATGAAGGGGTGCTGGAGGGCCTGGTTGATGGTGACTCGTTTGGCGGGGTCAAGCATGATCGTCCCGTCCAACAGGTCCTTCAGGTTCAGCACCTTCTTTCTCATGTCCTCTGGTAGTCTCTGATACCCAACCATGTCAGCAAGCAGGTCCTTTGTGGGGTTGATGGTGCTCATGACCGTCACCTTCTCCTGCGAGTGGGAGCAACACATATGCACATTTAAGTTAAAAAAATTCACATTGAGGAAATACAAACAGTTTTATAGTTGATGGGACTCAACTTATGTATATAAAAGGTAGGGGGACGGGGAATGAAATAGCTTACCCTCTCGGTCACTTTATCCACTTCAATGTACAAGAAGTTCAAGTTCTGGTCAAAGTGTTGGTCTTTGAATACGCCCTTCCGGATCATCTGCAAAAGAAATGAAGATTGTGTACTTGTCGTGAATGCTTGGCCATTTAGTGTAGACAGTTTCACATTATAAAGCAGTGGCAACAGTTCAAAACTGATCCCAACTTTTGAATACTATTGAGGCAGTTCCATGGATACCTTATTGGGCATCTTCCCCTTGACGTCCATGGCCAGTTTGATCATGTGGTTGTTGGAAGAGCCGGGGAAGAGGATCTTGCCTGTGTAGAGCTCATAGAGAGTGCAGCCCACGGACCACATGTCTATTCCATAATCATATGGCTTCCCAATGACTGCAGAGAGAGAGACCATGCAGTGTTCATTTCAATACGTTAACATCTCAGCTGTTCGGAGCACGTGACAGATGAGTTGCATTTAGTGTATCATAAATTGGTAATTAATTCAATCTGGTTTCAAATCAACTGAAGGTGTTGTATGCTTATACCACAGTGATATTTTCAAGACATCAGATTCTGGCTGTGACATGTCCGTGTGTCATGTGCTTTTATTTATTGATATATATATATATATATATATATATATAATCTCAATATATAAAAGCACATGAAGACACATTTCTTGTGGGCAAGCTGTACAGTAAACAGTGAGAAGATGTGCTTACTGATCTCAGGGGCTCTGTAAAACCTGCTGACCAGGTAGGGGGTGATATCATTGTCTGCTACGTGGGACGCAGACCCAAAGTCGCAGAGTTTCAAAATCGTCTTCGACTCGTTCACCTATATTGGAGTACAAAAGAGAAAATAGGTGAGGCATTTGGAAAATCAAAATCAAAAATGAACTCTTTCTATATGATCCTTTGCTGTGGTGCTGCTGAACTAATTCTATATGAGGTGTTGCTGTACCAACTCAAGACTCACCAGGATGTTGTCTGGTTTGATGTCAGCATGCAGGATGTTGCAGCGCTTGAGCAGCTTGAGAGCCAAGAATAGCTGCTGGCTGTAGGAGCGCACAGCCCTGATGTGCAGCCCCACATCTTTACCGTACTTCTTGAGCACCTCACGGAGGTTCATACTGATGGTCAGAAAAGGCCAAAAACTCTTCATGAAAACACCAAAAGGACCTCACACCTCAGCTCCCAAACATACTTTGTAACCGGACTTATGTGCACATGTATTCTATTAGGTATGGTTGCATACAAACCTAAATCACATTAGCTCTATGGTCATTAGGGGGGTAACAGTTCTGAAACGGAGACCCAAACAGGCGGTCTTGTGCCGTGGTTCCGGAAGACAGAACCGCAACATGCCCTGCTCAAAAACCAAACCCACTGTCACGGCTGCAGGTACAGCCTGTTGAGAACTAATGTAAGAGTATGTATGTAAGTACCAGTATGTATGTTTGTATACATGGTAGATTTACATAAACAGACTATGTTCTTAAGTGTTACAAATTGTTGGTGATCCAGAAATGTTAACCTCCCCCCATTTTATTTTTTCCATAATTCCCCCCCTCTCTCAAAAAAGGAATTAACCAAACCATGGGTTTGGAGAATTGTTACAGCCAAACAAAATGTGCGAATTTTAATTTACGCTTTACTACTTTACTGGTCCAGAAGGAAGTGTTTAAAACCACTGTTTGGTGTACCTGAGAGGCTCAAACACCAGACACAGATGCAATTTGTGTTCGAAGTTTCGGAACAGCCGCAGACAGTGGAACTTGTCATCAGGATCAGCATCATTCAGCTTCTTCAGGAATTCCAACTCCTTCAGTCCAGTCTTGTGCCTATGGGGGAAACATTTTAATCCATCTATAAATCCAGAAATCTCTGTGTGTCTGTCAGTCTAGGGCGTATCTCCCTGACGTTAGTTACGTTAGTTATGAAATTTCGCATGTAGCTTACGCATGTCATGAACCTGTGCATCCTTGATTTTGAAGATTTCTGAATTCATAGTTCGCGACATATTTGTATTTTACCGTTTGCCGTAGGCACTATGGTTATCGTTTGCCGTAGGCACGATGGGTAGTGAGGCACTATGGGTAGTGTAGTAATTCAGAGAAAGCGGGGCGGACCCGCGCAACGTGAATGTCGTCATGGTCATAGAACAGTCGTCGTCATAGATGTTACCCCAGCTGATGCGTATGGGCCTGGCATGTAACCAACTCTCATTACCATGTTAAGTAGTATATTGTAGTTTGATGTATTTCTATAAGAGTTATCGTAATTCCCGGACTATAAGCCGCTACTTTTTTCTCACGCGTTGAACCTCGCGGCTTATACAATGACGCGGCTTATTTATGGCTTTTTCCCACTTTCACAAGCTTAATGCCTGAGGGGAGGCAAACAGTAACTCTGCCTAAATGAGGGGGGCGTGCGAGAGCCTGAAACTGGACTTTAAATCGAAACGTGAATGTTAAATAATGGAAGATCAATGCCGGAGCTAACAGGTATTCTTCAAACAACGGGACAGAAAATAACTTGATCTACAACTCACATTTATTCCAACTTGCTTTTGAAAAATGTTGGAACCTCAAGAATAGATTTGGCTTTAGACGAAGAGCGGAGACTAAAGCATGAGCAATATTCGCTAACATTACATTGATATCAGAGTGAGCCCTTGCTCTATCGATTTCCCATTATTTCTCTTAGGTATGTTTATATCTATGTGTAGCCATTTAACATTCCACAAGTGGTTGTAATCACGTAGAACCCAAGACTGCTTTTTCAATGGTGAGATGATTTTGAAAAATTAAACTCTGCAGCTTAAGTTGTGTTTCCTGGTTGTTACTGGTTATCGAATTGCTGTGCTAGCTAAGGGAACTTTAAATAACCTCAGCATAAACGATTTCAATGGAAGAGTTACAGTTGCATAAAACGATAGCTAGTCATCTAGTATCCTCGATTTAACTCATAAAATTATAATGGGAAGGGGTATAAGCCCTCAGGGTGCCTGTGCAACTTCGTATGAAATAGTTCATATTCACACATATTAATACGAGTTCATCACAAGCTAGCAGCTGCCAACTGTAGCCTATGTACCTTACCTATGTGTGTGAAAATGATAATATGAAATATGATAAACAATAGACAATGTTCGAGCTGCTAATTGGATGATGGTTTTACGTTGCTTGTGCTTACACCTTTGGCTAAAACAACACGGCGACACAACTGTCTTTTATTCTTTTATGGTCGAGATCGGATATTTTGAACTCAAACCGGTTCCAAACAGAGGTGCCCCCTTTTTAACCAAATCGTCATCATCCTGCTCTTGAGCAACATCACTTTCTGCGTGTTAACTTATCCTCGATTGTTCACTTTAGCACTTATAATAAGCTATATATTTGTAAAATATGAATACGTTGCATGCCTACTAACTGTTCTTGTCATGCCGAGTTTCGTTAAAGCCTGTGTAAAGTTAATTTGTTTTCAATGTACCGGTAGGAACCTGCGGCTTATAGACAAGTGCGGTTTATTTATGTTCAAAATAAGTATTTTTTTTTAATTCAGTGGGTGCGGCTTACATTCAGCTGCGCTTAATAGTCCGGGAATTACGGTAGCTTTCTATTCAACGTTGCTGGTTAGCCTAGAACAGTGACCATGCATTCATGCATCTACTGACGCAATGAGAGAGGTTTTCCGATGTATTAGTGTCCCGATGTATCTGTTGTAATTCGTGTGTACTTTGTTTTCTCATTATTGCAATATTATAAACCTCAGTCTGCATTTACCCTGGCTGGGAGAGGCTGTCATTCCAAAGATACTGTGTGTGATCGCCTTTGCTCTGTGTTCATTAAACCTGTCAGAGTGTATGAATAAGCGGCTGGGTGCCAATCAAAATCACAACGCAAGAGTGGAGTACTACACCGCTACAAATGGTAGCTTATATTGATAAGCCTCGGAGGCTTTCAGATTGTCCATTCCTTTCCCATCTGTTGCTATGGAGTCCACGAAATACGCGCAAATCTCGCTGTAAGTTATGTTGGGCCACGTCGTCATGTTATCCTCCCAGTTCTGCACTAAACAACAGCTACACCTACGTCTGCTAAGACTACAGAATGCATAATTCCACTGCACTAGTTATTATTAAAAAAAAGAGAGAGAAATTAAAAAAATAAAAGTATTCTTCACACCATGTTCTGTCTCTCAAAACAATATATAAAAGGGTAAGAATTATTGCACGAGCGAACATTTGATATGCAAAGAGATCTTGATCAGGGCCAAGTTGCGATTGGCAGAGTGCAGTCTGCTGCCCATAATGGCTGTGCTTACATGAGTTCATTGTTGCGGATGATCTTGATGGCCACGTCCTGGCCAGCCCGGGCTGCGTCCCTGGCGCGGATCACGTTGCTGAAGACGCCCTGACCCGTGTAGCCATAGACATCGTACCGCTTATCCAACATCTCACCAATGTTCACACCTGCACAACAGACACCAGGCCATGTCAACACAGCAACAAGACTTTCTTAAAGAGTGAAAATGTTCTTGTTATGTCTTAATGTATCTGACCTTCCTGCTTGGAGCACCTTCACCTATTTATGACTTGATCGCCTTCCCTGATTTACAATAAATAATAATAACAACACAAAAACAACAAACATTGATTTGAAGATTCCTCCTGGAGAAGGTTATACTCACGGTAATAGCCTTCGGCATCGGTCCAGTTATCCCTGAGGTTGGGGTTTTCTTTGAAGTCTTTGCCAATGCCAGCTGCCCTCATCCGTGCACTCTAAAGATGAGAGTTGCTTCATTAGATGTTAATAGAAACGTGCAGATCCAGTATCAGGCTTTCTTGCCATTCCAATCCCAATCCAGTTTAGACGGATTGATTGGACTACAACTTGATCACTGCTGCTAGTTAGAGACAACACTGAAATACCGATCCGATTCCTCATAGACAATGTTTATGCTGTATGATATACTGCCTAATGCCTCCACCATAAACAAGGAAAAACAAACTGTTATGTTCAGCTTCTTTCTAAGCAGGGGACTAAGAAACATAGGTATAGAAACATTTAACCGCTTTTTAGTTGAAGAGAATAAAATGAAGGCTGAAAAGATTTACAGAAGGCAGACCAATCAACCCTGACTCACATCAAAGTCCATAGCAAACATGTCATCCGACTCTGTAAACATGTCAGGAGCCGATGGTTTCTTTGGGTTTGATCCTAAATGGGACAGGAATACAGGAAATTGGATATCAGTCAGTCAGTGAAGCCTACGCAGAGACTTTGTTCCACAAGAACACACAAACAAGGATACCACTCTTACATGTAAAGAGAGCATGTTAGGGATAAGCATTGTGCTTTGTTAGCCCCTCTCTGGTACCATAACAAGAAACAATCGTTTCGAACCACAAAGAAGTGTTTTACTGAGGGGTTTCCAGTCACCAACCAGTTGCAGACGCTTTTAAGGATTACTACAGTCACATTTTACTGACATTTTTTCTGAAAAATGTAATGTCCCCTTGAGGTAAAAAGACAAATCTTTAGAGATTAGTTGCAATGATGGAGATGATCAGACTCCAATTTCAATTACAATTTAGTTCATTTCTTACCATGTTGTCTATAGTCTGGTATAAATAATTTAGATGCCGTTTAAGATGTGTGCTACAAGCGTTGGTTATGCACAACCCTTCTCACTTACCATCTTTCTCCTGGGCAATGAGGTTGTGCTTGGCTTTGATGCTGGCCTCAAATGTGTTGAGGTTCTCCCGCTCATACTCCTTCACATCAGCTGCCACGCGCTCCAGGATGTCGTCGGGGGACGGGGAGCGACTGCGTGTGCTGCTCTGGGGACTACTAGGCTCGGATGCCATGGAGCCCATGTTGCTGTCGTCATTGCCTGCCTTATATTTCTGTGGGAAAAAGAAACCATAGACCTTTACAATTGGGCAATACGTCTAGTTGAGGTGGCACGAGCCTCTAAAAAAATTGACCTACTAGAGATACAGAGCCTGTGTGTGGATTTGATCGGTCAAAGTTTTCACTAAAACTGACCCAAGCTTTAACTAGATATCAAACTCAGCATAACAGACACGTGTTACAATTTCAAATGTCATTTTTCTTTTAATTGTATAGTCTTTAGACTTCTAGACAGAACCATGGCCAAGCCCAGACAAAATATCCCATATACTAATTGTTTGCCATTACTGACCTGCACAATGGCTAGTCGCTGTTGTCGTCTCTGCTCAATCAAAGCCTCCTCATCCTCTTCTTCTGCATCATAGTCCTCCAGCCTGAAGACAAAGAGAACACATTTAGAAGTCAAACTGGAGGTGTATCAGCATTTATGTGTGAGCTATGTGACCTCACTTTGTCAATGTCCATAACCTAACAATGAAATCCCATCAAACAAATAGGGCTCAAAAAGCCTGTGGCGTATCATGTCATTCAACATACACTTCTTCTTCTGATGAGTCCTGGACAGCCTTCATGCCCTCTGACAGGCTACCCTTAAACTTGTCCTCGTCTCTGCTCCTCCGTCTCCTCCGGTCTCTATCTCGAGAGTCAGACCGGCGGTAAGGTCGTGGCCGACCAAAACGATCCCGCTCACTGGAAAATACAAAATAATCAATGAGTCTGCTGGCATTAGCTACATTCCTAACAGTCTACTAAACAGGTGGTGATGTTTCTAAATGACAAGTCACTGTTCTAGAAACAGCGGAGATGTTTTAGGGCAGCTTCCCTCACCCGCGCCTCATCGGAGACCTGCTCCGCCTGCGGGGTGAAAAGCGTGACTGTCGCCGTGGCGACAGAGATCTCCGCCTCAATGGGGAGCGGCTTACTCTTCGTCGAAAAGGACTGGCGTCGCGTGACCGATCTCTACCTGCGACAGCATCTGGACGACCCCGTTTTCTGCAAGAGGGAGACAAGAGTGGGTAAACATAAAAACGATGTCGTCATGACGTGAATATCTTATCTGAAGTAGCAGAAGGTCTTAAACCCCTAAAGGCTCCTAATGAAGAAATGCAACTCTTTGTGTAAGCTTGTTCAAAACTCCAGCATTTTACCTTAACCTAAAACAGCAGATTGTTTTGTATACGCGATTCTTGTTGGTACCTCATAGGTGAAGAGTCCCTCCTGCGTGCTTCTGGAGACTTGCTCCTGCCCCTCCTAGCCGGGGACCTGGTTCTGGGGGGGGAGTGGCTCTGCTTGCCCCTGTCTGCAGACCCAGATGGGGGCTGGTGTGGGGGGCGATCCCTTTGGCGTGGAGAAGCACTGCGGTGGCGCTGGGGGCTCTGAGGTCGCCTGAGGTGCGGTGAACGGTTCTCCTTCCCAGATGATGCGTCTTTGGACGGGGACTTGCCAGGTCTTTTCTCCCTCTCTCGTTCCCTCTCTGCTTCCGAGGGACCCATCCGTCCATCTTTGGACCGGCTCCTACGGCCACGCGAGCTTGACCTGCGACTGCTGCTGCTTGGTTCAGTCTGGTGCCGTCTCTCGTCTGGCCGGGGAGATGATCGCCTCTCTGGGCGGGCTTTCACTTCCGCTCGTTTGTCTGTGGGTGACCGCCTGCGTCCGGCTGGGGATAGAGACTTCTTGGGACGATCCCGGCTTCGTGAGCGCTTCCTATCTTTAGAACCACTGAGATCTTTGCCACGTTCCTTGTTCGCATCACTGCCACTTGTGCCCTTGGTCACTGGGGTTACTATTGCCGTGGTCTTTTCAACTTTGGCATCCCGGTTACCCCTTTCTTTGGATCTACTTCGGCTGCGGCGCTTAGAGCCTGCCTTGCCAGCATCGCTCAGGTCCTTTCGGCTTTTGCCCGAGCGGCTGCTCTGGTCCTTGGGTGCTTTTCCCGTGCCGACCCGGTGTCGCTGCTCCCCATTACGAGCCCTGCCCTCTCCTCCCCCACCATCCTCCTCTGAGCCAGAGTTGTAACCCTGCAGAATGAGCCCCATCCCTGACTGCACTTTTCCCTCCATCATCTGGCTGTCCAGCTCAGCTTTGATAAGCGCCCGCTGCTTCTCCAAGTCCTCTAGAAGGGCTCGATCATCCATGTTGGGGTTAACTGAGCTTGGGGAGCCTTCAGCCTTACCTGCAGCTGCAGCAGTAGGGGATGGTGAGGCACCATCTTTGCGACGATGCTTCTTGTGCTTGTGCCTGTGTTTGCGCTTCTTCTCCTTCTCATCCTCTGTGGCATGCTTGTGTTTCTTGTGCTTGCTGCGGTGCTTGTGTTTTTTCTTCTTGTGTTTACCACTGCTGCTGTGATGCTTGGACCCCTGTTCTGGTTTCTCTCCATTTACCTCGGCCCCAGCTGTTACGGTTGACGCCACCCCTTCGTCTTCCTCCTCTTCTTCTTCTGACATGTCACCATTCTCATCTTCACTCTTTCCAGGGCTTTCCAAATCCTCTTTCCTACAGAACAACAAACAGATCAGAGACCAAACTTCTACTCACTTGCATTAGCACATAATGCTATATATATCTGGAAGATAAAAAGTTTCCTTTAGGCAAAGTGGGTAATTAAAGCCAATCATTTATTTGAGAACTGTTCCTTAAATCATCACGACCCTAAACATTTACTTTGATGCCAGCGGCAAAGAGTAGCATAGGTAATAAGACACTTGTTGATGATATTACTTTTCCTTTATTTTAAATTGCAGCAAGGATTAATATTATTTGATATCTCTTTACAACAGACAATCACTTTGTTGATTAACTTGCTAGCTAACGTGTTTGTTGAGTTAGCTAGCTTGGAGACGCACGTCCTTCCCCAAACAAAGTTTAACCGGAGAATTTAGCATTGCTGGATAGCTGAAATTACTTTAACAATTGCTAATATTTGTGACCATATGGACGACTGAAGAGCGACAACCTCTCGTGTTGACAAGCGAGTCAGAGAGAAAATGCATCATTGTTGCCGCAGAAAGTTTAGCCTATAGGGTTTGCAACATATTAACGAGTTCTAACGAGTGACTGATCGCTATCGTTAGCTACCTACAAGTTACAACCAGTTACAACATTACCAACACAACGCATAGCGTCATCAGCTAACGTTAGCATCAGTCCTCTAATAACAATGTAGCTTTACCACACACTTATCCTAGCTATCGTTAGCTACTTCCAGTGTAGCTATACGCTCATTGTTGCTGTAATTACAGAAACCGCAGACAATCAAGAACCGAAGGGAACCTGTTCCTAACGTCTGCTTTAAAACTAACGCTATGTTATATGCTTGGTGTCATGTAGCTACTGTAACTTACGCTAGCAATTTCCACTATGTTGGCAGGTTGGCTACATGGCTAAGATGCTGAGCTAGCTAGCTAGCTTGCTTAAGAACGTTAGCAGTATTATTACAACTAATCTGAACAGCTCGTTGAAGTGACTATAAACTGAAAACCACACTTTATGTGAGATATTAATTTCAAAAATAATATTTTCAAAACACCTGTGCGATACAATAGAGTGTAACCTGCACGTGTTCTTACCCATTATTCAACCTCTCGTCTTGAATTTCCATCTCTACGTCGGCCATTTTCTTCAACTAGTGGCCTTTTCTTTGTTCTTCTATGGTTCCCTATGGAAATATCATAGCGGTGCTTGAAGGTCTATAATATATCTGTCGCCCCTACTGTCCAGGAGAGTAGATACACACTTTCAAACGACCACAAGTAAAGCTTTCTATTTTTGCATTTCAGCTATGGGTCAGAGGGGTAAAAAGATGTTTCGTGTTGTGTACAAAATTACATTAGACAGGGTTTGGGGGGAAAGTTGTTCTTTGAACACGGAAGTTTTCTCAAATATTTGATACATAAAATGGCATGTAAAAATTACTATGGAAGTCTGTCTTCAAAATCAGACAAATTAGGATTGTACCCATGTTGGTAAATATTGTCATCAATCTCTGATTATCAGTTTTATCAGTAAAATCACACGGGACCACTACAGTTCTGCCCCTTTAAATACATGACATTATCGGTCTCAGAGAGGTAGAATGTGTTTTGGATGAACCAATGAACAGGCCAAACGTCAGAGTGACGGGAAGTGTTGCGGGCGTGCTGCATTGGAAGTCTATTCGAGTTGTTTGTCGTGGTTCTCTGAATGGTACATTGTGCATGTGCTGAACGACTTCCAAACTCCCACAGAGCGTTATAAAGTGTGCACCACGAAGGTTGTTCGTGATTATCCACCGGGTTCCAATCAAGTTTCTACTTACTAAACGAATGGTACGATGGCCTGTTGGGAAGTTCTTCTGTTTTGATTGGCGGTTTGGTGCTGACAGACCATGGTGCGCCCTATGTGGGCGGTGCTAAGGATAGGATTGTGCAGGGGACTTACGTCGATAAAACCAACCATACCTGTACTCGCTACGAGAAACATTGCAGTATCGACCAGCTTCCAAAAGAGCATCATTCCTTTAGGAGGGAGATACCAAAGGTAAGATAATTTCTCACTTTGATGCTTCCATTATTTTATTGCATTTAGAACAATCCATGCTAACGAGGATGTTAGCACTGGTGGAAAAGCCAGTTGCCACTCAAGTATTGGTTGTTTACTAAATGAACAATCTGCAACGTTGCTGTCAGTTAAACATTGTAGATTTAGCCATTTATATGTTTTTGAACATATATGTGTTGTGCAGTGTAACAAGACTTTACGGCACGTCGGAAAAGATGCCAGAAATTAATACAGATAACCTGGACGAAAAACAAGTCCAGCTCCTGGCAGAGAAGTGCATCTTGATCGATGAGAATGATCGTGTGACGGGAGCTGACAGCAAAAAGAACTGTCATCTGAATTCCAACATCGAGAAAGGTAACTTACTAAGTAGTATATGACCTTACTTCCTGCTGTAAATTCAGAATTGTAATATTTTGATGTTTTCATTTGTACACATGAAAAACGAAGAGTGCTTTCGTAAGCCATATCCTAATTATGTTCTTCTTTTATCTCAGGACTGTTGCATCGTGCCTTCAGTGTGTTCTTATTCAACAATGAAGAGAAGCTTCTACTACAACAAAGATCTGATGCCAAGATTACTTTCCCAGGTTTGTTACTTTGCAGGAATTCAAATAGTGTAATATGATGGCCTTTGGCAGGGCCGTGTCTAACGAATGGGCTGACCGGGCTGCAGCCCCGGGCCTCGCCACCAGGGGGGCCTCAGGTCGCCCGATGTCGAGTGAGTCAACGGCACACCTCTCCAACGGCACCGCACCGCGCATAACATTAGAAACATTCAGAGTGAAACAAATTATAATGCGCGAAAATGTCCGGTCAAAGAAAGCACGAGAGTGGGGCCAAAAGACTGGTCCGTGGACCGTGACCTTCTAATCGCAAAAGCCCTCAAGTGCAAAACTTTGCTTTGAAGACTGAAGACTTCACATTTCTAAACTTTGCTTTGGTTCGCACCACATCATTAAGACAGGGATAAACGCTTTTAATAACGCGCTTTCAAATACGATGATGCAGTTAACAAGCCAGGCTTCCCGGTTCCATCTAAATAGGCCTAATAAAACGTAAATTATTTCAGCAATTGAAGATGTATGAGTTCTTATCCTCACGCATATCGCTGCAGATTAGGCTAATTCATTGAAAATTATAGACAAATTATGTGCAAGCCAGTTAGACATAGCTAAGTGAAATGTTTTAGCTTAGCTATACAATCTTCCATTTTCGCAGTCATGGTCAAATATTAGTGTAGAGGTTTTCACTGAGGTTTTTTTGTCAGATCAGCAGGACTAAATAGGTTCTACACTCAGTCCAGTTTGTGAGGTATTGCGCAATCTGAGATGAAGCACAGCTCGTCGTTGCCTCATCGTCTTGCTGTCTCCTGTCTGTTTGAACAGGACATGCGCAAATTCAGCGATTTTGATTATAAAACTGCTCGAAATGATGGAATCATGCCGAAAATACATTTATATCACAGACCAGTAGAAAATATTTATTTCCTTTGATCGTTATTTGTTTTTTTACTTTAATGATGACAGGTGAAGCTCTGCCTCCCCTGACCGCACGTCGGTGCTCTCGCATAGAAACGTGGGCGCGGAGCCAAGCTGTTGCTTCACTAATAGGCATATGCTTAATCAATTCGTTATTTCATTCCCTGGCTATTTAGCCTTGTTTTTGCTTTTGAATGAATGGAAATATGTATGCATTTGCATTATTGGTTTATTATTGTCTACAGTGTAGTCTACTACATACATACATTTTATCCTTGGCTTTAAACTGATCATATTTATAGAGTGGTTCTGTGGACTTTAAAACACTGATGTGACAGTGCACCTGGCGTGGGTTTGTGTGCGTGTCACGATGTGCGTCGGGGCGATATAGGGGCCTCATCCTGGTAATTAGCCCCAGGCCTCAAAATGTCTTAATCCGGCCCTGGCCTTTGGTAGTGAAGGGTGATCATATATCAGAAAAGTTAATCAATAGTTTGTACCGTCAAATCTGCTGTTGTGTGTATCAGTCCATGTTTGACCAAAATAAAAATTCTGATTTTGCATAACTTTTTTTTATTATTATTATCATTTTGACCTAAAGATGAACTCATATTCAGTGCTTTCAGCAAAGTCCACTTCACTTATCACTGTCACTTGTCCTTGCCTTCTTTTGAGTAGATTGCTTCACAAACACCTGCTGTAGCCATCCACTTTACACAGACAGTGAGCTAGAGGAGCAGGATGCAATCGGGGTGAGGAGGGCAGCACAGCGACGCATGAAAGCAGAGTTGGGCATCCCCACAGAGCAGGTACAGTCCCATAGAGGTGTGCCTGTGAATGCTCCAGGGATTTACTGAAAAAAGGGTTCAAACCTCCCGTTGGAAATGTTAAATGACTAATAATAAGAACTACGTCATGGCATATTTTTGCCTTTCATTTGATGGCATAGCTAAAAAAAACTTTCTTATCTGGTTGATTAACTGGGACCCTTCATAGCTTTCCTGTTCATGAGATGACCTTGCAATCTAGGTACCACCAGAGGAAATGACTTACCTGACCCGGATCCACTACAAGGCACCATCAGATGGCATGTGGGGTGAGCACGAGATCGACTACATACTCTTTTTGCAGAAGGATGTGGAGCTGGACCCGGATCCCAATGAGATCAAGAGTTACTGCTATGTCACCAAAGAGGAGCTGAAGGACATGCTGGAAAAAGCCAAGAGAAAAGAACTGGAGATCACACCTTGGTTTAGCCTCATCGCCGAAACCTTCCTCTTTAAATGGTGGGACAACCTGCACAACCTTAAAGAGTTCATGAACCATGAGAAAATACACCGCATGTAATCACTGATTCCATCAAAGGAATTCTCACATGAAAGCTGCTACAGGGAACTTTAGAGCACTTTTGTGTAGTCCAAATGATTTTAATAGATTTGTTGGTGGTGGCGTGGCAAAGGAGAAAGGACCTTAGAAGAACTAGTTCCTGAAGTGCCTAGCTACTCACACAGAGACTGTTTTATGTTAATAACTATTTGTATTATGTATAGTACACTGTACAATAGTGTAAATGATTCTTTAAATGTAGCTAAATTAGCTAATTGCCTTAGCATTGTACTGAATAAAACATTTTGGAGATTGCACCAGCTGTGGAACTCACTTTAGAACTAGTTTCCATACCAGTAGCATGAATCTTATCTATAGATATTATCTGAATAGATCTACTGTTGCCATGGATGAGTTTTCTGTAGTTTTCTTTCCCTTTGGTTTCTTCCCATTCTATAGCATTAAGGAACATGGTGTTTGGCAGTTGAGAGGGTCAAAAGAACGGTTGCCTCACCTGCTGTGGTGAAACCTAGTCAGTGCTTAGTCGCCGCAGGGGCAACGGGCACTGCTCGGTGTGGGCCTCTCCAGTCGCCCGGCTCCCTCTGGTGCCTGCCTCACAGGACCCAATGCCCCCCTGTGCTCCCCCTGTGCCTGCCTCACAGGACCCAATGCCCCCCTGTGCTCCCCCTGTGCCTGCCTCACAGGACCCAATGCCCCCCTGTGCTCCCCCTGTCGGCCTGCCCCACAGGACCCAATGGCCCCCTGTGCTCCTCCTGTGCCTACCTCCATTAGTCAGTATATGCTGTATGTTAAGTCACTTGGTTTGTGACATCATAAATTAAGTTACTGACTATAGTCAATGAATTCAAATTGACAGGAATCAAACCTTGGTCAACTTCTTGAAGGGCACCTATGCTGACTACTTTACCACTAATAGCCACCTTGTTTAGAAATGCCTGCCTGCAAGGTCACAGTGAAGCGATAAACACCACAATGTGTTCCATCAAAGTATCAGCCAACCAAAGTATCAGCCAACCAGTCACATTTTATAACATCCAACCAAATGCAGTTTAAATTCATAATTTAATTTTATTCATAAATTAAATTGGATGCAAGAAAATGAAATAAAGCATTACACCTCTTTACTGTACATACAGACGTGGACACAATTGTTGGTACCCTTCCGTTAAAGAAAGAAAAACCCACAATGGTCACTGAAATAACTTGAAACTGACAAAGGATATAATAAATACAAATGTACTGAAAATTAACGTATCAAAATCAGACATTGCTTTTGAATTGTTGTTCAATACAATAATTAAAAAAATAAAACTGGCCTGGACAAAAATGATGGTACCCTTAAAGGGATAGTTCGGTTTTTAAGACATGAAGTTGTATGGCATCTACATCACCAGTGTAATGCAATCCACGCTGACTTACCTCCGACAGCGTCCTGTGAGCAGAGTTCTCGTCCAGTTTTGGTCAAACCGAAAGTAGTCCGGCAGGTTTCTAGACCCAGGAAAATAAAACGTTTCTCTTCCCAAAACATTATGTGTTCAAAAGAGTGATATATTTGCATCCCAAAACCGTTGTAGTGGAAAAAGTCACACATCGTTATCACTTGGCCCTATTTTCAATACGCTCGATAATGCAATCTCACAGCCAGAGTCTACCTCTTTGATTCGCGAAAGTTTGATTCACCAAAGTTGCCTGAGAGAAACGTCCATCACAGGAAAAGGATGCTTTATGTCAATTTTATCAAATGTTGTCTCAGTTTTCATCGTTTTCCTGTGATGGACGTTTCTCTCAGGCAACTTTGGTGAATCAAACTTTCGCGAATCAACTTTCGCGAATCAAAGAGGTAGACTCTGGCTGTGAGATTGCATTATCGAGCGTATTGAAAATAGGGCCAAGTGATAACGAGGTGTGACTTTTTCCACTACAACGGTTTTGGGATGCAAATATATCACTCTTTTGAACACATCATGTTTTGGGAAGAGAAACGTTTTATTTTCCTGGGTCTAGAAACCTGCCGGACTACTTTCGGTTTGACCAAAACTGGACGAGAACTCTGCTCACAGGACGCTGTCGGAGGTAAGTCAGCGTGGATTGCATTACACTGGTGATGTAGATGCCATACAACTTCATGGGTTAAAAACCGAACTATCCCTTTAACTTAATATTTTGTTGCACAACCTTTCGATGCAATCACTGCAATCAATTGATTTCTGTAACTCTCAATGAGCCTTCTGCACCTGTCAAAAATGATTTAGGCCCACTCCTTGTGAGCAAACTGCTCCAGCTGTCTCAGGTTTGAAGGGTGCCATCTCCAGACTGCATGTTTCAGCTCCATCCACAGATCAATAGGATTTTGATCAGGGCTCATAGAAGCCAGTTCAGAATAATAATACACTTTATTACAGGCTCAAAGCCCACATGGAAGATACACAATACATACAGGTGCATCTCAATAAATTAGAATATCATCAAAAAGTTGATTTATTTCAGTAATTCTATTCAAAAAATGAAACTCATATTTTATATAGATTCATTACACACAGACTGATATATTTCAAGTAGTGCTGTCAAACGATTAAAATATTGAATCGCGAATAGTCGCATTTTTGTCATAGTTAACTCAAAATGAATCGCAATTAATCGCAAATTTATTAATCGCAAATTTGTATCTATTCTAAATGTCCCTTCAACCATTTTTTTTTTAATGCTCTTATCAACATGGAAAAGTGGATTGGCTTGCTTTATGCAATGTTTTATTTTATTGAAAAACAACATTGCCAAACAGGGCGGTACAAAATAAAATTATAAAATGCACATTTCAGATAAACAAGGACTATAGTGCAGTTAAACCATGGTTTCATATTTTCTTTTTTTCAAGTTTGCTGGCCTCTTATTTCAAAAACAATGAACGGTAACAGTTAGGTTACCAATAAAAGGTAAGCCTACTACTTCTGTGCTTTCAGCCAGCTGCCTGTTGACATTTTCAGACAACAGTGAAGCTTGCTTTTTTTGCACAACACAACTTTTAAAGGTAAACTTTCTAATCAGAAGCTTTTTATCATCCATTTCGCCGTATCGCGCTCACCATTCACTCAAACGTAACGTTAGCCTACTACACAGTTTGGGAGAGCAAAAAGCTTTTTTTTTTTTTTTTTTACAAACGCGTTAATGGTGCGATAAAAAAATTAACGGCGTTAAAATGGGCTTGCGTTAACGCCGTTAATAACGTGTTAAACTGACAGCACTAATTTCAAATGATTGTTTCTTTAAGCAATAAGCTCCAAGAGGCCGTGCTTTGCGCTGATTTTAGAACAGGTAAGGGAGTTGTTAGGCACGACGCGAAGCGGAGTGCCGTTAAACCCCCTTACCTGTTCTAAAATCAGCGCAAAGCACGGACTCGCGGGGCTTATTGCTTTTCTAAACCTGTTACTACAAATATTTGATATGGTTTCATAAATAAAGACAATTCAATTTAAGAAACAATAGTTTAATGATAAACCGTCATTCTTCCGCCACTAAAAATTATAGTTCCTAAATAAATCGTTGCCACGCAACCCTTGAAGCAACGCAACAGCCAGATGGAACACTGGGTATGAAATGCGCTATATGAATGCCTTGCCATTACGCTGCGCAGTAATATGGAATGTAAACAGGTCAAATTGTAAGGTAATGCTGGATTTTACAACGGCTTTTAGCCAATCACAATCAAGGATTTGAACAATCAGGTTTAGAAATTAAATTTGATGATTATATCTGACAGCTAATGAAAACCCAAAATTCAGTATTTCAGAAAATTTGAATATTACTGAAGACCAATGGAAAAAAAGGATTTTTAACACAGAAATGTTGGACTACTGAAAAGTATGAACATGTGCAGCACTCAATACTTGGTTGGGGCTCCTTTTGCATGAATTGCTGCAGCAATGCGACATGGCATGAAGGCAATCAGTCTGTGGCACTGCTGAGGTGTTATGGAAGACCAGGTGGCTCTGATAGTGGCCTTCAGCTCTTCTGCGTTGTTGGGTCTGTTGTCTCACATCTTCCTTTTCACAATACCCTATAGAATCTCTATGGGTTTTAGGTCAGGCGAGTTTGCTGGCCAATCAAGCACAGGGATACCGTGGTCCTTAAACCAGGTACTGGTACCTTTGGAAGTGTGTGCAGGTACCAAGTCCTGATGGAAAATGAAATCTGCATCTCCATAAAGCTGGTCAGCAGAGAGAAGCACTGAGTGCTCTAGAACTTCCTGGTAGATGGCTGCGCTGACCTTGGACCACACAGTGGACTAACACCAGCAGATGACATGGCACCCCAAACCATCACTGACTGTGAAAACTTTACACTGGACCTCAAGCAACTTGGACTCTGTGCCTCTCCTCTCTTCCTCCAGACTCTGGGACCTTGATTTCCAAATTAAATGCAAAATGTACTTTCATCTGAAAAGAGAACTTTGGACCACTGAGCAACAGTGCAGTCCTTTTTTTGTCCTTAGCCCAGGTGAGACGCCTCTGACGTTGTCTCTGGTTCAAGAGTGGCTTGACACAGGAATGTGACAGTTGAAGCCTGTTGCTTGTGCACCTTTTTCTACCACATTTTTTCCTTCCATTCAACTTCCCATTAATGTGCTTCGATACAGCACTCTGTGAACAGCCAGCTTCTTTAGCAATGGCCTTTTGTGTCTTACCCTTCTTGTGCAGGGTGTCAATGTGATTGTCTTCTGGACAACTGTCAAGTCAGCAGTCTTCCCCATGATTGTGTAGCCTACTGAACTAGACTGAGAGACCATTTAAAGGCTCAGGAAGCCTTTGCCGTTGTTTTGAGTTAATTAGCTGATAAGAGTGTGACACCATGAGTCTTCAATATTGAACATTTTCACAATATTCTAATTTTCTGAGATACTGAATTTTGGGTTTTCATTAGCTGTCAGTTATAATAATGAAAATTAAAAGAAATAAACACTTGAAATAGATCAGTCTGTGTGTAAACAATCTATATAATATATGAGTTTCACTTTTTGAATAGAATAACTGAAATAAATCAACTTTTTGATGATATTCTAATTTATTGAGATGCCCCTGTATAATCAATAAATTACATATAAATATACATACATACATACAATCATAAATACATATAAATACACAAGGAAAGAAGGGCTAAAAAAGGCACTTATGCCAGTGTTCCCAGATCTTAGATGTGTACTTGACAGAGCTGCGGCCAGGGTCTGTCATCCGATCAATTATAACATTTGAAGAGCGGTCCAGCCGACACATAAACTTAAAAGTAAGGTTCCTCAGCAAGGCCATGAAGGTGGTTAGACCCATACTACAGAACAGCTGACTAGAATAGTCCAATGGTTTGGTCTTAGACATTTTTGGTTGTTTTAGCTGTGTGTTTTGGGTCATTATCCTGTTGGAGGACCCATGACCTGCGACTGAAACCAAGCTTTCTGACACTGGGCAGCACATTTCGCACCAAAATGCCTTGATAGTCTTGAGATTACATTGCACCCTGCACAGATTCAAAACACCCTGTGCCAGATGCAGCAAAGCAGACTCAGAACATAACCAAGCCTCTTCCATGTTTCGCAGTAGGTACAGTGTTCTTTTCTTTGTATGCTTAATTTTTACGTCTCTAAAAATAGCGCTGATGTGACTTGCCAAAAAACTCCAGATTTGTCTCATCTGTCCAAAGGACATTCTTCCAGAGGCCCTGTAGCTTGTCAATATGCATTTTGGCAAATTCCAGTCACGCTTTTTTATTATTTGCTTTCAACAGTTAAGTCCTCCTCGTTCGACTTTGCCTCAAACAGCGACAGATGGTGCGATCTGAGTCTGACACTGATGTGCCTTGACCTTGGAGTTCACCTCTTATCTCTTTAGAAAGTAGTTATGGGCTCTTTTGTTTCGATTCGTATTATCAGTCTTTTCAATTTGTCATCAATTTTCCTCTTGCAGCCACGTCCAGGGAGGTTGGCTACAGTCCCCTGGACCTTAAACTTCTGAATAATACGTTCTACTGTAGTCACATGAATATCAAGCTGCTTGGAGATGGTCTTATAGCCTAATTAGAGGACACAACTTAGTTTAACATGTCCCTATGGTCAAATTATTTTCAATCTTTTCTAGGGGTACCATCATTTTTGTCCAGGCCAGTTTCATTATTATTTTTTTTTTAAATTATTCTGTTAAACAACAATTCAAAAGCAATGTCTGATTTTGATAAGTTAATTTTCAGTACATTTGTATTTATTATTACCTTTGTCAGTTTCAAGTTATTTCAGTGACCATTGTGGGTTTTTCTTTCTTTAACGGAAGGATACCAACAATTTTGTCCACGTCTGTATAAGTAGTGATTATATCACAAGTATTGAAATACTATACAATGTCATCAAATAGCAAAATTAAGTGAAAAATACAATAGAAACCCTTGACATGCACACCATAGAATAACTCTAAAAACTCTAACTAATTCATAAAAAGTGTTAAAAAAAGAGATTACAAATAGAGAAAAGTGAAAATGACATGTAATAAATCAATGAAAACAATGAGGACAGAACCAGAAACAAGAAATAAACAGTTTATGGTAGGCTATACAGGTACATTTTGAGATTATGATTTAAAATACTGATGCTTTTCCTCTGCCTAAGTTTGTGAGGCGTTTGGATCAGCATCATGGCATGTAGTAATATGTATAGTGCAGTCAAAAGATCATCATGTAGAAGTAGTTACGGACATGTCTGCTTCCAACTGAAGGGCTATGACGTGCAAGGGTAGGGACAGCTAGAATATGAATAGAATATAGAATATGACTGCAGTGTGATCAAGGCTGGTGACAAAATTTGTATAAAAAAAAAATGTAATTATAAAAAAAATGCTATTGACAGAATGATCTGCTTTTCATTGGCTGAAAATGACTCAACACTCCATCTACTGTTTAAGATCCTCTTGACTGTTTTGACTTCTCTATGTCATGAGATGGGTGGCCCAGTCTCAGCCTGTGAGTGTGAGTCTCATTTTCATTTCATCTGACCAAGACTCATCATTCACAAGATCTTACCCCCCCTGGCTCCCCCCTGCTCCACCCCATGATGGCCCCTGGGATCCTCCAGCAGGTGGCAGTATGTCATCAACATGTTTAGAGCTGTCTGAAGCGCAATTTATAGTTGTCGGTTTACAGACACTCAGAGACACGGAGAGCCCTCTCCGACGTTGCAACCCCTCTCTGAGCAACTCTCCGTGGCCTGACGTGCGGGTCCCAAATTTTGTAACTATCCGACTTTGTCAATACATCAGTATCACTGCTCTACCACAATCGTCGGAGAACCATAAATAAAAGAGAGTCTGTCGAGGCAACTGCCTGACCAATCATTTGAGGTATTATAGACCTGGAGAGAGATGATGGATCAGCATACCCTCAGTGGGGTCTACAGCCAAAAAATTATGCTAATTTTCAGTGCTCAATTCCAGGGCACAGTATTAATATACAGTCACCTGAGCCCTGTGCAACATGTCTGACTAGAGCCATGTTTGTCATGTGACTGGTATGTATAATATGCCATTATGAGGAACATAGTTTTCACGTAATTGTTATTTGCCAAAAAAAGATGTCTGGTGGCTGGTGACTGTGACTGATATGTACATACATTTTCTCTTTTGTCAGAATAATTGCACACTTGAATGGAAATGTTTTGCCAGCCTAGTCAGTTCATAACATTTCACAAGCAGAAAGTTAACTGGCTAAAGATAAAAAGCTTGTAAGCATGAAATGGTGATTGGAGAAGAAAGTCCAAACTAAAATATGCTGAGAAATCAATCAATGATTCTATTCAATTTCAATAATAATTCAGTTGAACTCAAAGCCCATCTTTATGAACCCATCCCATACTGTCAGTGGTGAATATTGTGTTGTATGACTGGATAAGATGTTATCATAGACTTGTCGGTTCGATTAGCTATAAAGTACTGATTGTATTTTGGAAATCCCTGGGGTATGATTGCATTGTCAGGATGTACCATTCAGGACAGTACACACACTCCATACAGTAATCAGTGCCAGTGTGTTCAGGGGAGAGAGGGGGGGGGGGATGACTGATGGGGATCTCTAGATTTGATTGCTGCCATTAGGTGGTGAGGAGAGGAGAGGAGAGGAGAGGAGAGGAGAGGAGGACTGTGACTCATGCACACTGCTGAGAGGGCTTGGAGACCAAAGCTGTGCTTGTGGAGGTCTGAAGATGTGGACAATGTAGACAGCCAAGGATTTACTTAATTGTATAAATAGTGTGGTAGGTTAAACATCCCTCAATCTCTTAAATGAAATGGATGAAAGTCTGGTTTTAAAAATGTCCTATTGTCCTGTGCTCAGACAGCCCTAGTATTGTTCAGTTAAAAACGTTCAAGAGTTCTCACTGAGCTTTCTTTTTGGCTGAATTAAAAACGATCAAGAGGTCTCACTGAGCTTTCTCTTTGGCTCAGTTAAAAACGATCAAGAGGTCTCACTGAGCTCTCTCTTTGGCTCAAATAAAAACGATCAAGAGGTCTCACTGAGCTTTCACTTTGGCTTAGTTAAAAACGATCAAGAGGTCTCACTGAGCTTTCACTTTGGCTTAAATAAAAACGATCAAGAGGTCTCACTGAGCTTTCACTTTGGCTCAGTTAAAAACGATCAAGAGGACTCACTGAGATTTCTCTTTGGCTGCCAAGGCAAACAAGCAAGGTACCAAAGGGGTCGTGATATGCTCTGAAAACACGAACAATAAAACGTCTCAGATCCTGGGGAGTGATATCTTGTCAGTGCCAGAAGATTATGTTGCAATTCAATTTTAATCACATTTCTCCTCTGAGATGAAATGTTCAGATGCATTGCTCAGAATTCTTGCAAATCAGAGAACAAAACAAACAGAACCTCCATTGTGCGGTTTCGAGTGTTTCATACATTTCATATATATTTCACATGGTGAGGCATTGTTGCTATATCTAAATACTGAAAATGTAAATGATGTGAAAGACTTTGTATTGCCTATTGCCAAAAATATATAATGGTAACTGATTTTACTTTTGGTTATAATAGTGGAAATTATTGTGTCAATCGCCGTGTAAGGTATTCTTAAATGTTAAAATATCTGTCAAGGTTCACCACATTGTATTTTATAGCAAGAAACTGCAACACTTAAAGAAGGTTAAAAAAAGATGTTCTTTTCTTTTTAATGGGAACCTCACAGACTGTAGCATTGCATTTGAAAGAAACCTACTTCAATTATTTACCAGAGCCTGCAGAGCAGCTGTCTGATGGGAAGACCAAAAGACGGAGACAGAGAGATGTGAAATCAAATATGATCACATAGAGAGGAAAGACAGAGCAGCAGAGAGAGAGGGGAGAAGAACGGGTAATAAAGAGATGAAAACAAAGGATAGAAAGGCGAGCCCTCAGTAAAAAGGAGTGATGCAGTTACATGCTTCGCCATCAGATGGCACTATATAGTGCAGATGCAAATAGCGTGTCAGATTGACTCGGCCTAATTCAATCCTCTGCAGCACACAGTGACAAAAGAGGGATTCAACAGCCCCCTTGTTCAACGTTTTACAACCCCACACCATATGAAATCAGGTCCTCCTTTACTAGGCACCTACAAGTCATTTTCACAGTGTAGCCTGGTCTTCAGTGCATTAGCCAAGCCACATGGTTTCTCTAATTCTACAAAGATGACAATAAACATCCCAGTCACCAGAGGTAGGCAGATTTTTTTGCATACAAAATGAACTGCATATTGATATCAGTGAATCCTTAGGTGTTCACGTTTATGCTGACTAGGTACAATACACCAGTCCAGTCAACTATCCTTCAAAACAGGTGTCAGGTACAAGGCTTTTTAAAATACGGATGTTGAAGTACTAGTAGCACAAGGAGATATTTTGGCGTAGTGTGGTGCTGGTGGACAGAATGTTCACAGCTGGACTGGCACATGAAGATGCTGACATGCCGTCAGCAGAAGAGCACAGGAGGCTGGCATCTGGTCTCTGCTCCCTTCTCTGAAGAGTGCTCTGCAGCATGGCGGATCACACGAGTGTGTATGAATATATGCATATGCTGAGAGTAAGGGTGTGGAAGCTTAACATGTGAAAGAGAATAACAGAAAGAGAGGCGAGAGAAAGAGAGACAAGTGATAGAAAGTGGGGCGAAGAGGATGGGAAATAGTGCGAGACAAATAGTCAAAATGGAGTGCTTGGTGCTGTTCACAGCTCTCACACTGTTTGGTGATGAGTGTGGTTAGCCGCCACAGGAGATGATACAGCCCCACAGAAAGGTGTGTCTGTAACAGTGTGGTGGTTTACACAGGAGATGATACAGCCCCACAGAAAGATGTGTCTGTAACAGTGTGGTGGTTTACACAGGAGATGATACAGCCCCACAAAAAGGTGTGTGGAGAACAGTGTGCTGATTCACACAGCCCAAACTCTACTCATTTTTAGGTTCTCCTATGGGTGTCTCATGTGTTGTCTGTGCATGGGTGGATCTATAAACAAACAAGCTCCCTCTCACTCTCTCTGTGGCTTTTCCTCTAGGTTTGCCTATATATATAATTACAAAATCCTTTTTACCTAGCACATAACTCCACAAATAAGGAAACAAAGCATGCAATCACATGTTGTTAGCTCTGTGAGTCTGAAGCTGTGAAGAAAAAATGAATAGTGTGTAAGCAGATCTGTGACATGAGTGTGTGTGTGTGTGTGTGTGTGTGAGAGAGAGAGAGAGAGAGAGAGAGAGAGAGAGAGAGCCGGGGGAAATTGAAGGGGAACGGGATGGGGGAGGCGTGCGAATGTGTTCATGTTTGTCTTATCTGTGCATTGTGTAGTGTGTGCCTTGCAGCATTTATGAAAATGTCAGTGTGTGTATTATATATCTGATATACTATTGTATGAACCCCACTGATGGACACTGATAAGACACAATCTAGCTTGTGCTTGTGCTTGTGCTTGTGCTTGTGCTTGAGCGTGTGCTTGTGCTTGTGCTTGTGCTTGTGCTTGTCCTTGTGCTTGTGCTTGTGCTTGTGCTTGTGCTTGTGCTTCTGTTCTGGAAACAGACTGTATGAGTTGGGCTGCACTGGCGAGCTAATTGCTTTCTGCCGGGGTGACAGGATTAAATTAACATCCTGGCCAAAGGGACATGCTCCTCTTTTTGCCTATGAGGCCTTCATCTACTGATGGCCAGATCAGACTCACCTCTACAGCCCTACTCTCTACACTTCTACCTCAGCAAATGAGGTAACACATAGAGTGGATGACATAGCTCTATGAGTTCACTCAGCTTTAGAGTGGATGACATAGCTCTATGAGGTAACACAGCTATAGAGTGGATGACATAGCTCTATGAGGTCACAAAGCTCTAGAGTGGATGACATAGCTCTATGAGGTCACACAGCTTTAGAGTGGATGACATAGCTCTATGAGGTCACACAGCTATAGAGTGGATGACATAGCTCTATGAGGTCACACAGCTCTAGAGTGGATGACATAGCTCTATGAGGTCACACAGCTCTAGAGTGGATGACATAGCTCTATGAGGTCACACAGCTTTAGAGTGGATAACAAAGCTCTATGAGGTCACACAGCTTTAAAGTGGATGGCATAGCTCTATGAGGTCACAAAGCTCTAGAGTGGATGACATAGCTCTATGAGGTCACACAGCTCTAGAGTGGATGACATAGCTCTATAAGGTCACACAGCTCTAGAGTGGATGACATAGCTCTATGAGGTCACACAGCTCTAGAGTGGATGACATAGCTCTATGAGGTCACACAGCTTTAGAGTGGATAACAAAGCTCTATGAGGTCACACAGCTTTAAAGTGGATGGCATAGCTCTATGAGGTCACAAAGCTCTAGAGTGGATGACATAGCTCTATGAGGTCACACAGCTCTAGAGTGGATGACATAGCTCTATAAGGTCACACAGCTCTAGAGTGGATGACATAGCTCTATGAGGTCACACAGCTATAGAGTGGATGACATAGCTCTATAAGGTCACACAGCTCTAGAGTGGATGACATAGCTCTATAAGGTCACACAGCTCTAGAGTGGATGACATAGCTCTATAAGGTCACACAGCTCTAGAGTGGATGACATATAGCTCTATGAGGTCACACAGCTATAGAGTGGATGACATAGCTCTATGAGGTCACACAGCTATAGAGTGGATGACATAGCTCTATGAGGTAACAGCTCTAGAGTGGATGACATTGCTCTGCATCACCGTGCTGAGCCCAGCCTGGCCCCTTGAGAGCTCACAATGATTCATGCACTTCACAGCATGAATCAAACGACTCCATCCCAGTAAGATTTACATGTATTTATTCCACGTACTCTGCACATTTTCAAGCAATTCATTTGAATAAGTTTAGCTCCTAATCTGTTTATATGGCAGTTTGGAAAGTGCAAACGGTGACAGGCAAAATGGAAACAAAGTTTGACTATTATAGAGACAACTTCTGCATAAAGTCAGTACTTTCCCCTCTCTCTCCTTCACACTCCTCCCCAAAGGACTGACACAGACACAGGTTCTCTCTCTTCTTCTCCCTCAGACTGACACAGACACAGGTTCCCTCTCTTCTTCACACTGACACAGACACAGGTTCTCTCTCTTCTTATCTCTCACACAGACACAGGTTCTCTCTCTTCTTCTGTCTCTCACACAGAGACAGGTTCTCTCTCTTCTTCTCCCTCACACTGACACAGGCTCAGGTTCTCTCTCTTCTTCTCTCTCACACAGACACAGGTTCTCTCTCTTCTTCTCTCTCACACAGACACAGGTTCTCTCTCTCGTATTCTCGCTCACACTGACACAGGCACAGGTTCTCTCTCTTCTTCTCTCTCACACAGACACAGGTTCTCTCTCTCTTCTTCTCTCTCACACTGACACAGGCTCAGGTTCTCTCTCTTCTTCTCTCTCACACTGACACAGGCACAGGTTCTCTCTCTTCTTCTCCCTCACACAGACACAGGTTTTCTCTCTTATTCTCCCTCACACTGACACAGGCACAGGTTCTCTCTCTTCTTCTCTCTCACACAGACACAGGTTTTCTCTCTTATTCTCCCTCACACTGACACAGGCACAGGTTCTCTCTCTTCTTCTCTCTCACACTGACACAGGCACAGGTTCTCTCTCTTCTTTTGCCTAAATGGGTGAGTGGATGATTGGGAGGGTGGGTGGGGGGTGATGCAGTGTCTGTGTGTGTCGCTGACATATTTGCTGTGACATTTCATTCACCATGGAGGTTCAGGGCTGACCTGCTAGGGAAGTGTCTCTTGGTGTTAGCCTCACTGCACACTCAGTCGGGTTCATCTTGCTGGGCCTCCTCCTCCCCTCCTCCCTCCATCTAGCATCCTACTCTCTCTCTCTCTCTCTCTCTCTCATGCACACACACACGCATTGCTGTGTGTGTACACTAGCATACATACTCAATTGTACATACACACACGCACACTCTTTCTCTTTCTCTCTCTCACTCTCTCTCTCTCTCACACACACACACACACACACACACACACACACACACACACACACACACACACACACACACACACACACACACACACACACACACACACACACACACACACACACATACAATGGCCATGTAAGCATTGTTACAACACAGAAAATATACAGTTCAATGTAAGAAACAGCATATGAGTGAGCGTGTGGCACAAACAGGCAAACCTTTCTCCATCCACACTCATAACCAGAAATAGAGGACATGAAACGTCCCCAAACTGTGCTAATGGTGCTATTTTCTATCTGTTGTGTTTCACACTGAGTTGGAACCTGACAAAACCTCTGTGTGCCCAGAAACAAAAGCCCTTATATGGTGCTTGAGCAGCACCCTATCAGTTTGCACACAGCAGCCCCGAGAAGGCACAACACATTCCCTGCTCTGTCACAGCGAGGCACAGAAGATGGAGCACACCAGGGGACTCGTTACAGTTTCAGCCCGCCAGATGGGCGCAGAGAGGGGCACAGGGGAGAGCCTAGTGCTGTCAGGGATCACAGAGAGGACTGGCAGAGGGAAATGAAGGAGAGGTGAGGAATGAGAGAAATGATCCTCGAACAAGTTAATGTGTGACAGTGACGAAGAGCAGTTAAGGACCCAGTCACAAGAGAGTTTAAAATATAGTTTTTGAACTATTACAAATGCTGGCTTTGAGGCTGTTTTGAATTTTCTAAAGGATATGTAGTCACACAGTGTAGTGGTCTGTCGGGTGTGGTAGTGGTGCACAGCGTGATACAGAATTGAATTAATCTGTGCAGAACCTGCTCTCCTGTGGATTATGTGCTATAATATATGCTCATGCAGGCTGCTCACTGACAGCTGCATCTGTCTGTCTCATGTTATATGTAATAATGTTAAGGAGAAAATCAGCTAAATCTCCAAGGACCTGGCATTTCCCTCTGACCAGACCACTGTACCTCTGGTGCACACTGGGTGAGAGAGAGAGAGAAAGAGAGAAAGAGAGAGAGAGAGAGAGAGAGAGAGAGAGAGAGAGAGAGAGAAAGAGATAAATATAGAGAGAGAGCTCCAAAGTGGTAAAGAATTGTGGGAAATATAAGGCACTTGGTTGTTATCAGTCGAACCCAGACAGCTGAGGTGGGGAAATATGTGCCTCCCTAGCACAATCCTCTCTGTAATTACCACACCACACACACACACACACACACACACACACACACACACACACACGCACACACACACAAACATGCACACACACACACACACACACACACACACACACACACACACACACATGCACACACACACACACACACACACATTTTCACAAGCAAATCTTTCTCCTCCAGCTAGGTGTTGAAAGGGTTTTTCACTCCCTTTCCTTATCCCTCTCTTACTCGATTTGGTCTGAAGTGATTGCTGTTGTGGAGTGTTTGCCAGCCATATGGTACAGTCAGTTTGAAGCTGATCTTATTTACATACACGTCATTCATTTCCATTGTAAAGTAGGTATTTAAATAACCATGCAGGCCACCTTTCATTTTATTAAATTAATGAAACGTAACAAAGGAGAATTAGTACTGTGTAGTGATGGCTCGTTCAATGTTCTTTTTCAGAAGTGTTAATTTTAATGTTTCCGAATAAGAGTCTCAGACTGGGTTTTACTCGTTGGCGAGAGCTTAAAGAGACAAAAGAATGCAAGTCCGATGCAGAGCTGGCCTTCTTTCTGTTGGGCTAGTCAGTAATAACTTATGAGCTGTCTTGCTATGTCTTGTGTTGCACTTGCTTGATGTTTGGCTGTGTTAGGTTTCGACTCCTTAGTTTTTCATCATAAATTTCCCTTCCAATGTTTTTTTATGAAAGAATAAAACATAGGCTGTCACCTTATCAGTGTCATCCATGTCTCACAGAGATTTGGAGTTTTTACAGATGCCTAAAGTCAGTTACCTCAGTACCATCTGAGAATAACATCCAAATCAATTAATTTCACGCCAAAATGTTTGATCACTTTTCATCAATCTCACACCAAATAAACCTTGGAAGTAACTCAGCTAGCTTTTAATAAATTACACTGTGCAATTTATATTATGCACAATGTGTGCCTATTTTATGTCGCGAACAACATTTTCTTCAATGACATAATACTCCACATCCAAATGCTTATGTAGAACACAATGTATAGGCTGAAAATTCAAGCAGTATTTCAGCTAAACTTAAATGTTTCACTTTTTTTTGGTTATGTATCTCCAATGTCACAATAAATACAGCAATGCAGAGTCATATTTGTGTAAAATTCTGTCCTTGTCCTTGTGTTGTCCTTGTCAGTCGATGTGTTTCTTTGGCTTCTGGTCTTGTCTTCGCTGGTTCCATATTCTTCAGCTTGCTCACAAATGAACATGGACATGTCCATTAGGCAGCCTCAAAGCGTGAATTGTATTTACGACAGAGGAGTAAAACGGAACTACACTCCATAACTTTAGGGGGAGCTCAGTAGCAAACAAACCACCAATTCTCACATAACAGGGCTTAAAGGTTACTCATTCTGAGGGTCTTTTTTCATGGAGAATAGCACAGTGACCACAGGCCACCTTACAAGGGAGTGCAGAAGGCTAATAGCACTGCTATCAGGAGCTATCAGAGAAACCACAGTGACCACAGGCCTCCTTACACCCTGATGCAAGGGAGAGCAGAAGGCTAATAGGACTGCTATCAGGAGCTATCAGAGAGTGAGTGATCAGGGTCACCTTTGGAAATGCCACACTTCAAACATCCACAAACAAGCAGGAATGAGATCATGTATAAGAAGAATGAATGATGAAAGGCAGGGCGTGCAAACAAAAGCACCATATTAATTGCCTCTCAGGCAGAACAAAGCACTGCTCCATAAAAATACAGTTGGGGCTGTGGTTCACCGTGGAGACATGACCTCAACTGCTGGCTTACCACAAATCTATGACCTAAGAAACCCTGCAGCTAGTCAGCACGCACACAGGGTTTGCATGTACACACACACACACACACACACACACACACACACACAGATGTACAGTATACACAGACATCTGACAGAGTGCGATGCAAACAAAACACGACAGCGCTGAGGCATGTTGTACCCAGGGGCACGTGCAGTGCTAGCAGCAGCATCCTTGGTTAATTAGGCTTTCAAAGCAGTTATTTGGGCCATTAGAGTTCTTTAATTATACACACATTCTTTTCTCAATTGCAGCAGTTGATTATTAGCTAAATTACCAGCCTAAATTAGGAGTGTTTCTCATGTATTCGAAAGCCATTTTTTCCTCTTTTGTGATGTAAATGATTGTAGACCCATAGTGGCCCGTAGCTGAAGCAGTCAGTGCGGTTACATAATGGCATAACCCCGATATCGGCCAAAGCCCGACTTCTCTATCCATGGGGGGTTAACTGCGATATCTCACGGTACATGGAAGTGGCAAATACAGATCTTGGCCGCGTCAGTTCAAATCAAATGTGGAATGTTTACAAGCGGGCATCTGCTACCGTTGATTATATAGTAAATAAGTTGTGAAATGAAACAAAAACACATCACAGTTAAAGTTGTATTAGTATTGATTGATTTACATTGATATGAATGGATTACATGACTAACAAGTGGTGGAAAAGTAATATGAAAATATTTGTTCAGTGAATTAGCGAGTTCTGTCCAAAACAGTCGCAGTCAACGTTTCAGTTTCGTTTCATAATTCAAAGTGAATGAGAGGGGCGCACAAGAACAGTGAGCGTCTAGCAGCGATTATCATATCATAGACATATATGATGCATGTATATATGTCTATGGGCAGGATCTCAAGCATGCGCAAAAGTTGTTGTTGTCCAGTTGAAACATGAGTTTGGGTTATTCCCTGGTAAGTAAACACTGATGAAGTGCTCAAATATATCTGGCTTGGGGGTGAGTGGGGGGGGGGGGGGGGGGGGGGGGGGTGTGCAGCAATTATTCAAAATAGAATTAGGCTTTTACGCTTTGACTTGCAGGGTAACCACAGTACAATTAAGGATAACAGCACACAAGGCAAGGCCAGTTAGTGATTATTATATTCATGCAAACATATGGCCCAGGAGTCTGTCTGTCAGGTCTGTGATACAATGCAAACACACATAGAGGATGCCCACTCACATGAGTTGGCTGCGTACAGACACTTACATGTATTCACTGAAACAGACACATGCACACACTATAAACTGAAAAGTGCACAATCCCACCACGTCATACAAATGAAAATACCCAGGCATGAATTTAAATGCAAGGATCATCTTCTTAGACTATCCTCTCAAGGGACTGCTGATTGACCTTTTCATTTCTCCTTGCAGTGCCACTTCCATTTGGACCAGAGGCTATAGCCAAGGTGAAAGGTCAGAGTGCAGCTGCGTAGGCGTGGAGAGGGTGGGCCATCCACCCTGTAGACAGCCAGCTGTTAGGAGATGCTGCACATCTCTCCTTTCGCCCACACACTGGCCCCCACAGCATCAGAGCAGGACAGCCCAGGAACATGCATGGGAAGAGAAGCCATCAAGGGCATCATGGGATATTTATAAAAGACCATGAAGAATTCACCTTATTTCATGTGAGAGTTAGCAGTGTAACAAACAGCCTTTGCTCTCTGGAGAGAAAATAGGGAGGAACCTGCAGGTTAACGCTCTGTTGCCTCTGTTCTCCATCGCGCAAATAGGAACATTACTGTTGTCTTGACGTATGGTGTATGCATATAATGAGCCAGAACTCAGTAGTAGATGATCTCAAAGCATTTCCCTGTGCTATGGAGTCCCAGCTTTTGAGCCTTCTCAGGACTGTACTTGTTCCACTTTTACATCTCGTTCAGTGGAAACTAAAGATTAATATATATATATATATATATGCACATATATAAAAACACGGACATAGTATAATGCCAAACCACCCGCACGCATAGGCAGAACACCAGCCACTCATACGCACACACAATTCATACTGCGCTGCGATATAAATAGCCTACCCTGCTTGCTGACAACAAAGGCACGGGGTAACAACCGGCAGACCCTTTTATCTGTCTCTGAGTTCTTTCTGCCGTCTCTCTCGGAGCTGACATGCAAGCTATAGAATGTTCCAGACTCAGCCCTCACAAGCCCACCTCTGCACCTTCTGTCGCCTAACTTTATACTGATGTTGTTATTAATGAGTTTAGAAACCTTAGGTTCGTCTGTAAATAATGAATATCTGAGCATTTTCCTCACCTCTCTTGTGCAGTCTATTTTCTTCCTTGAGGCTGTCTTGAGCTTCTTATCCTTATCTATTGCCGCTATAGGGAAAACAAACTCAAACTCTAAGTAATTTGCTGGAGAAAGACTTTGTCAGTTGATATTATTGAGCAGCTGAACAAAGTATTCAGTAAAGTGAATTTTCTGTTCATGAACTGATTTGAAACAATTACCTTTCTATGCCCTAACAGTGAAACACCGATGTGACAAACAGTTGTGTTGTAGAGCATTAACCCATGTCAAAGATCTTACCATGTCACCCTTGGAATATTTACCCTAAACCAGTACCAATAACCCAAAAGGAAATCAGGTTTGATATTTGATAGAAACAGGAGATGTGGTTAAATCCAGAAATATGTTTTTTATCAACACGAATAGCAAAAGAATACAAACAACAATAAAAGCATAATCAGTCACACAATCCGCACATATATCAGGGAGGGATCAGGGAGTTACACATGGACGGTCAGCGCTCTCTGCAGTCTTCATTCTCTACTAGCTAGCAGTAGACAACTAACACAACGAGGGGAGAAGCAATCATGAAAAGACAAAACAATCCGGAGCAAAGGCAGCTAGAGGCTAAGCCTGTAAAAGCAAAGCAGCAGTGTTATTGTAGTGTGAGCCAGAGTAGCAGCCGTGGCACCCCAGTCAAGCTGCTTAACACAAACCCAGGCCTACGGTCCCAATCAGGCAGTGTCTATAAGCTTAAGGAAGAACCTATGGCCAACAGCAATCCACAGAATAGTAGCTTCTGAGGGAGACTTGATTAGACCAAACAGGAATACGTATCCATTCTGTTACGCAGAACCCACACAGAAGCACTCAGATAGGTTCTTTTGATCCAAAACACAGCATTCCTCTCATCGAGGTTGGCAGCATCGGTACTGAACTGAACACAGCATTCCTCTCATCGAGGTTGGCAGCATCTGTACTGAACTGAACACAGCATTCCTCTCATCGAGGTTGGCAGCATCTGTACTGAACTGAACACAGCATTCCTCTCATCGAGGTTGGCAGCATCTGTACTGAACTGAACACAGCATTCCTCTCATCTGTACTGAACTGAACTCTTCTGTCAACATCTGATTCAGTCCGATAAAAAAGAAATGTGAGATGTTGTGTACTGTGCAAAACCAACATGGGCCTCGTTTCCCGATAACGACGTATCTTAACGTTCTACGTGGATTTTGGCGACATAGTAGACTCAGTAACACTTTCTATTTTTATATTTACGAGCGTTTCCCGAACATCCTCTTAAAGTCAGGTGCACGAGCGCCATGTGCACGAGTTCTTAAGTATCTCTTAGGGTGGAGGTCGCCTGTTCATCGATGTCAGACGAGTCGATTTTCTCACTTGTGTATACATGGGTTTCTCGGCTACGTCATCACTGGTTGCGTGCGCAAGAAGTGGATGAGAAAGCTGTGGAGGAAGGCAACATGACAGGGAGTTGTTGTGTGGTGAACTGCTCTAACAGAGTTGGTAAGATGTTCAGTATACCTAGGAGGAAGCATCCGTTTGCCAGGAAAAATAAAATATCAAATCAAATCAAATATAGAAAAAGGCTCAACAATGTACAAGGTTACGTTTGGGAATATGTTGAGGGTGTGTGCAAGCATTCATGGCAACAGAATAGGGAACGGTAGGCTAAATAAGTAATAAACAATACATTTAAACTGGGCTTTCTGTATTCATTTGTATTAGGGTAGATGGCTTTCTGCCGCGGATTTGCGCGCATAGCCTTCAATGTTTGTATACAAGAAACCCATGTATAGGCTCATGAATGAAATTCCAATATAACAAGTGTCGACATAAGAACAATACCTCAATAAATATATATAGGCTAGCGGGTGCCACCCTCTTGATTGATTTCCAGCCCGGCTCAATGACATGTCAATTTCCTAATATTGCAGCCTAACTACACAGTCAGAAAAGCCATCTCCTTAGTTCAATAACATATTATTTTGTATAATCTTTATTTTCAAATACTAAATATTCTTTATTTCTATTTTGATGGGAATAGGCAGGTGAAACAATGACATTCTCATGATGTGCTATACACAGAAACATCGTTTGGATTTCTTCTATAATAGGCCGTACGACGCCCTTGGTGGATTGCATCGCTAAGTGTGAAGTTACTACTGGATTGCATCGCTAAGTGTGAAGTTACTACTGGTCCTGACCACACGTAGAATTCTTCTCAACGAAAGATAAACTTAAGCTAAGTGCCGCGTTGGGAAACCGCTCTGCAACGTAGGATCCCTCTTACGACCGATTTCAAGTCCTTTTTAGGCTAAGTGCGCGTTCGGGAAACGAGGCCCTGAGCAGTTATTCTGCAAAAGACAGAATAGTAATATTATTATTCATAAAGTATTTATAAGTGCTTTTCTTCAATACCACGAGAATGTATACACTCTCATTAACATTTTTATTATGCTTTAACAGTATTTATCTAGAGTCAAAATTATTCTTACAAAGAAGGAACCATGAGTAGCCTACTTGCCAGATAAAATGCCATCATGCTATATGCCTGATGTGTCCAGAAAAAGAGAAATGCCAGACTTCAATTATGTATCACGTACTTCTCTTCAAGCAGTCTTCTACAATGCAAAGGTTTATGGTGAGTGTATTTTAATTGTGATCTCATAGTTAATCTGTCTGTCTGTCCTTGCCTGTCCCCATTCTCTGTCTCTCTTAGTCCAACTCTACTTGTCTCACTTCACTATCTATCTTCCCCTCCTTTCTGTTTATTTCCCTACGTGTATATCTCTAAAATCACACCAGGCTTCTGTCACAGACCCCAAGGCAAGCTTATGGTCTGTTTCTTCTCATTGTGCTCCTTCTGATAAGAATGTCATTATGTCTCTCCAGAAACCCAGACACAAAGCAAGGCCTTGCAGATGTGCAGATAGGAGGAGAAAAAGAGGTCAGGGAGAGTGTGAGAGAAAAGGAGCATTGTCATTCCTCACCGCTCCTCTACAAAATACAGCCACACAGCCACAACCACACAACCATGTGATTGGAAGTGACCATTAAGTCCAGCTCACAGGTTGTGGATGCAAGTGACCATTAAGGTCAGCTCACAGGTTGTAGATGTAAGTGACCATTAAGTTCAGCTCACAGGTTGTAGATGTAAGTGACCATTAAGTTCAGCTCACAGGTTGTAGATGTAAGTGACCATTAAGTTCAGCTCACAGGTTGTAGATGTAAGTGACCATTAAGGTCAGCTCACAGGTTGTGGATGCAAGTGACCATTAAGTTCAGCTCACAGGTTGTGGATGCAAGTGACCATTAAGTTCAGCTCACAGGTTGTGGATGCAAGTGACCATTAAGTTCAGCTCACAGGTTGTGGTCTGAGTAATGCCACCTGCTCACGTGCATCCTCCCCACCAAACTGCTCTTCAGTACTGCTGTGTCTCCGTGGCCTGGGTGAAGTTAAATCCTCTTGAGGGCTTTTTATCTTCCCTGGATGGAGAGGACAAAGGGTCCTTTTATCTCTGCTGTTGATAAACACATGTCAGAGCCCACAGTGACGCTCCTTTTATCTCTGCTGTTGATAAACACATGTCAGAGTGCACAGTGATGCTCCTTAGCAGCTCCTCCCCCTCCTTTTATGTCACTCAACACACAGCAGAAACCTAAAGCTGCAGCTAATATCATGGAGCAGCATGGGTCATCTTTACAGAAGGCATGGCTCCTAAAGCTTCAGCTGAATATCATGGAGCAGCATGGGGCGTCTAACAAGGAAGCAATGCTCCTTGCTCTAGAAAGGCCCTACAGAGCAAAAAGAACAAGCACATCTCAATAAAAGGGTACTTTTTCCTCTTGGTGTCCATCCTTCTCAGGAAGAGATCCTATGTTAGACAACTCTTGGTGTCCATTCTTCTCCAGAAGAGATCTCTTTCTCTTACAAGTATAAAATAGATTGTGAAGGGAAATAATCACTTTTAGTCATAATACAATACTTATAACAAATATTTTTCTAGTGAACTTCACAAGCATAAGGACAGAAGAAAAGATCTTGCCGCTTCCCTTTTGCTTTCTGCCTGGTGAGTATTAGTTTTTCTCAGTTCGCTGTTGTACATTTCACAGATCAGAATTCAAATTCTCAAAACTGTTTTTACAACCTCTACATCCTCTTGTCACTTGTGCACACCATCATTTATAATCTCATCATTTGGAAATATGCAACCAGAGGCTGATTTTGAGCTTTTAATCCTCCATAAAACTAAAGACGCTTAAGTGTATGGATGAGTCACAAGTCAAATTAAAATTCTCTCTCTCTCTCTCTCTCTCTTTCTCTCTCTCTCTCTCGCTCTCTCTCGCTCTCTCTCCTTTAGACATGAAATAACTATGACAAACAATTCCCCGGGAGAGGATGATGGGATTTCTTCCATCCTGTCTTCCACCCATTCATGTGTGAGTGAGGAAACATGACACATGACTGGCCCCCCTCTTGAATGAGCTCTAGAGTGGATGGTCTGACGACAGCTCTCCATCTGTTAACAGTGCTTGACGCTAAACTGGTCCTGACAACTGGACAAGTACCTATAGTCAGGAGCAGCAGAGCATCCATACACAGTTGGGTTGAAAGTCCTTTTAAAAGCTATGACTCATGCCTCTGTCTTTTTCAGTCTTTTTTAGCTTGGCCGTGGGAGGTCTGTGTGTCACCTGGATAGGTTACATATCACCCATGTGTATAAATGGAAGACCTGTGTGTCACCTGGATAGGCTTAATATCACCCATGGGAGCACATTGTCTGTGGAGGTTTACCTCATTGTGTCAACTGAGAGTAGCATTTGGTTTGGAAATGTAGCAAGATTGTCACTTCATCATAATAAGGAGAAATTGTGGTGGGTGCGCGTCTTACTTGAATGCTGGTAATTGTCATTTTCCAGACTGTTCTGGCATCTTCCTGGAAATGATATTTTACAGTAAGATCCTCCACTGTCTATATGCTATATGCTGTCATAGTGAAGTTTTATAAGTTTTAAATCATATCCCTGACCTAGATGTTAGGTTGTTTTGACTTTACGTAAAACACTTTGTTTTAAAAAAACGTGCAATGCAATTCATTGCCAGGCATTTTACAGTAATGACAAATCTATCAGGTAGAGTAAGAGAAAGAGAGAAAGGGAGAGAGAGAGAGATAGAGGGATAGAGAGAGAGGGAGAGAGAGAGAGAGAGAGAGAAAGGGAGAGAGAAAGGGAGAGAGGGAGAGGGAGAGAGATGTCACAGATGAACTGGAGGAGATGGACACTCTTCCATATGGGAATAAGGCAGCTCTATAGGACCAAAACATTCTGCCAGTTTACATTGCAAAGATGAACAGAAGGGCTGTATCAAAACAAGAAAAGAAAGACTGCATAACTTTAATTTGACATCTTATTTAAACATTCAAAGGTCATGTCCTATAGTGGTGATATATAGTCATATATACAGTACCTTGCGTAAGTATTCACCCCCTTGGATGTTTTACCCTTTTATGGCTCTTATAAATCAGTCATGGTCAATATAAGTTGGCTTTTTGGACAAAAAAATTCACAAAATAGCTCTCTTTAATGTCAAGGTGAAAATATATTTCTACACAGTCATGTAAATTAAATACAAATATGTAATGAAAATAAGTGATTGCATAAGTATTCACCCCCTTTATCACCCCCTTTGTATAGACTGACCTAATTCAACAGAGGTCCAGCCAATTGGTGCTAGAAGTCTCACAATTAGTGATATGGGGATCAGTGTGCAGTGAATGTGTCTCAAGTGATTGTAGTATAACGACACCTGTGTCTGGAAGGTCTATTCACTGGTCAGTATTCAGTAATCAGTATTCCTGGCTACTGTTAAAACATGAAGACCACAGATCACCCTAAGAAACTCAGAGAAAAGGTTATTGAAAAGTACAGGTCAGGGGAAGGATACAAAAAAATGTCCAAGGCACTTAACATCCCCTGAAATTCCGTTCAATCCATCATCAAGAAATGGAAGGAATATGGCACATGTGTAAATCTGCCTAGATCAGGCCGTCCTTACAAACTGAGTGACCATGCAAGAAGGAAACTAGTAAGAGAGGCCACCAAGACACCTATGACTACTCTGAAGAAGTTTCAAGCTTCAGCAGCTGGTATGGGAGAGACTCTGCATACCACCACTGTTGCCTTGGTTCTTCACCAATCAAAGCTTCATTGAAGAGAGCCACTGTTGAAAAAATGCTCCACTTTGGTCTCATCAAACCACAGAACCTTCTTCCACTTGACCATGGAGACTTCCACATGCCTTTTGGCGAACTGTAGTCGATCCTTTTTTTCGACAGTGGCTCTCTTCCATAAAGCTTAGATTGGTGAAGAACCAAGGCAACAGTGGTGGTATGCAGAGTTTCTCCAATCTCAACTGCTGAAGCTTGAAACTTCTTCAGAGTAGTCATAGGTCTATTGGTGGCCTATCTTACTAGTCTCCTTCTTGAACGGCCCCTCAGTTTGTGAGGACGGCCTGATCTAGGCAGATTTACACATGTGCCACGATCCATCCATTTCTTGATGATGGATTTAACAGAATTCCAGGGGATGTTTAGTGCTTTGGACATTTTTTTGTATCCTTCCCCTGACTTATACTTTTCAACAACCTTTTCTCTGAGTTGCTTAGAGTGATCTTGGGTCTTAATGGTTTAACAATAGCCAGTAATACTGATTACTGAATACTGACCAGTGAATGGACCTTCCAGACACAGGTGTCGTTATACTACAATCACTTGAGACACATTTACTGCACACTGACCCCCATTACACAAATTGTGAGACTTCTAGCACCAATTGGCTGGACCTCTGTTGAATTAGGTCAGTCTATACAAAGGGGGTGATAAAGGGGGTGAATACTTATGCAATCACTTATTTTCATTACATATTTGTATTTAATTTACATAACTGTGTAGAAATATATTTTCACTTTGACATTAAAGAGAGCTATTTTGTGAATTTTTTTGTCCAAAAAGCCAACTTATATTGACCATGACTGATTTATAAAAGCCATAAAAGGGTAAAACATCCAAGGGGGTGAATACTTACGCAAGGTACTGTAGTGTGTGTGTCTGTGTGATTAAAGATGAGCTCCTGGTGGTTGAGTCTGTTTGATTTCGCCTTAAAGCCACAGAGAGGTTTAGATTAGAACACATGCTGACCTGTGGTCTCCCTGCAGACTGCAGCTAGTCTAGGATGGAAGCCACAGAGAGGTTTAGAACACATGCTGACCTGTGGTCTCCCTGCAGACTGCAGCTAGTCTAGGATGGAAGCCACAGAGAGGTTTAGAACACATGCTGACCTGTGGTCTCCCTGCAGACTGCAGCTAGTCTAGGATGGAAGCCACAGAGAGGTTTAGAACACATGCTGACCTGTGGTCTCCCTGCAGACTGCAGCTAGTCTAGGATGGAAGCCACAGAGAGGTTTAGAACACATGCTGACCTGTGGTCTCCCTGCAGACTGCAGCTATAGGATGGAAGCCACAGAGAGGTTTAGAACACATGCTGACCTGTGGTCTCCCTGCAGACTGCAGCTATAGGATGGAAGCCACAGAGAGGTTTAGAACACATGCTGACCTGTGGTCTCCCTGCAGACTGCAGGTAGTCTAGGATGGAAGCCACAGAGAGGTTTAGAACACATGCTGACCTGTGGTCTCCCTGCAGACTGCAGGTGGTGCCGTCCAGTTCCCATACACTGACTTATGACACACGTGCTGCCTACTTCAGGCATGCTCCTTTCTTCTCCAGATAATTATACTTCATCAATTTATATATGCATGCCATCTGTGTGCATTGTTTCTTGCCTTCATCCATGACAGTGCCCAGTGCTACTTGAGCACAACATTACTATACACGCCCTTGGTATTTTATTGCCTGTTTGGGGCCAGTATTTATATGGATGTCAAATGGTGGCTATAAATCAGTCAGAACAACAAGGTTCAAAGAGTATCAGTTTCAGCTACCCTGTGAGATTGAACCGTATAAAAACACTGAAGTAGCTAAGCCATTCATTAACATTTTTTGGACTGTCAACCATAAACCAACAAATATTTTTTGAAACAATTAGTATTCTAGATATTGAATGTGTAGTATAGCTTCCTATTGCAGTGATGCCTCTCATTTCAAAGCTGTAGTGGAATAAAGGGTGAAATAAATGAGAGGGAACTGAATACAGGAGTGAGGATTAGAACTGTGCAGGACCCTGATGGTTGTGCTGTGTGTCAAGTAACAGCACATTGCATGATAGGATGTTTCTTCATCAGTGCACATTCACCCTGCAGTAGGGATTGACCGAGCACCTCGTGCAGATCCCACACTACCTTCCATGTCATTCCACCACACAGGAAAACCAAGGACAAAACAAAGAGAGCTCCCTGTTTTTAGTCATGTTGTCATATTGGGTGTCCTCTGAAAAACTCTCTGCAAAAGAAGGTGAAGAGTGCTGTATTTCAGTCCTATTCAAATGCAATGCCAGACATGCTGTCCCTCCTGAGGTTTACATAATGTGTGCTGAAACCGTCACAGCGACCAGATTGTGGGGAGGGATATCGCCGGAACATTCTCTTGAGAGCTTTGCTGAGAGTGCCACCCCTGTTTCATGCCTGATTAAATTTGCCTGCCATTTGCTATAAATACATATTCATATATCATGTGTGTGAACAGAGTATCCATCACTGTTATGCCAAATGATAAATCTCTAATAACATCTACTTGAAAAAAGACAATTTCATTATACGGAAAGGTCTCTGTATTTACATTTGAGATTTAGCGGGGATCATGTGTATATTAAGGAAGTGTTCATGTGTGATAATATTGATCTTACTATTGCCTTCATTTCCCAACCAGTGTTACCCTAATTTAAATGTCAATCACTCAGTTTTGGTTCTGCTGTCAATTGATTCTGGGCAGCTCTCTGTGCTGCTTGTCGCTGCTGAAAGCATCTGGGCAAAATTCATTTCCACCATCTTTCTTCAGAAGTCCTCTGTCCAGTGAATGATGGCTGACATGTTTTACGTGTGCCGATGATGGTTGCAAAGATAAATCTCCCTGGAACAGTGACTCAGCTATTTAAATCAATGCAGTCGTCCACAGGGGAGTCCAAACTAAGCGACGCCTGCTGTCCCTGTTCTGTGTAGCCAAACAAATATAAGAGATGTCAGTCTGACAGAAATGTTATCTCTTCACTCTATTGGCACTTTCATTCTCCCTCTAGCTCTCCTCTCAGAAGGATTACAAGTTCAAGTAGCTTACAAGAAACCATTTTCTTTCCCCTAGAACTTTTTTTCAAAAATAAAAATGCATTTGATGGAACTGTGGCATTGGCACTATGGCAAGTGTACAGCACTAGTCTCTATTCTCTGATATGGTATTGTTCTATTACGCCTGTATGTGCATATGCCCTGAAGCTCTGGACATCGTAGCTGCACAACAGTGGTACAACCACAGACACCGTCTATACAGAGCAGGAGGATTCACAAAGAAATATACATACAAATATACATTTTCAATGCACACACAAACATTTCACATTTTTAAATAAATGTGATAGAAATTCACAAATATATGTATATAAAAGCATTAACAATTTTCAGCAAAACATATTTTGCATATATTATTTATTTAAAGACTGACAAACCTTCATTTACAAAACGCTTCACAGGTTTTTTTTATTCTTGATGTGGCTTGATCCACAAATTTTTTTTTCAAAAGGGCATCCCCTATGCCCTATCAGATGGCTCACATTGCCGCATTGTGTGACTGTCACCGCCACAACACTATTCTGCTACTGGCTGTGCTGCCTAATGCAGCAGATACATACAGTACTGTTTGCTATGTTAGCAAATGGTTGCTAAATACCTTCGCTACATCTTCGTTAGCGCATCTGTTATTGCTATTGTTGACATTATTGCCTTGTGCATTACAGATAACCATGTGTACCAATGTTTGTTACCGGTTCGCTTTGCATGTATGACTTAAAATGAATTTGTGAATTAGGAGAAACATCTGGCCTCATAAACAGAACAACACTCTCTACTTGTCACAGATTTCCAGCTGTGCCACACCAGATATTTTCCTTCATCAGCACTGGAGCATTTATGTCATCAGATATCAAACATTCCGCCAGTCCAGTCCAACTGAAACATTATGTTCAGTGTACAAGACAGTGACTGAGAATAATGCATTATGTTCAAAGTACAATGTCAGTGACTGAGAATAATGCATTATGTTCAAAGTACAGTGTCAGAAACTGAGAATAAGGCATTATGTTCCACTTACAGTGTCAGAGACTGAGAATAAGGGCAGATGTTAGCTTGCTAATGAGCCCCCCTGTGCTTTAACCCAGGCCGGGTCTCCACACTCATGAAGGCCTTTTCTTCGATCCGTTCGGCCTTGCTCTTTCATCCAACTCCTTTCATGTCTTCTATCTTGTTTAGTCTTTGAACTATGTGGCTAACAGTGCTCACTTTGTTATGCAAATTGTTATATTAAACATACACAATGCTAATGTTTTACTCAATCTTTACAAATGGAGACATAATGTTCTTCAAATAGTATTCAAGATGAGCATTTCACCTGTTTACTCATGATATACTGCATTGCAGACTCTTCAGTGTTCATCTGAAATCAAATGAAATAACCAACCCCAATGTCACCATGGTAATGTCGATGTAGACATGTTTCATGCAGGGGGGCTTCTATTCCCCCTCCCCAGTAAATCACTAGACTCCTCTGACCCTTGACCTGCCAGTGAGGACACAAAGTGCAACTCACGGTGGCTCAGGTGCTTGCACTGCTGCCTCACAGCAAGAAGGTCATGGGTTCGATCCCCGCATGGGGCGCTGTTGGCTCTTGGGGGCAGGTCCTCCCCAGATTTTAGCGGACATTACTCAATCTGTTTATGAGGCACCAGAAACTTTCAAACAGACAGTGAGATGGACAGATAGATGGTTTGCCTCTAACAAGCATTTAAGAGCTGACAGGCTTCCATGGCTGCATAAATCCACTACACAATGATTCAATTATGCCTTCATTCTCTAGTTTCTGTTGTTCAGGTGTGTAACTGATTCTGGTGAGCCTGTCTGCATCTCCCAGGGGGCATCTCTGCTTCACATCCTCACCGGGTACAACTCAAGCATGCGACACCAACTCTAGCACTCATCATATTACCTTCTCATAATGTGGCTATTTTTCTGTTTTATTAGTGGTTTGGCGGAAATACTACTTGCTGAGTGCATGACACTGTGCTGTGGATCAGAGCACTGAGAGAAGCGCATGGCCACTCATACTCACTTTGATCACTGAACACATTAGTACACTTCATAGGCTGAATATAGTGTTGCCAAGCCAGTGTTGTGTATGTGGTTATATATAATTGGATCAAGGGGTTATTCATCTGACATTGCACATAGTGAGGGTCTTTTGTTCTGTCTCTCTTATTCTGTCTCTTTCCCTTTATTCACCTTTATATGTCTCAAACACCATCCTTTCATATCCTCTTCATGTTACCTCATCCTCTCCCTCTCACACACACACACACACACACACACACACACACACACACACACACACACACACACACACACACACCTTAATTATAGGACCATCTGCCATCTCCTACTGTGGCTGAGTCTGAGTCAGGCTAGTTCTTCTGCCATCCCACCACGGGAGAATTCACCCAGAAAGGGAACGGTGCATTCATCCTGAATGCACAAAGCCAGTCAGTCTGTTTCTTCAGGGAGGCTGCCATTCATCAATGCGTCTTCTTTCTTGAGAGGCACTGGCTCTCATTACCAATTCTGACAGATCTCTTTTCTCTGTGAGAAACCTGTCTGACCTAGAACAGTCTATCCGTGCCCATAACGCTGTGCTATTCTAAACACCAAAGACAAGAGCTCTAGCCTTTGCATATGCACTCTGTCCAGATCATTGGGTGTTTCACAACAGGAGTTAACAGTATTGCCAGCCAGTTTACATCGTTCCCAAGGTTTCAAGGGAGGGCTGCTCATATATCCCTACTCAGTACAAGTTGGTCATTTAGAATAGGAGAATTATGAGATACAAATGGTTTGCATTAGAAATAATGATTTATGTGGTATGAAACAATTACATGCACAGCATATTCCCACAATGAGAATCGTCACATCTGCTGAGGGAAGATGGAAGGAGACAAAGATTGAGAACAGGAGAAAGAGAGAGCAGGAGGGAGGGAGAGAGAGAGAGATAGGTAGTCTAGCTGGGAGGACATTAGTCATGCTGGTTACAGAGCTCATGGGATGTTTTCCAGCAACCACGTAACTCTTGGGTCCTGCTCGGCCATGCCCCCGAGTAACACTTTGTGGCTGTTCATTCATTAGCCAAAGTGCGGCTTGTATAAAACCAGCTCACCAGGTAGAATACTAGAGCTGTCTGGGTTCCTGCATTCTTTCTCTGTGTGCTATTGTTGCCTAAGGTATGTGCTCCTTTTTATTTCCACTTAGCATACAGCTTAGCATACAGCTTGCTCATGCCTAAAGTGACTGTTTGGCAACAGGTGTTTACCGTTCACCCAAACGCTTCCGGGAAGTATGTCTGTCCGCTACCGAAGGTCTGGGTTAAGGGGCCAGCATGCTTCTAAAGGGAGCATGAATTGCTAGGTCCTTACGCGTTGCGTTGGGGGTGTTGAAAAATAGGCTTGCGTAAAATGGCACAAGTCTAGAAAAAGGGGCCGACGCACGCAAGACGTGAAAAGTCGCGCAAGGGTCGCGCAAGGGGCTTGCGCGGCCTCTTGCGCTTGCGCTTACGCTTACGTAACCGACCATAAATGAGCCTTTAGACACCAAGCAAGCACACCCCGATGTAACCAACTGAAGGCTGGTTGAGGTAACATCTCCCGCTAATGATCTAATGACGTAAATGTTTGTTTGTACGTTCCATATGAAGGTGTTGTGGGCTCAACGTGACTGACTGTGTGCAAGCCTTCACATAACATACAGCCGCGGAAAAAATTAAGAGACCACTTAAAATATATCAGTTTTTCTGGTTTTACTATTTATTGGTAGCCTGGATACCAGCCCAAACCCCGCCCACACATTTTTTTGGTCAGGGAGATTTGGTCTGGCTTTGAGCTAGTTGGGAGAGAGTTTAATCGGTCGGATAAAGCCGTACCAATCAAATTGTCAGGACGGGCTTTATACGATGATGGACAGATGATCAAGCGGTAGATTCAAAATCCTCCCAAGATGGCGGCGTATCGAGAGCTGGTAAGTGGGACATATTTTATGTAAATGATGCTATCTACACAACTTTTTTATGTCTACATTGACTCGGTTAGTTGTATATGTGCAACACGAATGTTGCCGAGGATTGTATGTCTTAACTGAAGCGCTCTAGACCATTATTGTTAGGTCATTGCTAACGCTTACACCAAAAATCCATTGAAATACATAGTAGCTATAGCTAGCCTTGCTGCTAATTAGTAACGTGAGCTGGCATATCTCAACAGATATTGACAGCGCATTCATTTTGAAAGAGGAACAGAGAAACGCGATCAAGGCATTTGTCGATCGAAAAGATGTTTTTGCCGTCCTTCCTACGGGATCAGGTTAAAGTTTTAATGTATCAGATGGTCATACTACGTTGCTCTGATTGGTTCTAGGTATCCAATTGAGCGAAGAGGCATTTTTTCCCCCTGGTTCGTTGAAACACGCCCCATAATCACAGCCCAATAGTTCAGTATCAGACTCATATTCTGACTAGAATTATGAGTATGACATCGTCAGGCTAATATATTGGTATGTGTTTGAGTAAAATTAACATTTTGGTTTCATTCTATAAACTACAAACAACATTTCTACAAAATTTCAAATAAAAATACTGTCATTTAGAGCATTATTTGCAGAAAAATGACAATTGGTAAAATAACAAAAAAGTGTTTCCAGATATTGATTTCTGCTCTCTTCCTAAGTTAAAGCATTAGTATTGTGTAGTTTAAAAATGAATATGAACTTGTTTTCTTTGCATTATGCGAGATCTGAAAACATTCCTATTTTGACCAATTGTCATTTTTCTGCAAATAAATGCTCTAAATGACAATATTTGTATTTGAAATTTGGTAGAAATGTTGTCAGTAGTTTATAGAATAAATCTAAAATGTTAACTTTACTTTAACTCATACCAATAAATAGTAAAACCAGAGAAACTGATAATTTTGAAGTGGTCTCTTAATTTTTTCCGCGGCTGTATATGCCTCATCTCTGTTCAAAGCTGATTATTTGGATGTCTGTATAACATGTCCTTGAACTACATCTGTGCTCATGTAGGTGTTGGTTGGGAGACGCCTGGAGCCTTATTTTCAGTGTGTGTTCTGTCTGATGCATTTACATAAAGGTAACCTGCGACAATGCTTGTTTGCTGTCATATTCATCATAATGTGTGATGCTCATTGTGAATCAATGTACATGATGGGATTGTTGGTTCCTTTATTTAGGAAGATTTGCCACTGCTGCTTTGCCTGTTATGAAGTTAGGGTGATTTCAGCTTTTGATGCCTTTGTTTTATATTATTTTCTTTTGTATTTGTTTGGTTGACTTCGCCTAAACCTAGGTGTGAGCTAGGTTTAGCGTGCAGCTTTTTATTACTTTTATTATTGTCCCCTCTCCTCCCTGTGGTGCTAGAGTGATTGGTGCTGTATTGGCTGCCTCAGCATCGTTTCCCTAGTTGGAGTAAGAATTCTGCTTGGTTTTAGCCAGTAAGGCTTAATCCCAACACCTCTTCCCATTTCCTCTCCAGAGTGTGGTAGCTATCTGCGGGGCAGGTCGCTGGATCCGAGTCCTCTTTCTTCGCGCACTGCATGTCCTTTTGAGTGGTAACGTGCACCTCACCATTTTGCTGTGATACCTGTTTGCAGTGGCTGTGCCTATGTGTGTTGTGTGCAGAGGTGTGAGTAGGCATACAAATCAAGAGCACGGGTGGCGTGTCGGTATCACCCCCTTCCCCAGGACAGGTAACCCCCTGCAGCAGCTGCTCCCTATGCCCCCTACCATCCTGGAGGCAGCCATTACTCCCTCTCTTGCCATATTTTAATGTAATTTAGCCATGTATTAATAAGTATTATTTTTCTCTTTGAAATACCACGTCTCTGTCGTCACTAAAACGTACCTCGGCGTGAGCCTGCTTGTCTCTCTCAGAAGGTACAATTACACAAAGCAACATATCTTGGTGTGAAAGGCACCAAGTGGCGTAGTCGCAAAGCAGAGCCAAGACCTAACTACCACTAGGTTACATATGCATTTGCTACAATCCAATCCAATAAACCTTTGTCCGGCCCCCAACACCTTGACTGGTCACCTGGAGCTGACTAGGACAGGTGTCAGTAAGACTGATTTGAATCAGAACTAAGTAAGACTTTTGTCAAAAACACATTAATGTACAGATAGCAGGTAGTCATGAATTACACTGTATTACTTTTCTATACATTAGAAATAGTTTTGTTGAGGTCAACTCTGTGCCTAAGTTTCAGGTGTTAATCAACAATGCAGAAAGCGATTAGTCAGTTGAGAACTTCGAAACAAGAGGTGTGGCCAAACTCAATGAAGTACATTTTTTGCACTCTGAATTTCACTCCTATCCCCTGCAATACTGCTGACCTGTCCTTCATCCAGGGAAAGAGAGAATGGCATCGGTTGATCAGGGGACGAGGGGAATTGTGTGTGAACCATTTGGCCCTATCAGAGGAGGAAGGCCTGTAGAGCCCAGGAGTTGTCTATGTAGAAGCATTTGCACGTAAACATTACGCTTGTAACATAAAATGACGTGACAGTATGGGTAAATGGAATTGACATAGATCAGGATAGATAAGGAAATTCAGTGTCAGACACAACTTCATAGGAATCCATAATGAGGTGACTGTATGTCGTTTGGCAGGAAGTTCTGGACCTCGCAGGAGTATGCAAAAACCTCATTCATGCAAATTCAGAGGGAAAATAGGGAGAAATTCTTTCTCTGCCTCATGAATTAAACAATGACATCTGCTTTCTACAGGCTGTGATTGGCCACTGCATGTCAAGGATTCACTAGCCCTGCAATTAATGAAACCTCTTGTCATTTGCAGAACACGCTACGCTGGGTATGTGTCAGCCCATGAATGTTTGCAACTGAGTCTGGCTTATGCGGTGAGGTCACTGTTGTCCGACGTTTTAACGGCAGTGTGGATGAAGGATAGTCCAGTTCTCTCAGGAGGATTGTGGAAATGGACATTGGACCTTGAAAACCAAACAAAGAAGAAACAGCCGGAATGTAAAACCAAATTTGACACCATTAAGAGTGAGGGTTTTGGTTATCCAACTTGGTTGACCAGCTTGTTCCATGTGATTCTGTTAACAACCCCTAATTAACCCAGAATATAAAACAAAATGTCCTTCTGATGAGACATTCACAGCAGGGTCCTCATTGGCACTGTCTTAAGGAGAAAAGGTTGTTTGCAGGAGAGAAGGAGATGAAAGGAATATGAGAGATCAAAGAAAACAATCCTTCAAGTCGGGCCTAATCTATAAATAGAGGGGTGGCCACAAGAACTATTTCATTTAGGTATTACTGTTAGTTTGTTTCAACGATGTAAGACCTACACACATCTCACTATTGTGCCCAAATTGAAATGGGTAATTTTGATTTAAATATGGTCACCACGCAGACCACATGAATGCAAAATTTCAAAGCTAAAATTAAAGCTGCAAGCAGCGTTGAGCGGGCCCGAGCACACGCACGCACGTCGGGGAAGGCGCTGGTCGAAGGCCGATGCGCACCGCACAGCCTTCCTAGTTATACAGTTGAATGGAGAGGGAGAGAAGAGGAGCCTTGGAACCTTGGCGCAGGTGTCAGTGAAGCACAGATGCAAGCCAGTTTAATGACCCTATTATGATGTCATAATGCCACAAAATAATAAACTGAGCAATCCCTTTCAGCAGCTCGGGCCCTAAATATTAAAACCGTGTGTCTGCGGCTAACAACAGTTACTATGGTGATGCTATATACAAATACAAAAACACTCCAATCGAAAACCAAAACAAAATATTAAAACGAATACAGTGGCTACAGTTACACAATTCAACGCTGTTGTCTTTCAATCTATAGCTCATAAAAATGATGTCATAATGCCAAAGAGTTCTGCCATGCAAGTCTATGGAGAAAAAAGGGGAACAATAGTTGAACAATAGAACAATAGTTGTGCTGAGTAGTAAAAGTTTGAGGGTCTGCCACGCCCACACCTTTGAGATTTTCAAAAATCCGTACATACATTTTGATCCCCCATGGCTGAAGAGTATCCTGACCAAGTTTGAAGGCGTTCCCATTAAATCTGTAGGAGGATTCGATCAGGTGCGAGGTGTGTAAAGGGGCAAAAATGCAGTCAAAACGCACAATCCACTCAAAATTGCCGACTTCCTGTTGACCTGCCACCATGGCGTCAATACACTTTTTGGTACGTGTGGGCATGATAAAGGTGTGTACCGAATTTCGTCGAGCTATGCCAAAATAACCCCAATGCAGAGGGGTATTTGCAATCTAGGGGGCAATACAGAGCCATTTTGCCCCGCCCGAAAATTCTTTCAACGCAAAAGATCTTAGAATTCCCGGCATAACATCCCTGCCAAATTTGGTGTGTTTTCGAGGAAGTTTCGTCAAGAATAAAAATAATAAACTGAACAGTTCCAATAGGGCCTCTCTGCTTTCAGCAGCTCGGGCCCTAATTATGATAAATTAATAAAGAATGGTGTCTATAAAAAGGTATTTTAGTCAAGGAATATGAGTCAAGCAAGTTAAATCAATGAGATATCTATATGTTCTCTCCAGCACCACCATCTCCTTGTAACTGCTGAAAGTTATGAACTTCAAGAGAGGCAATACAATAGAATAATAGTATTTTACTGTAAAGCACGTCCACTTTAGAAAAATGGCACTACAAGCATCTGCACAGCTAAGGTGCTGCCTTGTTGCTTCACTGCCGAAAGGAACAAGTGTCTCATAAGACATAACTCTCATTTCATAAGGCATTAATGTTGGTTTTCAAATTATCTTTTAATGGTTGACTTTGACACAGATACGCCTACCTCATGGAGAGTGTTCTTTACCTGGCCAACTGTTGTTAATGGGGTTTTTCTTCACCAGAGAAATAATTCTTCTGTCATCCACAACAATTGTTTTCCATGGTTCTCCGCGTCTTTTGGTGTTGCTGAGCTCACCAGTGTTACTTTCTCATTAAGAATGTACAAAACAGTTGATTTGGCCACACCAAATGTTTTTGCTATCTCTCTGATGGGTTTGTTTCGATTTTTCAGCCTAATGATGGCTTGCTTCACTGATAGTGACAGCTCTTTGGACATCATATTGAGAGTTGACAGCAACAGATTCCAAACACAAATACCACACTTGAAATTAACTGTAGACCTTTTATCTGCTCCTTTACAGCCTGGTAAATGAAATAAAAAACCGAGGTAATAACACACACCTGGCCATGGAAAAGCAGAGCATCCAATTGTCCAATTACTTTTGGTCCCTCAAAAAGAGGGGGCTTCATATAAAACGTGTTGTAAATCCTACACGGTTAACCTGATTTGGATGTAAATAGGGCTGTGCAATTAATCGAATTTTGATCGCGATATCAATTTGTGGGCCAAACGATCTCCAAACTCATATAATTGACTTAATTTCCGTAATTCATTCTTTCCCCCAAAAGCATTCAACGCGGCGAGAGGGAGTTAAATCTTAAACTGGCGTGTGACATCACAAAGTTATATGCCACTAGCCGGAGGCGGGACATGCCAGTGAGCCCCAAATGCTTTCCCGGCTTAAATGGGTTAAGATGACATTTACGATTATGTATGACGTCAGCATGCTGCAAGAATGTTGCTGACAAATTGCATCAATCATTATTGTTAGTCACAATAATGGTGTCATCAGATAGTATAGTGGCTGTTTCTTGGTAACATTAGAAAAATCTAAGCAAAAACAGTCAAACAAATTACATTTACATACCAAACACTGCCGTCGTCAGCTGTTGGGAGTGTAACTGTGAAGTAGAGACCACATTTTCACATGTTTCTGGAAACTTTCTAAAGAACTACCCTATTGTTTTACAACTGAGACCCTTGGACTCCTTGCAATGAGACCGTTAAGATGACTTAAAATCCCAATGTGCTGGCATATTCACCCCAGGATGGCTTGTGCCCAGGTGAAATGAAGAATGGAGGGGGGCACAGGAGAGCGACGGGGGACAAGAGGCAAATGGAAGAAACTCAGTAATAGAAGAGATATAAAAAACAATGCCCAGTCACTCCAGACAAACAGGAGACTGGGGTGCATTTGAATATAAAATGGCTATCCACAGTCAACCAAAAGGTTCCCGGGAACAAAGAGCCTTACAAAGCGAATATTGGGGGGTTTTAAAGAGTCTGTGGAGAATCATATTTTGGAGTCTGCCTCTCACCCCTTGACCTCTTAAATGGCACGTCTGATGACATTTATCGACTGCAGCTCTGAGAAGACAACGCAGAGTGGGAGGAGAGAATCAATATTCCTTTACCTTCAAACACCATAGCGGTCTCCATAATCCAAACATTGGGTCCAGTTTGAATCATAGAATTCAGTCCTAGTACACCACAGCATTCAAATCTAAACCATGCAGCAGAAGGTAGAGGGTAACAAGTAACACAACACGAAGAAATCTCATGTCTCCTCTCTCAGGTCTATAAAATCATTCGAGTGGACATATGACCTAACCGGAGAGAAGCCTGCCATGTTCTCATGCAAAGGCCCAAATACTGTTTTGCATAGTAATGTAATTTATAGTAATGACATCTCGTGGGAAATTGTGATAGTAACAATATATTGCCAGATTTGTTCATTACATTTAGGCTTAGTTTATAATAAATCATAATAATAGACTTAATTTCTTATGGCTGGAGCCCAAAGTGCTTTACAGCATGCATAGAATAGCATGCATAGCGGCACAGAAACCGGAAGTGATTACGTCATTCCGATTGCTAGTTGTCTAAAAAAAATAGAAATGTATACATCATACATGTATATATGCTTATGGTTTAAAAATTGTCATCTCACCAGAACTGAAAAAACTTTATGTTTTATTGTCTAATACTATTAGTTTCAAACGATCGGTTTTTTTTAATTATAAGTAGTTATGCGGCTCAATAGTCAACTGACTTTTACGAGGCCTACAGCTAAACGTACAATCGGTGTGGTAATTGAAATTTTACACCGTGTCAAATAAGATATTAATAGTTACAAGGTAGCGTATGTAGCCCTCCCACCAATGATATGGCTCATTTCATTTTGTCTAGGGAAAATATAACTATGTTGGTGGGATGCTAATTTAAATTACCTTTTACACAACTCGGACTCTTGAATTCGCAGTTTAGAAAAAAAACAATTACATATTTATTAACACAACGTATTAACAAGCAAACAGTTAAACACCGCAGACATAGCACACAATATAATTGAAAGTTGGTGCACTTTCGTTGGAGCTCTTAACCGTCAATTTGAGGTGAAACCAAAGTAATCCACTCATGGCTCCCCGTATAGTTCAGTAGAAATCCGTTGTCCTTTTCATGAATATGTCCCGTTGGGAAACTTGAAACACTCCACTGCAAATGTCAATACCTTCTGTCCCGTCGTTTGAAGCAAACATTTTAGCTCCGCCATTGGTCTCCCATTATAAATCATTTCACGTTTGGACTGCAAGTCCAGTTTTGAGAACTGCTTCAGCTTAGCAATACAACCTTAGCAATACAACACCATTTTCGCCGTCAAGCAAGTGAAGAAGAGGACCTACTTTTAGAACCAAAATATACTCGACAATTGCGCTCTCGCTCGCCTCCCTTCTTGAAGCAGTGGTACTGCCTGCCTCACTAACAATATTTTTCAATGCATTTTGATCTCAACTCAAAGGTTCTACGCTTGCGCACGCATGCGTTAAACCCAGTTTGGAGTGATTGCGCAATCCTAGGGGAGGCACTGGCTCAGCTGCCCATAGACTCCAATGCATCTGCCTCCCTTGACGGCACGTCCATGTTCATTGGCTGATCACTGTCACTGGGAACCGGAAATGCGCAAATTCAGTGATTTTGATAATAAAAATGCTCGAAATGATCAGAATCATGCAGAAATGACACTCGTAACACAGATAACTAGAGAAATATGAATATTTATTTTATAATACATAAATATATATTATTATTATAATTTTTTTTTCTGCCTCCCCTGCCTCCTATGACTGCACGTCCCTGTAGACAACAGTATGGACAAGAAGACAAAAGATTATGATATTGGATAAAAGTCTGCTGGATGGCTTTGGGGAGCTGAGAGAACAGACGGTTATGATATTGGATAAAAGTCTGCTGGATGGCTTCGGGGAGCTGAGAGAGCCGACGGTTCTGTGATACCAAGGAGAGGAGGACCAGGGGGTCCATGGACAGGAAAGGAGAGGAGGACCAGAGGGTCCCTAGACAGGAAAGGAGAGGAGGACCAGGGGGTCCATGGACAGGAAAGGAGAGGAGGACCAGAGGGTCCATGGACATGAAAGGAGAGGAGGACCAGGGGGTCCATGGACAGGACAGGGGAGGAGGACCAGAGGGTCCATAGACAGGGAAGGAGATAAGGACCAGGGGGCCAGAAACCAAGCTTGCCACTTCAATAAAACCTGCCACAGGGACAGGAAGCCAGGCCGTTGTGGGTTTGTAATGGGTGGTGTGGCAGTTAGCATAAGGAGCTAGTTTACTTAGTAAGTCAATAAAATTCTCCATTTTAATGTGAGAAACACTGAATAGAATTTCAGTGCCCAGTCCGACTCTGTTGTTCTGTGTATCTGACAATAAAAGACTTGAGGAAGTAACAGCCACTGAGGTGGCGCCATGTTCAGATGAAATGGGATAAGGCAAAGCCAGAGAACTCCTCTACAGAAATGTATTTTCTTAAGCAACTCCTTATACAATACTAAAACAGAAAACAGTATTTTGATATTTTACGAAAATGTTGTTGTTCCACTCAACCCTAGTTGCTTCGTGTGTGTTTTCAGGATAATTGCCCTGAACCCATGTTGTGCAAATTACTGTGGACCAGATAACTCATTATCTGTTCCTGCACACTAAGTTTGATATTGGCAATATAACAGAAATAAAAAATGTATATATGATGAAACCTAGGCTTAACACAGAGATGAGTAGATGTAGCCACTAAATTGACCACTAAACTATTTCGAACAAATAACAGTGTGGTAACTGTCAGACACAAAACAGTGATATAAGATCCCTACTTAAAACAGTGATATAAGGTCCCTACTCAAAACAGTGATATAAGTTCCCTACATAAAACAGTGATATAAGTTCCCTACTCAATATCTAAGTGTGGCCCGGGGTGGTCTTCAGAAATGAACACAAATTATGAGAGGGACCTTGTGGATTGGCTTCCAAAACGCAGATGCGTGCTCATTGCTTCTCAGGGATGTTTCAAAAGACAAGGTGTTTACGGTGCATTCTGGGGACTTCATTTCAGGACCTTTGTCCTTGTGCTGATGCTTTTTGGATCAAATTGTTGAGCTGTCTGTTAGCTTTTCAGTCCCTTCACTTTCATCCTGAGACCCGCCTCGAGGGCACCTTTGTTGGATTTATTCAGCTGCTCCTGCAGGCTCAGGCAGAGGGGGAAAATCCATCTTTATCAGATTTTGGTTGGTAATGTAGTCATAGTCATGAGACGGTGAGAATGAGTCCAAGAAAGACAAGGGAACTAAACACAACAGTACTTGCTCAGAAACCATGTTTAATTAAATGTGCTTACCTTTATTGATGAACGATTAAACCAAAAATTCACTTATGCCTTCAGGACTTTCATTGACGAATAAAAGCAAGTGCTATACTGACAATAAAGTCATTGGGTTTTAACCACTTTCTGCTGAACAAGCAGTCAGCTATGGGTTTGTACATCCATTAAAGAAATATGGCTGCACCGCCAAAGTAAAACATAGACACAACTCGGATGAACTAAACAGAAGCATTATGGAGTTACCTAAAAGCATGCAGAATACTTGCAAACACCACCAACAGCCCAGTTGGCACTGATAAAAGCATGCTAATGGGAACTTCACATGACCATATTCAATCAATATGATGAATGTGTGTGTGTGTGTGTGTGTGTGTGTGTGTGTGTGTGTGTGTGTGTGTGTGTGTGTGTGTGTGTGTGTGTGTGTGTGTGTGTGTGTG
>NC_137915.1:28247899-28367899 GCF_963457725.1 Sprattus sprattus | reverse complement strand
AGGTGAGTTATTTGGATTCAGTCTTGCGTTGAAGGGAAATGTGTTGCGCTCAAATACACAATCATATCGCATTTGGATATAGTTCAGCAAACACGGGAAGTCCTGCGCAGGGTAAAAGGAAAAAAATAAGATGTATTATTTTATTGCATTGAAGGCATGAAGTTGTTTGCTTAACGAATCGGTGTTCAGACATTTTATGTACATTTTCGTGTTTCTCAATTCGGCAATTTCAGCACATTGGATTGTCCACGACACAAATTGTGCTAAGAAGTGAAGAAAACCAAATAAGTTATATAAAATGATCGTTGTTATTTATATGAAATTTAAAAAATAACAATAATGTGTATTCCTGCCTGGTAAGTTGCGTTACACGGTCTATTATATATGGTTACCTTTCGTTTTGTAACATACAGGTAGGCTTACATGTTTTCCCATATTTGAAAATGGTATGATTTTAGAAATTGTGGGAAATGTACTTCAGGCAGACGAGCGAAAAAGAGAGGCGCTGAAATTCAAAGAGGCTAATTGCGAGCTGGAAGGCGCAAGCTGAAAATACAGCACAATAGGCTCAGACCTGCAGAGGAAAATCTGATTTATGAGAGAAATATGCTATTCATGAGAAGACAAGATGGTCCAAAAAGGATACATCATGTCATTTCAATTTAATACAATTAGGTAATATGGATGAAGGGAGTGTGTGTTGACGGTCTATGTGTGTGTGTGTGTGTGTGTGTGTGTGTGTGTGTGTGTGTGTGTGAGATAGAGGCCCCCTTGTGGAATGCTACGTAGTTGCAGCATCTAAGATTTGGATGGAAGTGATCTCTCTGAGAATAATTGTTGAAAATCTCTGTTTAAATACCTTAGGGTGGCCTTTTCCCTTCAAACAAAAATGGAATGCTGTTTTGGGTAGCGTCTAACATCAGATTTGTGCACACATTCATTAATGCATGCCTGTTGATGATGGTAATGATATGACCATTTTGATTTTCTGAATTTACAGTACATTCATTCTGTTTTCAGTCAGTGTATATCTCCTGAATTGCAAATCAACCTCTGGTTTTGCCTCTCTGTTACGTAATTCCTCAACCATCGAACAGAGTCAACCTCAGCACGCTTATCTAAGCAGCCTCTATGCCACTTAAATATAGAAATAGCGTTGCACATGAGAGATGGAGAAAGGAAGTAAGAAAGAGGGAGACATGGATAGAGTGAGTGCAGAGTGAGACAGCCTCAGAAGGGGAGCACTGAGGCAGTAAGTTATGAATTATGTAAGCTCCTCATCTGCATGGGGGAAAGCCTGGGTAGAACCTTAGTAAGCTATATAAACACATGGCCACTAGTCCCTGTGTTTAGATCCCGCATAAAACTGATTGACTGGCTTCTAACATTCTTTCAAAAATGTGTATTCAATCTCAATCACAGACGCATCCAGATATTGTGTTTTTAAGTTGTCCATGTAATGTATTTAAATTGATGATAATTATAAGTATTTGATAAATGTTTTTTTTTTTTTTTCAAGCAGCACAGCACCTCCCCCTACTCAGCCCCTTCAGATTAGAGATCAGGAACCATGGAACCATCTTCCTCCGGGCAGCAGTATGGCTCCAAAAAGCGAGTCAAGATCCACCCCAGCACCGTCACAGTAAAGTACGACACTCACTCGCCCCAGCCTGGTGATGAGGGCTACGATGACGCACCCTCCTTCGAGGACTTCACCTCCTTCATGGATCAGACTCCCGGCAGGCGGCCAGCGAAGGAGAGCGGACAGAGCAGGACTTTCTTTGGCACCATGGACACGCGAGCGCAGGCCGCTGGAGCCGGTATTGAGACCACGCTGGACAGAGGTGTGGGCAGTCAGCTCCAGAGCTTTGGTGAGGCCTCAGTGCTGGCCTCACGTGTCACCTGGGGCGCACTGTTTGGGGCAGCTGTAGCCCACGGTTGCGTAGCTCTCATTACACGCCTAGCAGCTGACCGTTCCAACGTGCCCTCGCTGGAGCTCATCTTCATCCGCTCGGTCATCCAGGTGTTGTCCGTGGTCGTGGTCCTCTATCGCAAGGAGGCGCCCTTTGGTCCGAAAGGCTACCGGCTGCGGCTCTTCCTCTATGGCGTTTGCAATGTCATCTCCATCACCTGTGCGTACACCTCCTTTGCCATCGTGCCGCCCAGCAACGGCACCATCATGTGGCGTGCCAGTACCACAGTCTTCAGTGCCGTGCTGGCCTTCCTGCTTCTGGAGGAGCGTCTGGGCTACACCGACGTGGTGACGACCGTAGGCAGCATCTTTGGCCTGTGCCTGGTCATGATCCCAAACATTGCCGAAGAGGATAAGTCGCCGCTGGGCTTCTGGAAGGAGGCCTTTGGATACACGATGACGGTAATGGCGGGCCTGACCGCTGCCCTCGCCATGATCGTCTACCGGGCCATCAAGGATCGGGTGAGCATGTGGACGGCGCTTTTCACCTTCGGGTGGACGGGCACAGTATGGGGTGCCTCCACCATGTTCATCATGCAGGAGCCCATCATCCCTCTGGATGGGGAGACCTGGGGTTACCTCACCGGCATCTGCATCTGCTCCACAGTGGCGTTCCTGGGGGTGTACTATGCCCTCAACAAGTTCCACCCCGCACTGGTGAGCACCGTGCAGCACCTGGAGATTGTGGTGGCCATGTTGCTGCAGCTCATTGTGCTGCGTATGGTTCCGTCTGCGTATGATGTGCTGGGGGCTCTGGTCATCATGGTGAGCGTGTTTGCTCTCACTGGAGTCAAGCTGTACTGGGTGGGCCGGGCGATACGACAGGATTACGAGGAGATCCTAGACTCTCCGATAAAATGATGAGCGCTTGACATCTCTAGGTGTGTGTGTATGGGTATTTGTATGGATTTGTGTGTGTGTGTGTGTGTGTGTGTGTGTGTGTGTATGTAGTTATCTGTGTGTTTTGTTGATATGTGTGTGTGTGTGTATGTTTGTGCCAGTTTGAAACTGAGTGTGTATGTTTGTATGTGTGTGCAATGTATGGTATTTACTTGTTTGCTAATCAATGTGCAATCAATGAATGTCTGAACCAGGATCTATTTATTTCATATGGTGTATATGGTGTTGAAAGAGTGCCAATTGTGTAGAGTCTTTGCTATCTGTTAATGTCTGAGAAAAATACAAATAAAAATGGTCTATGATGCATTTATCCTTACAACATTGATTTAATTAGCTGTCAACAGTTGTCAAGGCATGGCTGAAAAACAACTTAATGAATCTGCCTTACATAAGATTATAGATACCCATCATGCTGTCCTTCATAAAATCAGGTAAAATATTCATGTATTCAATATGTTTTAATAAGAAGACATTTAGCTCATATTAGGGGGGAAAATCATCAATTGAAGATCAAAGATTAGAATTTAAGGCAAAAAGCCAATTATCCTGGATTTTCTAAATGAACCACTATTGATTCTGGTCACTGCTATTGCTTGTCTTTTTCCAATCAATACAGAGGAAAATGGCTTGAGGAAGGTCAGCAAGAGGGGAAAACACTGTTGTGTCTTAGTTGCCATTCAGCAATCACATATTACTATTATAGAGACACAAATGCCTAAATCTGTTCGTATGTATTGATAAGATGTTTATGTGTCTCTCTGAGAATCAGGAAATGGAGCCTCAGAATATCAGCATCATCTTCTCCAGTTCTGCCTTCACGTCCACGGACAGGTTCTCTCCTTCACCCCCTTCCTACTATGAAGCACTTCAATGTGTAATCAGAGCACACAACACACAGCTAGTATAAAGAACCCTATGAAGCACTTTAATGTGTAACCATAACACACAACACACTTAGTATAATGAACTCTATGAAGCACTTTAAAGTGTAATCATAGCACACAACACACAATATTGGGCAGGTGAGGATAGGATGCATCACATGTTACACTAAGTGTACGTATAAAATATAATTACTTCTCATTTGTATTTCAAAATAACACAAAAGCAAGTTTAGCTGTGTGTGTAAAACTATATCGTAGTTGTGTGTCTGATTATATCTTTGATATGACACTAAACATGCAAAACAACATTGAAAAAGAAATTGAATGTAGAGTTGTCTATATGCTTCCATCACAGTCCAGTAGGTGGCATATGAGAGTTATATCTGGGTAATCAAATTCAGTGTCAGTGTAGTCAGTCTTATGGTAAATATGGTAAATATGTTCTGTTCAGAGAATTGGTGAGAGTAGACAAACATAGCAGCTTTGTCAAGTGGGTGGTACAATGTTAACTCAACTGCTAATGCTCAGCCAGGGCTATTCTATTTGAAATAGAACAGTTTTAATAGTGTAAATTACAGCAAGTGCAGTGCTGTTCAGCAATACAAATAATTGAAACCAAATGAGGGACCACAAACCGCAATGTTTTGAGGGATTATTGTCTGTGGTTGTCATATGCAATGTCTAGATCAAAGCAAGGAACAGGAGGAATGCTACAGGACATGGAGTCAGTTCAACTGTTTGTACAGGAAACCGATTGTATCCTAAAATGCGTCAACAGCACCGCCATATACTGTACTGCAACTCAGTCATCAGCGCGTTCTGGGTCCACTGCACAACCAATGATATACTATGACTACCGTCTCATAGTCAAAATAGTCTGGGCTTCCTGGAGCCTTTAGAAACACATGCTAGTCATACACAACCACATGTACTGTATGGGGAAAAGGGAATATAAACTTAACGTATGAATAGTTTGCCTTTATCTAGGATTTTTTCTGTTTGCCCTGTGGATAGACTCCATGCACCTTGGCGATACAATAGTCAAGAATCTGTATGGTCCACGGCATCCATTTGCATGTGAGAAAACCTCAATGCCAAACTAATTAGTGCTGAGAGAACAACTCAGACCAGCAGTGCTTTGCTGGCCAAGGTAGGTGAGAAACATATAGACATATAGATCTACTGTTTGCCTCCAGGCTATTTCAGTCTTCTACCTTGTATGCATTTGTTTTTAGCCAGAGAAATGGCATTAAATGCAACAAAAAGCCTGTAAGAGAGTAAGAATGCAGTACACATGGATATGCGATGCTGTCTGTCATAAAAGTATTCCCTAACTGTTGAAAGTCTCAGGATTTTAGAATAGCAAACGTCTAGAAATGTTTTTCTTGAGAAGGAAAGGGGTTAGGCTTATTATTGCCTAACCTCTTTCCTTCTCAAGAAAAACATAAACATAGCTATTCACAAAGACTTAATCTACCCTTATTATGACCGCCGCGCGACATTGCACCCCCGTTGCACCCCCGTTGCACCCCCGTCGGACTGGACTCCTTTTAAAGAGGGTGGGGCGATTCAGTTTTCTGTGAATAAGTCGAAAACCGTAGGGCTTAGGAGGACCACATTTTTTTTGTATGTTGGTCTTAAGAGGCCATGTCAACCATTCCACTACCACTTATTTCATGTATAGCGCCACCTAGTTACAAATGAAAAAGCAAAAATGGATTGAAAGTTGACAAGGTCAGAACTGCACGAAATCGGAGGTGTGGGATCATTATGACACCTTCTGACTGCATGTTAAGTTTCGTGGAATTCCGTTCACGGGGGGGGGGGGGGCATGCAATAAATTGATTTATATGGTTGTACACCAACTGGCCTGTAGGTGGCGCGACACAGTTTTCTTCGAATATCCCGAGAACCGTGGTGCCTTGGAGGGCCAAATTGTTCTTGTATGTTTGTGTTAAGGGGCCATGTCAACCCATACCATAACCAGTCATTACATGTACACGCCACTTAGTTAAAAATTAAAAAGCAAAAATGGCTCAATCCATGGATGGAGCAAAATGGCTCTGTAGCACCCCCTAGAACATTGCAAAAAAACCTGCGCATTGGGGTTATTTTGGCGAAGCTTGACATAATTCGGTACACGTCTTCATCATGCTTGGACGCACCAAAAAGTGTCTTGACGCCATGGCGGCAGGTCCACAGGAAGTCGGCCATTTTGAGTGGAAGATGCGTTTTGACGGCGTTTGCACACCTCGCATCTGATCGTACTCCTCCGACAGATTTAATGGTAACGCCTTGAAATGTGGTCAGGCTACTCTTCAGCCATGGGCGACTAAAAGTTATATTGGATTTTCTCATTAGTCGGAAGGTGTGGGCGTGGCAGACCCTCAAACTTTGCCAACTTGTTAGTGCTTGCCACAAAACACAAAGTCTCTTATAACTCAATCGCATATATGTCAAAGTGCTCGAAAAATTACCAAATTTGCCAGGGACATCAAGCCTGTAACCGTCCATCTTCGGTAGAGTTTTTGTCCATGGATGGAGCAAAATGGCTCTGTAGCGCCCCCTAGAACATTGCAAAAAAACCTGCGCATTGGGGTTATTTTGGCGTAGCTAGACGGAATTCGGTACACGACTTCATCATGCTTGGACGCACCAAAAAGTCTCTTGACGCCATGGTGGCAGGTCCACAGGAAGTCGCCATTTTGAGTGGAAGATGCGTTCTGACGGCGTTTGCACACCTCGCACCTGATCAAACTCCTCCGACAAATGTTATGGTAACGCCTTGAAATGTGGTCAGGTTACTCTTCAGCCATGGGCGACTAAAAGTTATAGAAGATTTTCTCATTAGTCGGAAGGTGTGGGCGTGGCAGACCCTCAAACTTTGCCAACTTGCTAGTGCTTGCCACAAAACACAAAGTCTCTTATAACTCATTGGTACATTGTTTGATCCAGAGAAAATGTCTTAGGGTGGACGCTGGATCCAACCCGAACGCGTATCTATGCCTGACTGATATCACCTATAGCGCCACCTGTTGGTGGTTGGAAACTTCACTTTGTTTCCACACCTCTTGTGACCTGTTTTAACGAACTACATTGCAAATGAAAAATATAACAAAACAATCCACAAAAAAGTAGTACACAAAACATTATTTAACCAAATCATCAAAATCTATCACAAATAATTCCTTTAATACATAAAAATGACACACAAACCAATTTACACACACAAAACACATAAAAACACACAAACACTGACAACCATGACTCATTCTGTGCCAAAACCTACTGAACAGTTCGGCGGTAATATTTTGTAACGCTTTGCGTTACGTCTAGTTTTCACCTGTGTGATTCACAGAGAGCTCTGGAACTCTGGAATGGATCAAGGCCTGATCACCAGATACCAGTTAGTTTTCGTTATTACTCGTATTTAGCATGCAATTAGGATTTGCAATGTGGAGCCCATTTGAAGAGCTGCAGTATATATTTGTTAAACATCTGCCTGAAAGGAACACATCTCAGTGGTGGGTAGGGGTAGCTTCTTTCAGAGCAAACTGTCATACAGAATACTCTGTAACATAACATGATGTATAAAGAAATTAAAAAGCAAAAACCACCCACTTTTAAAACTGAACCAAATAGGATGGTGTTATTTTTTTAAAGGGCAGCATGACTGTTAAAGATATTCATTGAAAAACGAAGTACGTGTAGGATAATAAGATTGATGCAATAACATGCTGTATATTTAAAAATTGTGCAGTCTGAAATGAATGAGATTTGGCTTGACTGAATTAATTTTAAAATACAAAAATAGTCAAGGCATGAACATAACTTGTTACCTTAATGTCAGATAAAATACGACTCACGTCATTCATTGATAAAGAATACAGATAAGGAATACAATGCCATTGGATTTAATCTCGACAACCAGCACAGACAAAAGCAGACACATGGAAGCACTTTTTTGTAGCTAAAAGAAACGGCATAGCCGCAGTCTATACGTGTTCAGATTGAGACCCAGCCGTGGCACATGAGTTGATTGGCAGCAGATCTAACGAATAAAAACGTGTTCTGACTAGAGCAACCAATGAAAATCAAGACAGTGAGGGTCGTAGAAACAAGTTAGATCGAAGAGAACTTCTCACGTTGGAGACTGAACCGTGAACCACTCCATCCAAGGCAAAATGATAGCAGCCTTGGCACAGTAGCCATACTGATGTGCCCATCATTATCCCGTATGCATCTTGGACTTCATACCTAAAGCAGTATACCGTCTGGTGATTGAATAGAAGATAGATCAGTCACCGACAGGTAAGGTCGCCGCGCCAAACTGACATCATTTGTGATCACACTGATTTCTCTATTGGCACACATGCTACTATTTCAGGGCTAGGGACAGCTACCTTATGCTAGCTACCGAGCTAGCATTAAATGCTAACCCTTACACGTATGGAAATAAAAAACATAGATCATGAGGATTTTTACTGAACATTTTCCCCAACAAATCAATTTAGAATCCATCGTTATGTGACACAGGTAAGGACGCATGATGATGCATTTGCATTGCTTGTTGAAGTCAGGGGGCTTTTAACTATTAGTAGGCTAGTTAGCTAGCTGGTTATATATTCAACGTTAGCAGGCTTGCATCTAACGTTGTTCAAGGTATGCGGTTATTTTTATTATACATAAACGGCATGTCAGAATTTTCATCTAGAGTATGGCTGGCTTTTATCTTTGATTGTGTAGCTGTAGTGGACCTGACAAGTTAGCATGAATGCATGTTTTTCACTCGGCTAGCTGACTGACTGTTAAAGGCTGCTGTGCTGAGATTTTTTTAAACGTAAAAGGAGTGACTGGCCACTCGACTTTGGGGCGGCAGCACACCTCGAGGTGACGTTATTGTCCTCATTCGTCACGTAGCGGCAGGCCCCTTGTGATGCAAACGGCAACAATGACATAATTGGAGTAACCAAATACACATTTTGTGATGGCACGCGTTGAAGCTGAACATCAAACAGAACATCAAAGTTAGCCTAAAGAATATAATTTGTATGATGAATTGGATGGATAGTCTTCTTTTCCCAATTTTAAATGATCTTCAGCACTGTGTAATCCACAGTATGCATTGCCATCGATGCCAATTGCTTAAGTCTGTCTGTGACATTTCCTAAGCAGCTGCTGCAGCACATCTGTGGCAAACTGTGGCAGGTGTGCCAATGGGGTTACTTTCAAAGCAACTACTGTACACGAAGAAGACGGAATCTTGCTGTTCTCAAAACAATGTGGTTATTCAGTTACCTGTTCGGAATGACAAGCGTTTTTTGGATTATTTTTTAAATATGCGAGTGGCACAGAAGCTGGATTGAGCAGTGAAAGATGTTCTAGTCATTACAGAGGGACTAGAACTACTTGTTGCTTAATGTAGCAGGTGATCATGGGCAATCATTAGTGTGTTTCGTCTGTATTTTAACTCCTTCAGCCTGAGGCTATTTTCAGGTTAGTTTCACTGCTTTTACTTATAAACCTTTATCTTGGTCAATATAAGAGGTAGCCCTATGTACAGCATATACATTTTTTAAATATAATTTTAGGACAGTCAGGACTATCTAGATCTGCTGCCATTTGATATGATATGTAGAAGCTTTATATTAGACCTTTTATATTTTGCACATTAACTACTTATTGACTGTATAGAGGTGGATGACGTGGCTCCATGCCCCTCCGTTTTATATAAATGAAGCCAAACCCCTCCACCATGTCAAAACTGGGGTTTCTGCAGTAGAGTTGAGAGCTGAAATCAGGAACGCTCAATGACTTAAAAAACGAGTCAGTTGCGCCCACTAATGTGGTAGACCTGTCCACTTCTCGTCCCAATAACAAGGTGCAACATGTGGCAGACTGTCTTCGCTGAATGTGCAGCAACGACTGAACGAACGAAGGAACGTTATCGGTCATATCAATCATGGCTGTCATGTCGCACGTGAAATTGCTGCCCTGATTAACACTCATGTCTCACGTTGTTAACTCATCGTAGCTACTCCTGCCCGGATTGACATCATGGCTAACGTTGTTCACTCTTTGTAGCTACTCCTGCCCTGATTAACACTCATGGCTAACGTTGTTCACTTTTCGTAGCTACTCGTGTAGAATGGTCCTGCAGTGCAGTGTGATAACTCATTAAAACATTAGACGTACTGATACACTCCACAGAAGGCCTGTTAGTACAACCAACAGCACAACAGGACATGCCAAGTCCTTCAAATGTAAAAGTTACGCAGTTCCTCCACCCAATGACTGAGAATGGGTGTGGTTCAGGTACTGCAGCTTGTCTCCTTTAGCTGTCAATCACTTCATTCCAAAGTGTATCCATACCATCTTATGATACAGTAGAATAATGTTTTAACAACTAACTTCTGGGGGGAAAATAGAAAATGTGCAGATATCAGCATAGGGAAAACTAGAATTCGACACTGTCTATGGAAAGACAGTTTGGATGAGAAAAGTTTAGATGAGGAGTATGGCTTTGTCATTGAAACACATGGGGTGGGCAGAGTTCCACATGGGACTGAACCTTCACCATCACCATCATAGGGGTTCTAGACCTTTGGTTGACCTGTGGTCGCTGTCCACCTCTATATAGTCATTGGTTATACTTTTACATCTATCTCTGATATCGATGTCAGGGAGGATATATTTTCAGATATGTATACATAAAAAGGGTTTTAATCTGTTGATATCATGACCACGATAGTAAGAGGCTTAGCCTACCAGTTAAAAAATATATGCCTCTGTTTATGCCATATAGTCTACACTATGCAACAACACTCAGTTGTACAGATTAAGAACTAGCATCACCTGGCAGGGTGAGTCCTGCTGTTCATTTTGGGATGTTTTCCTTCAAGGCTGTGAACACTTTGCATCTTATTTAGCTATAATGCAGAGGTGTTCATCAGAAGCATCATGGCAAAGGGCTAGTTCTGCTATTTATTTGGACATGCGATTCATGACGAGCCAATTAGTACTTTGTGAGACATGCAATCAAGAGGAAGGAGTGTGAATTTCCAATGAATTTGCGGTCACATTGTGTCCGATGGGTTGTTGGAGTTTACAAAGCCTCAGTTCAACACATAGGAGAGAAACACACACACACACACACACACACACACACACACACACACACACACACAGACGCACACACAAGATGCCTATACCTGGGTGGTAATGCACTCAGGAAACCCCTCCAAATGCTCACTAAGTCTCCCCAATGTTGATGACCTTGTTTTTATTACTATGAATGGAGCTAAGCAGTCTGAATTACAGGGAGGTGAGGAATAACGTCAGCCATTTACAGTAATACTAATCTGTCTCCTGACAGTAGCAACAGCAGACATGTTTCTGAAATCGCTCAAGTTCAAGAGCTTTGAGCCATTTCATGTGTGTTTGTTGAAGGGGGCCTTTTGCAGCTGGTGAGATAGTAGAGTTGCTGTAATTACTGTCCCACTGACAGACATCTCCACAGTCTTTCATTAGGTTTGGGGTGGAGGGAGGTGCATTGACTCTGAGGCTGTGTACCAGAGCATTGACACTTAAGTTGAGGATTGGGCTTAAGGGTTGTGAATGCCCAAAGAGGAATGGCATTCTCATTCTATTGTATTTGATCTCAGACTTGGAAAAACAGAGGTGGGCCCTTCAGACCCCCCCCCCCCCCACACACACACACACACACATTCACAAACCACCCATTCAGACAGACAGTCCAATTTGTCTCTCAACTTCTTCCACGCCGCCTTTTCATTCCATAGTTGTGTGCAGTGAATTATGTTCGTTTTTAGAAACACCTCACCTTATTTACCTACTCTATTACCACTACACCCTTCTAACTTACTCATTCCTTAGTTATGGTATCTGGTTGAGTGACTACAGTCATAACCATTGCACCCATTAGAATGTTGTTGTGATGTGTTGTGTTGTTAGGGGTTTTCACACCTTTCTCTATTGGAATTGCCTGTTTGATTAGTCAAAGCAGAGCACTTAGGCTACAGTGCTCCACTATTAACAAAAACGTATTATACGGCTCTTCAGAACGTTCCAAAAAGCCCAGTTGATTTGAATGGGCCATCCCCAACGTTCGCAGGTACTTATTTTCATATAATGACCTGCATATAATGACCACTGTGCTGTCAATGGCAACGGGTTTATTACACGGCTCTTTTTAATGCTGTAGAATGCTCCATCAATGGAGTTTCAGCGGACGGTTGAGCAGCTGTGTTCTAAAGAATGTTCAACGTCTTTGAAGTTCAACGTCTTTGGCAAACTATTTCTCTGCTTTTTAACACTACATAAAGTAACAAATACTGTACATTGTAAAAAGACACTGTGTTAAGTTATTTTTTTGTTTTGGCAAGTAGCCTTATAATAAGCGGGATAATGTAAAATGTAAAATAAGCCCCTTCAGGGTGAAGCAACACCCCGCCGCTTCGCGTCGGGATGCTGTTAGCCCTGTCGGGGCTTAATTTCCCGACAATGACCTGCGTTCTATACATTATCCCTTACCTAGTTTGGCACCAGGCGAAAGGAAGTAGGCTATAGAATATGCAGCATGACATGTATCACACAGAGGACGGAACAACTCAACACCTAGGCTACTTTAAATGTTGTCATCTGGCTAAGTAATGCCGTGACACATCGGCCTATACACACACACACACACACACACACACACACACATACACTTTAATATGCTATGACCACAGCTATGTTATAATTATGAGCTGAAGTGTGCTGGACTTAATCTGGTTTTCATGTCTGCTTTCAGTTCCTCTTTTTTCGGAGAGAAGGATTTGCCATGATTCACCATGATTTCTCTCAGCTTAGACTATCAACAATTGTGTTCTGTTACTGACTGGCATAAAGCTGTCTGGACTGTTCACTTATGAATATCAAGACAAGGCCTTAAGTCCATAGAGAATGTAGTAGGCTGGATTTGATTGGCTGGTTTCCTATCCACTTACAACCATTCCTCACGTCACTGGCTCATCTACAGAACAGGTCCATAAATATTTGGACATTGACACAATTTTCATCATTTTGGCGCTGTACACCACCACAATGGATTTGAAATTAAACAATCAATATATGCTTTAAGTGCAGACTGTCAGCTTTGATTTGAGGGTATTTACATCCAAATCAGGTTAACCGTGTAGGATTTACAACACGCTTTATATGAAGCACCCTCTTTTTGAGGGACCAAAAGTAATTGGACAATTGGATGCTCTGCTTTTCCATGGCCAGGTGTGTGTAATTACCTCGTTTTATTTCATTTACCAGGCTGCAAAAGGAGCAGATAAAAGGTCTACAGTTAATTTCAAGTGTGGTATTTGTGTTTGGAATCTGTTGCTGTCAACTCTCAATATGATGTCCAAAGAGCTGTCACTATCAGTGAAGCAAGCCATCATTAGGCTGAAAAATCGAAACCAACTCATCAGAGAGATAGCAAAAACATTAGGTGTGGCCAAATCAACTGTTTTGTACATTCTTAATAAGAAAGTACACACTGGTGAGCTCAGCAACACCAATGCCATGTTCTGATATCAATACTTCCATGAGAGTACTTGCAGTACACTATCCGCACTTACAAGGTACGCAGATTCTCAGCAGGTGAGTGTTGTTCCAAATCTAATACTCCGTGGTGCACTTACCGGAAATTGCAGAGTATACCCCCCTAACTAATTCAGACAATTCTTTGTTAATCAATCACGGCATAATTGCCCCCGCTCGTCAAGCGAAAAGTGTCCGATTAAAAGTGCACCAACGGGCTATTCCCGGGTGGTGGAATAGCCTGTGTAACGAGCACCTGGAGCCTGCCCCCGCTCGCCAAGCGAAAAGTGTCCCAATTTAGTGCTTCTTCGTTGGTCTAACTACAGTCCCGGGTGGGGGGATAGCCAGCTGCTTAGCATAACTGCCATTCAGAACCAATGGTAATGCGACCAAGCTAGGCTAGCTAGGTATGCTAACTGTCGGTATACATCGTTAAAAACCATCAAAATCCTCATGTCACTGGCTTTCTGCACGTTAACTGTATGAAAAACTCTGTTGATAGTTATTTTGCCTAGCAAAGCTGTCTGCGTGCGTGCAGCCCCCTCAGTTAAGTTAGTGACGAGTTCAGTTTTACGCCAAGTAGTTGACCATACTGTGCCTTATACATTTCCAATGCTTAAATCATCATTGTTCGACCTGTATGTCTTTCATTATGTGCATACCTAATGAAAGTAAGGGTTTTCATGAAGTTGCTACTGTGATAGATTGTGTATTAAATACCAAATTTTGGGCTACCTGCTAGTGCTATTAGTAATGATTAGCATGCTAAGCGGAGATTTAGCTATGTTCTGTTCTTATGTTGATACGCTGTAATAAAGATGGGTTCAATCCTGTTAAGATTTCGACTGGATGAGATATGAATGAGATCCATGTTGCCTAGTGCGATGTCCTCTATTATATGTATCTAGTAATATTAGTTGTGTAATTGTTATTGTGTAGCAATAACTCATGTTAATGTAATTCAGTGCAGTGCTAATTAGTCCCCATAAAGAAGACTGCTTTGGTAACTCAGTGAATAATACGTGCCCAGGGTTTTTCCTGGGTTAAAATGGCTCTTCGGTGCTCCCAAAAAAAAAGTCTGTGTTACCGATCAGCAGAAATCAATGTTTTTTTGGGTTTTTGTAAATTTCATAAATAAAGGAGGCTATCATTTGCTTCCACTTTAAATTAAAATAGATAGGCAATATATTGACAATAGTCCAAGCCCCATGGTGCTATCATGTATGGTTCAAAGATTCAAGATAAAGGTTTACCTCGTATATGCAAACTACTGAAATCTATATCAATAGAATCTAGAACTAACCAGTGGTCAGAAATGGAACACACGAATTATGAAAGTCAAGTTTATCTATTATTACTATTCATGTTTATTATACAAACCTACATAACATTATTTTCACCAATGGAGGCTGCGTTGGAAATCAATAATCAAACTTTTGACAGTATTTTGAGTGGAAATGTAATGTGCATATGTATTCGTGTACGTCGGGCTGGCCCTCGCAGTGGAACGACAGTTTTCAACCGCACCGGTTTATCAATAATAATATCAATATTATTATATTCGAGATTCAACACAAACGAGTTCAGCTTTCAAAACCAATGCTGTTGTCTGCCTTCCCGAGGCCCCGCGTTCTACTGGTACTCGTTTAAACACCTAGACAAATCAAGTAATAGCCTACACCTGTGTAAGTTCTCAACATAGCAGATATTTTAATAAATTGAAAGCCATGAATATTGAAACCACCGACTGATGAAGTCAGGATGCATCCGCAGGTTGAGTAATTAAGTGATTGGCTCTGTCCATTCGCGCAGCTCACAGTTGCGTATAGATCAGACTTATCAACTCGATTACTATTGATCAAAACAGAACGAGAGTTCGGCTGTAGCCTACTTGAAACATACTATTCAGAACATATTCGCTGACGTGCATTGCATACGTGATGAATTGCTCACAAATCTGCTTAAAACAACTAGTGAAGGTGTTTTAGAATAATATTTATGCCATATACAATAAGTGACTTTATGTAAACACCACTTATTAATGTTAGCTGCCTAATTATTTAGCGCAATGCTAGCATGACTCTACCGTAAGCCTATTGTACCTATTGAGCCTGTTGATCGCGACCTGTTTACAAATCTGGTTAAAAAGATAAAGGTGAGCTGTTATTTATAGATACTAAATATTTCCCAGGCATCTAATGGCTTACAGCTACCTGTAAAGCATCTAAACGTACAGAGTAAGGTAGGTTGACTGCTAAATCGGCAGCCACCAGTCTTTGGATAGCTCTCATGAATCAGTTATTGTATATATGGCATTAATATTAGTCTTACCATCACACATAGGATATATAGGTTCCCGCACACACTGCTTAAATAAAACTTAAAGCCTACTATCAAAGTATTGTTTTTTTAAAGATAATGTAGGCAACTGCTTGCTAGCTGCTTTATACAAAAAAAAAATCTAATTAAAGTGACTAACGTCTGGCAAACTTGGAGAAGCCTCTGTTCAATGATTGGCTGAGGGGGTAGGAGGCGGGATCTGCTGCTGCTGCTTCAATTCAACGTGAGCGTGTAAAACACCATTAAGCTGAATTGGATGACAGTTTTTTTTTATCGCAGACTTTTTTTTTGCCTTTAGGCGCTCGGGATTTTTCATAGGCGTTCGGGAAAACGGCTTAGGCGCGCGCCTACATTTTCTCTATGCAGGAAAAACCCTGCGTGCCCTTCTTAGATTGTTGTTTGCCAGCCATCAACAGAACAGAAGACTTAACATTTTTTGTTTTTAATGTGATTGGGAAGATGAGCAAATGAACGTGACTACCGTTGAAAAGGGGGGCGTGGCCGGAGCAGAGTTCAGCGCAGACGTGACATTTTCTGACTGCTTTTGTTGTTTAATTAATGTTTGTTCATTGTTGCGATCGTTGTTGTCAACTCCTACCATAATGATGGGAAATGAAGAGTTTGGAGAAGGGAAGGAACTGCTCATGATCCAAAGCATACCATCAATAGTGAAGCATGGTGGAGGTAGTGTTATGGCGTTGGCATGTATGGCTGCCAATGGAACTGGTTCCCTTGTATTTATTGATGATGTGACTGCTGACAAAAGCAGCAGGATGAGTTCTGAAGTGTTTGGGGGAATAGTATCTGCTCATATTCAGCCAAATGCTTCAGAACTCATTGGACGGCGCTTCACAATGCAGATGGACAATGACCTGATGCATACTGCGAAAGCAACCAAAGACTTTTAAAGGCAAATAAGTGGAATATTCTGCAATTGATGAAAACAAAACTGAAGGGAAAATGCCCCAAGAACAAGCAGGAACTGAAGACAGTTGCAGTAGAGGCCTGGCAGAGCATCACCAGGGAAAAAACCCAGCGTCTGGTGATGTCTATGGGTTCCAGACTTCAGGCTGTCATTGACTGTAAAGGATTTGCAACCAAGTATTAAAACATGACAATAAGATAAAAGATTTATGATTATATTAGTTTGTCCAATGACTTTTGGTCCCTTAAAAAGAGGGGGCTTCATATAGCCTAAAACGTGTTGTAAATCCTACACCGTTCACCTGATTTGGAGGTAAATACCCTCAAATTAAAGCTAAAAGTCTGCACTTAAAGCCAGGCTTTTAGCTAGGATTTTTTGAGAGGGGGTCCATTTTGAAATTGAAACTAAAGCGACGAAGCCCCAGTGACCCAGCAAAACTAGGGGGGTCTGGGGGCATGCTCCCCCATAAGATTTTTTCTTTCAAATAACCTTTTAAATAGGTTTTATAGATTTATTATACGGCATAAACATATTGAAGACATCTGCTGAGATTTTGTTTTGGATATGTGTGAAGCAGGAGCACCCTGACCTGGGAGAGAAAGCTTAGGAGCAGCTACTACCCTTTGCCTCCACATATTTATGTGAGGACTCCTTCTCTGCAATGACTGTGATCAATGACTGGTTATTTTTTTTTTAAATAACCTTTTAAATAGTGTCCTCTATTGGGATTTAGGAAGAGAAATTAACAAATGTAGATTTAAAATATGGCACAAAAATAAACATATTGAAGACATCTGCTGAGATCGGTGCTAATTATAGTTAATGTCAGATATCCTCTGTTCAATTTTCAAACTCTCCCTCACGATATGATTTTTTTTTGCTCGAGCAATATTCCGTGACAAATGATTTTCAGAGTACTTCGTAAATTTCCAAAAAAAGTCGGGTCTGTTTCTCTGACTGACGTTACAATTCAAAGTATGTACCTTCTGCTTGCACAGCTCTGTGCCCTTAGGAACTCCTGGGCTATGTAAGCATTGTGTGTGTGTGGAGAGAAGGCGCTCCAAGTTTGAGGCTTTAAAATGCGACAGTGACGTCTGGCATATTAAGCAGAGGGGTTTTCCATTTCGCTCCGCAAATATTTCCTTCCATTCAGGGAAGAACGTGCGGTGTTCATCTTCATATTTTGGTTTAGCTTTACGCTTTGCTGGATCCATGGCATTCTTTCAGTAGCTACTGCTAGTCTGGCTAGTAACTCTCTGAGACTGGGTGCACACACTGAGAATGTTTCATGTTTGGAACATTAACGTTACTTGAAGACATCTCTCAAGATCGCGTGATGACAAAATTTACATTAATAAATACCCCATTCAAATCGGACAACCTTTTGTCTGTATTTCCAAATATTTTGCGTGCAAAATGTGCATTTTAGATGTTTATTTTACAATATGTAAATTCTGTACACCAAGAGAAAAGTCAGCGAGCACTCGAGATGGAGCCGAGCCACACGTCTGCCGGCAAAGAGCTGCATGCGGCTCCCCTGATAGCGGTAGGCTAACAGACTGTTGTTTTACGTGTTACAACGTGAATACGCTCATTAACGTTTGAACAATGTTGAGAGTTATTGTGAACACTTTTAAAAAAGTTTGACTGACTGAAAACGGGACGAAAACTTAAGGCGTCTGTAGGGCGTCTGCCTAAAAGTAGTGCGTCCAAATTCTTATTATTTTAGAACAGTGCGTCCAAAAGACGCACGGACGCATGCCTGGCTAAAAGCCTGCTTAAAGCACATATTGATTGTTTCATTTCAAATCCATTGTGGTGGTGTACAGAGCCAAAATGATGAAAATTGTGTCAATGTCCAAATGTTTATGGACCTAACTGTAGGCCTATACTCCATAGTGTTGCCAAATGTGACGTCCCCACCTCTACATTTACACTACTGGTTTATTATTGTGATGTTGTTATTGCTTTGATGATTTTTGTTTTGAAAATGACCACAATGTCATCTGATCTAGATCAGCTTTTTCCCCACTTCCTCTTACTACTCTGCTTATCCTAAAAGTGTCTCTTTGAAGAGGAAATGAGAGAAACCTAGACACTAGACCATAGTCAGTGGTCAAAGGGCTTATATTGGGCTTTCTCTAGATTGTTTTGTTTTGCAGGTGATTCGAGAAGCCTATCTTACATTTTTTGGTAAGCTGATGTGGAGGCGAAAAACTGGAAGAAGGGTGTGTGTATGTGTGTGTTTTTGTGTCCGCATGTATAAATGTGCCCCCTGTGTTTGATCTGGGGGTATTCCAGGCTAAGTTAGGTCAGAGTGAGTGGTAGGCTAAACCTCCTAGTAGAAGAGCTCTAAGGCCTTGTTTTGCTAGGAGAATGAAGCCATAGTGCTCTTCTATAATTTAGCCAGGATTGTCACTTAACCACGTTCCTCGAATAACCCCCCTGGTTTCAGCAAAGCAGGTGTGCCTATATGAAATGTTTTCGTACAATTTCATTCTGCGTATGCAGTGCATCTGGGAATATCTGGGTGGGTGTAATATCCTGTGGTCCTGCGTGTCAGAGCTTGTGCCATCCAGCTCACTTCCCCAGTGGCTTGTTTTGTGAGATTGTGACAGTTTACCTGCTCCAGGGCTGTGTCAGTGTGCATTGGCTGGAGATAAACCTCTGTGGGGATCCATTCTAGTTTTCATATGTCTTTTCACAGAGCTTCTTTCCGGGACTTATCTCGGTGGTTACAGATGTGCCGATACTTTAAACTCTCCGGAATGGGGTTTGAAGAGAGAAGTCTGTCTTTGATTGTCAATTACATTTGTGTCAGCCAGGTCTCCCTTATTCGTGTATTGTGCTACTTATCTTTGTCATGATGTTAATATAAAATGGTGTCCCCTTGCTTGTATGATGCCATGGATTATGTGCTTTTGGAATATGCCAAAACTATATTAGCCTCACCGGCACCATACCTCCTCTATGATGGAATTAGCCAGGCGTGTTTATTCTCTACTGTATGGGTCCTTGTTATGTAAACTCTATCAGATGAAATAAGCTCAAGGTTATTTTGGCTTTTTTTCCATCCTGGACAGGAAAATAGAGAGTGTGTGATACAAACTGAAAAGATAAACAAGGAAGAGCAATGTGTGAAATATTTTGATATAGTCACACACACAAATACACACACACACACACACACACTCACACTCTCGCTAGTTATTTTTTTTATTTTTTTTTTAGTTTTTCTTTCCACACTTCAGTGTGTGATCTGTGCAGGTGAGGCATAAGTGTGATATGCCTTAGCTTTGCTTTGCTTTGCTTTGCCGGTGGATTTCAACCTGTTAAGTCAGGGTCTAGCCTATCTGTCTGTCAACCTGTTAAGTCAGGGGACATCAGGGAGAGATGAATCTGCTGGAGATGGTGACATGCTTGTCATTGATGGTGTAAGGAGTCAGTAGTAATCAAGTTGGGGCTATGTAAGGATGACCATTGCTCTTAACACACATGCTAAGGCACATGGGCTGTTTCTGTGTAAGGATAACCATTGCTAGCACACATGCTAAGGCACATGAGCTGTTTCTGTGTTTAAAGTCAATACACCTCTTTGCCTCTGACACCGTGAGCAGTGGAGTTGTATATTCATCCCTTCATGTCTCCATAAGGGGAACAGGTCTGGGGCTTAATACAGAGGTTCCAGAGAGCGTTCAATTAAGAAGGAAAGTACAAGTTTAGATCAAGTATAAGAGAAGCAATACTATGTCTGGCTTGAGTTGTGAAGGTGGTTTCTGCAGACCTGCACCCTTATTAGCTGAAGACGTTTACATGAGAGGCAGCATAATATGCCATCACTTACTGATGCTGTAAGTCATGACTTTTTGGAATATCTGCAAAACTGTGTTTCTGATTTGAAAAAAAAAGGACGTTGGACGACTACTATCTCAAGGGTACCTCAGCTCTTTGAAGTATCGTCCAGCCTAATTAACAGAGTGTAAACTTTAAAATTATTTTGTGAGTACAGCACATTGACAAAGTGGGACAAAGTTTTATAGAAGTTGGCAATAAATGCCAACATAGTTTCAACTTTTGACATGCCTTTGGGGGGTATGGAACAACACACATGTACACAGAGCACATTCCAGGAGGCTCCGCTGCCCTGTTATTTGAACAGGCTCTGAGAGCGATTTTGTGTGTGTGTGGTGTGTGTGTGTGCCAGTGGCATTGCCCTGCTAAAAGGGACATAGCCTTTTGGATCACTGACTGTCTAGTAAGAGATGGCTCAGGCATATGAATGAAACAGCATGCATGTGTCCTCTTGTTCTCCTAAACTACCAGAGTACACAGCGACCGCTGCACTTCAGGGCATGGCAAAGCAGTCATCAAATGAGGTTGAAATGGAACGCATAATTAAAGAAACAAACATTCATATCTCGATGAATAAGCGACACGGGCAACGTGTTCCTGTAATTATCTCCTCATTTGAAACCCAATTAGAGGCCATTAATCAGTGATGTGTCAGAGCCCCTCTTAGAGCCCAACTGAAACAGGATGTTTAAGACTGATCATGATTTGGGGATTTTAATATCCAATAATGATATCGGCCAATATAATCTTTTAACATAAAGATTTTCTCCTACATTTAGTGTAATGTTTGAAGAGTACTGATGAAGATGGGACATAATGCTGTTTAAATAAATAATTGTCATGTAGCCTGTTTACTGTTTAATGTCTCCTTTATATATGACAATAAGTACAGGTAGGCCTGTTGTCTTTTCCTGCTGTTGTTTGATACTTACACTCAAACCTAATCTGTAACTGACTACTTTCAGAGTATTCACTTATTCACTTTATCCTGTTCAATGCTATACAAGCTACAAGAACATCTTTCAACCATTATTTGTCACCAAAGCAAGCCATTTTGAACTGAGAGTAAACAGCGTTTTTGAAACTCATAAGAAAATAAACTGAAACTAGTCATACCACACAGCGGTCCGTAATATGACTGCTGCACAAGAGAATGAGCGGAGACTGACAATGAAATCAAGAGCTCCTGGGCATGAACTCCTATTTGTCCTGTTGGGATTTTTTGTCCGATACTGACCGGCGTGCTATACATTATCCTGTGCATATGTAATACTTGTAGATACCAGGGAAAAACGGGGATCTTCAGATTTGGAATACCGTTTACTACTAGAGGTCTCTGAAACAATTATAATCTGAATCTGAAAATCTTACTGGGGGGGCCTAACTGAACATTCTTGAATTCTTAGCAGTGCCCTGGTCACTGACACACACACACACACACACACACACCTCACACATGGTGCGACACATCCATTTAGAGCAGCACATATACAGCCGCGGAAAAAATTAAGAGACCACTTCAAAATTATCAGTTTCTCTGGTTTTACTATTTATTGGTATGTGTTAAAGTAAAATGTACATTTTAGTTTTATTCTATAACCTACTGGCAACATTCCTACCAAATTTCAAATAAAAATATTGTCATTTAGATCATTTATTTGCAGAAAAATGACAATTGGTCAAAATAGCAAAAATGATGCAGTGTCTTCAGATCTCGAATAATGCAAAGAAAACAAGCTCATATTCATTTTTAAACTACACAATACTAATGCTTACACTTAGGAAGAGTTCAGAAATCAATATTTGGTGGAATAACCTTGATTTGAAATCACAACTTTCATGTGTCTTGGCATGCTCTCCACCAGTCTTTCACATTGCCGTTGGGTGACTTTATGCTACTCCTGGCGCAAGAATTCAAGCAGCTCGGCTTCTTTTCATGGCTTGTGACCATCCATCTTCCTCTTGATCACATTTCAGAGGTTTTTTATGGGATTCAGGTCTCGAAATTGGGCTGGCCATGACAGGGTTCCTGATCTGGTGGTACTCCATCCACACCTTTACTGGCCTGGCTGTGTGGCATGGAGCATTGCCCTGCTGGAAAAAACATTTCTCAGAGTTGGGGAACATTGTCAGAGCAAAAGGAAGCAAGTTTTTCTTCCGGGACAACGTTGTACTTTGCCTGGCTGAGGTTTGAAAAAGACCATATGGATTGAAAAAAGCGGACTGGAGGGTCTTCTAGTTCGTCTTCTCTGATGAGTCCAATTTTCAGCTTTGCCCAACACATGGTCGTCTGATGGTTAGACGGAGACCTGGAGAGGCCTACAAGCCACAGAGTCTTGCACCTACTGTGAAGTTGGACTCATCAGAGAAGACGAACAAGACGACCCTCCAGTCCGCTTTGGTTAAATTCTTATGGTCTTTTACAAACCTCAGCCAGGCAAAGTACAACGTTGTCCCGGAAGAAAAACTTGCTTCCTTTTGCTCTGACAATGTTCCCCAACTCTGAGAAGTGTTTTTTCCAGCAGGGCAATGCTCCATGCCACACAGCCAGGCCAGTAAAGGTGTGGATGGAGTACCACCAGATCAGGACCCTGTCATGGCCAGCCCAATTTCGAGACCTGAATTCCATAAAAAACCTCTGAAATGTGATCAAGAGGAAGATGGATGGTCACAAGCCATGAAAAGAAGCCGAGCTGCTTGAATTCTTGCGCCAGGAGTAGCATAAAGTCACCCAACGGCAATGTGAAAGACTGGTGGAGAGCATGCCAAGACACATGAAAGTTGTGATTTTAAATCAAGGTTATTCCACCAAATATTGATTTCTGAACTCTTCCTAAGTGTAAGCATTAGTATTGTGTAGTTTAAAAATGAATATGAGCTTGTTTTCTTTGCATTATTCGAGATCTGAAGACACTGCATCTTTTTTGCTATTTTGACCAATTGTCATTTTTCTGCAAATAAATGATCTAAATGACAATATTTTTATTTGAAATTTGGTAGGAATGTTGCCAGTAGGTTATAGAATAAAACTAAAATGTACATTTTACTTTAACACATACCAATAAATAGTAAAACCAGAGAAACTGATAATTTTGAAGTGGTCTCTTAATTTTTTCCGCGGCTGTATATATATATATATATATTGACCAGACCTATAATGACCAGACCAGTGCCATGTCTTACCATCAGATCGATCAGGGGCCAAGTTAAATTTGCCTGGGGCTTGTGTTTTCTTAATTAGAAATGTATTTTCTTTTTTACCCATTTTATAGCCTATATGTATGTGGTTGTTCCTTCGGGGGTTGTGTTTTTGTTGAGAGAGACCTTCAATTGACAGACTTGGTTGACCATTCATCGTAGGCTAATTATTGGTGTAAGGGCTATCCTAACTTAGGTTGCTATATAGTCACGTCCGTGTTTTTTGCATTAACATAATTGGATACATTGTGTACATACCCATGATCATTGATTTACCTTGAGTTTTGTTCTTGAACTCTTCAGCTGTGCACTGTGCTGTGCTTGATTCCTCCCCTTCCTTTGGATGCTGCAAGTCAAGTTCCACTCTGTTACAGTCTGTGTTGTGCTATAAATATCTCTGTTTTCAGAGTAAGGAATCAGACTAGCTCTAGAGCACTTGTATTCAGGCTGAGGGCCCATATATCCCTTTGTGTATTGCCAGGGGCCAGGGGCCTTTTTTTCTCTGATTCTGGCCTATCCGTCATTTGATGGATGGCATGGTGACAGGTGGCCATGAAGCAACCATGATCAAAGATGTGGGGAGGCTGCACTCATCTTTTGCACGCTGTCTCTTTGCCCTACCATATCTTCTCATGACCTCTCTGCATCACTTCACAGGAGAGTGAGTGCAGTGCAAGCAAACCACAGTCAGTGGCGGTTGTGACACAGGAGTGAAGTGTGAACTCCGTTCATTGTCATGGTGTGTGAGGTTGCTGTGCAGAATGATTTTTTTTTTTGTATTTGTTACTCAAGCACTTCCTTTTAGGTGTGGTTTGAAAGAAGCAAGCAGGTCTCCTCAGCAGCTGCGAGGTGCTGCTGAGAATGCTTACATGATGCAAATATCCAGCAATAGTGGCTGAGGCCAGTGTGTTTGGGGGAAGGAGACACGGAGAAAGGGAGAGTGAGAGAAAGGGAGAGCTATCTGTGAAGGAGTGTGAGGAGAGGAGTGGTCATGTCACTGGATGACCTCCTGGCCCACAGCTGGAGCTTGACGGGGGAGTGTGAGCAGCGCTCTGATAAGGTAGGCCACTGCTTCCTGTCAGCCCATCTGCGTGTGTGGGTGAGAAGGCAGACCCCTTCCAGAGAATGTACTGAGCAGTGTATCAGTTTTCCAGTAAACTAATGTTGTAGAATAGGATGTCTTTCAACAACCATATCTCTGTCTGTCTGACAGAGGTGCTCTTTGGGGAAAGGCAAAGACGAGAAGCAGATTTAAAAGGGTTGGATTCAATGGAGCTCAGAGATCATCAAACTGTTGGAGTGTGGCTGAGAACACAAAATGCAATTATGTTGCAGGTAGCCAATTAAGGATGTGTCTACTGATATGAAGACTATTATATGAACGTTATGTCAACTTGACTAAGAGGAGCTCTCTAGGGAGCAAGAGTGTTTCTGTCTTGCTGTAGATGGAGGCAGGATGTGGTTCATCGAGATGATTCATGATGCTCCATCCAGTTCCTCAGGAAAGGCTTCAGTGGAGCGGCTGACATCTTTAAATACCAGTGAGAAGGTTTCTAGAGGTTTCTAGGGCAGTAGGGTGAGGAGGGAGGGAGGAGCCTAGCACAGGGAAGGAATATCCAGCTTGTTCTCTTTCTTTTCTATCTTACTCCCTGCCCCAGACTTGCCAGAATTAGGAAAGACTGCTGTTGTTTCAGAAGTCTTTTATTTCAAGGAAAGCCTGTTAATTGTGTTTGGTGGTGCATTGTGGATCTGTGAAATATGAGTTTGGAGAATAATGTCCCCCTTTCTGTGAGTCTGTGACCATCTGACCTCTCTGTTCTTTAAGTGCTGGCGCCTGGTGTCATTTGCAGCTATGGAACAAACCAGTTGCATCTAGCGCTGAGCAGGGCTATCATTGCCCACATCTGTATGCCACTTGTTTCTAACACACAGCCTTGCACACACAGATCACATGTTCACACGCCTCCCCCTTGATGTCATGCTTGTGCCATGATCAGTGTACTGGCTCTAGACTGTCATATAGAACAGTGAGAATATAAGAACCTCTGTTGTTGTGGTTTAGGAGTACTTCAAGGATTTATTGCAGAGCAGATGTTGCATCCTTAACTGAAAGATCCATTTTTACAATTAGCCCTGTTTGAATAGGTTGGAACGACATAATCATGTGTAGTTTTACTTTTCTAAATGTTATCTAAATGAGCTTTACCACTCCATAAAGGTCATTGGCCTTGTCCTCCTACGGTCACATAGGCTTGAGTCCTTCTCTTTAGGGCTATTCCTTTAAAGAAAGTCTCTTCAGACTCAAATTGCAGTGAGTAATGGAGATATGCTGGTCATGGTGCTTTCATTGAATGACCATATAACCATGTCATGACCGCACGTGTTCACACACACACACACACACACACACACACACATTTGGCTACTTGATACTACTCGATCCCTTATATGTGTGTGTTTACACAGAAGGAGAATTCATGTGCTGTTTATACAAAGTCTAGTTTGTTTGCGTGCGTCCGATCTGTTCATTATACAGATAGCCCTATCATAAAGACGAACACTCTCTATCCGCACACGGTATCCGCAACGATCGAAGTCTGGGGTACAAAAAGTGAGTAGATTTGAATCGGTACGGGGGCTGGTGTTCGTCTGCACGGTTTCAAGCAACCTGATTACGTCATTGCCCCACGTGATCTTTTCGCGATCTCCAACCACTATATATATAACTTGTTCTCCCTCAAAATCTCACTCGTGGTGGGCCTCGAATACACTAACATTAACCCAGTCTTCTGATTTTTGATAAGCCTCCTATCTTTATCTAATTCTTCTTATTCAGACGTAACATAACTTTCATGACCACAAATATAAATTGGCCAGCGATTTAATTTGCTTTTTTATTCATAAATGTATGTAAAATGCTCGGAGCAATGCCTCATGGGAAATGGGATGAGACATGTCATGTTACTGTTCCAAACTCTTTTATCAATAGAAAAAATTATTCATTTTCGCATATCCTTTAGTCTGACCACTGATTTTATTAACCATCATAGCCTAATGTAATGTTGTTAATTGGAGCTTGAATGTCTTGTGTAATGTGTTTATCCTCGTGCTGTTAAGTCCCTTCTTCAAGGTTTTTCACGTTTTTTTCAGTTGTGTAAATAAAGCGCTAAAGCGCCACCCACAGGCGTGAGATATGTACTACAGCCCGTCCAACACAATCTGGTGGCTCCGTTTTTACGCAAATCTCTCGTTACCAGGCTCTGTCTTTATGAAATTAAAAGATTCAATAGGTGTGAAAAATGAACCACAATCAGTGAATCTAGGCTCCGTGTGCACATGGCCTTAGCCTACATCTCTTTGGTTTTATTAAATCTTCTGGATCTTGTAACCAGGGCCCTATTTTCCCATCTTGATAGGTCCACATTTTTTACTAGGGACAAAATCGGATTCGGAATTGAAATCAGTCCAGAATTGACTTATTCATTTTCTACAGTTTCTTCACAGTTATTGGTGTTTCTCTACAGGTCTCTATTGCTGTAGAAATCCTTTCCACACAGACTCTTACAATTATGAGCCAGTGACAAATAACACGGTTTACTTTAATGCTGTAGGTTTGTGGCTTTCTAACTGGATTTTAATTGTTTTTGTCCCTGGTGAAAATTTGGACCCAAAAAAATGGGCCCAGGTTTAAAGATCCGTACGTTTTCCTTTAAGAGGTGGGTGATGGCACCACTGGAGCTTGCTGAATACTCAGTGTTTAGGAGTGCAGGATTGCAATGAAGCGCTACGTTAGTGAAGAAGGTTTGAGGGGGATGTCTTGTGATGTTCAGAGTCCTTCGTTGTTTTAGATGGGTTGAAACGTCTGTGGATGTGTGTGTGTGTAGATAGGAACATAGCTAGACACGGCAGCTGGTTGTGTCTGGTTCATCTGGTCTCTGACAGAATAATTTATGAGCCTTGTAATGGCAAATTCTCACATTGCGTTAACATTTTGACCCTCCGTGGATTCTGATGTATTATTTGACTGTTTGCTCCCTCTCTCCTCTCCACCCACTAATCCACTTTCTTTCTGCAGATCAAGTGTTGGTTGGAACCCCATTTTCTGCATTTCGTTTCTCGGTTGTCTTCGTATCGTTGTCCCAAACGCCTCAGTTGACTGCATATCATTGTCCCAAACGCCCTAGACTTAGATTGCAGGCTCTCTCATCTGCTGCTCACATGGCACTAGTGATGGCTTGTTAGATCTGAGATCTGAAGAGAAGGGATAGGCTCTCTGTGAGGACCCTTGCTATAGTGTAGGTCTGCTGTTCTGAGATCTGTGGAGAAAGGATAGGCTCTCTGTGAGGACCCTTGCTATAGTGTAGGTCTGCTGTTCTGAGATCTGTGGAGAAAGGATAGGCTCTCTGTGAGGACCCTTGCTATAGTGTAGGTCTGTTGGCTGCTACGGGAAATCCTGCACTGTTAAGATGTCTATTTGAGTCTAATTTACTCACTTTATCTATTAATTCAAAGAGGAATGCCTGCTGTCTTAGAACTAGGGTTGAAGGATCACATTTGTGAACTAGGCCACCATAGAGCACTACTTTGACATGTCGATATAGAAAACAGGAAAGAGGAAGCACATACTAGGGGTGGGTATTGCCAAAGAAGTCACGATTCGATTCGTATCACGATTCACATGCCACGATGCGATTCTATCACGATGCATCGCGATACTTGAATTATTGCGATGCATTGCGATGCATTGCGAATTTTCACTGAACACTGTTAGAAAAAAATGAAGCCATTACCAGTGGCTGACTGGCTGTGTATGATCTGGATAGTGTGTTCAATTGATAACTCAAAGCAACTCAGTTCATACATAGCTGTATTTATTTAAACGACTTTTGGAGGTTACTTAACACAAATATTATTATTACTGGATACACTGCATGTTTTGTTTATGAATGACTTGTCGCAGTATCGCGCGGCCAGAAATGCTTGATGTTCGCCAACCATTCATGCAATTTAAAAAAAAAAAAAAAAATTTTTTTTTTTTTTTTTTAATTAATAATCGATACTTGGCGTCAACAATCGATGCAGTAGATCGTGAAAATTAGAATCGCGATGCATCGTCATGACGATTATTTGGCACACCCCTAGCACATACTATTTGCATTTATTAATTTAGTGGATATTTTAAGGTAATACAAAAAAAATACAAAAAAAAGTTGAACAAAATGTTGTGCATTAGTTCATAAGTCATCACTCAGTATCTTAATGTAACAGTGCCCTGTTACAGTTACCTTAGGCATCTTCCTTTGACTAACATTTATAACCTGTTCTACCTTTTACTTTAGAATGTTACAATTTATTCAGAAATCATTTGTTCCTGAACAAATCATTTGCTCTGAAGGAGCAGCAAGACATTAAAAAGCCAGCTCCTTGTTTTTACATGCAGTTACAAGAGCATCATCCACCAAGACACAATTATAAAGTGAAGACATTTTCTGCCATCATTTCTCACTGATTTATTTTTATAGTCATTCCCTGTCTTTGCCTCTTCCTTCTGCCTTTCCCTTTGAGTAATGTTGTGGACAATAGACAATTGCTGGCTACTGCCCCACGGAGGAAGTTTAGTTTGAAGATCCGACTAGATCAGAGAACACAGAAATATAAACCCAGCAGTGGTAAGCTTACCTTTAGGCTAGAGTTGTTAAAAATGTGAAAATAATGAAGGACTTCAGTCCTAATGTCATATGATCAGCAGTAAAGTTTGCCTTGCCGTATACACAATGGTGTTTGTTTCACCGTGGTTCATTCTGCATGAAGGCTGGATGGGATTTGTTTTAATACCAAGCTGTACAGTAAAAGCTAGCAGAGAAGCTAGATCCAACATAAAGTCTAGTGGAAAATTATCAGTTCAAATAATGTTTATTATTAGCCTAATGTTTATTAAAAAAAACTATGTTTTGCCTAAATGCTTATTGTCTTGCTCTCTCTAAATCTCTAAATACAAGTAATACACAATGACATCATAATCAGTAAGATGGCTGCCTGTGTAAAGGTTTATGTTAAATGTGCTATCCTATCACATGGAAATCAATGTTCATCAATGAAATAATTTTTGCCAATTTGAACATCATTGACAATTTGTGCTTGAAATGCAATTATATATGTTTGATCCATGAATTGAGTTATGATGTTCTCTCAGACATGGACTTTCATGTATTCGCTGAGTAATATTTATTTTTAAATAAAACTTCACACTATGTGAGTACTCAAAAATGTTGTGTCTTGACCAAAACCATGCAGAATCCTTAAATAGATGGTTATCAGTTAACCACCAGCCTCCAGTAACCATTTAAAACCTCAATGGAACAATTCTATTAAATTAAATAAAGTACAACTTTTATGTGATTCTCTTCCATCGAGTCCCAATCAAAAAGAGAGCTGATGATTCCAAAGTTCCTTGTCATTGAATATGTTATAAACTCATTTTCTATTGCAGAACATCTGTATTATAATGTTGTTATTGTTTTTTTTCTTTCTGCAGGTTCTCTCTAGAACAACTGGATTCTTAAGCTCCCAGCTTTGATGTGGTGCAGGTAATGCTTCCATTTTGTAATGTATCTTCAGAGAGCTTTAGATCAGGTGATGTACTGCCACTTCAGTAGCCAGAAGCTGGTGAGCATTGAGTCCAGTGACTGCCATTCGCTCAGGTTCATTGGCCCAGGTCTTATGGTGATGGTGAGGGGCCTCTGTGACTCTGAGTCTGTGTGGTTATGGGTGAAGGATCCTGACCTCCCTGGTCTGTCTGCTTCAGTGTGTCTGCCTGATGATCCCTTTCATTTCCCATCAATCATTTGTCCGTGCCGTGCTAGATCAGTCAGAAGTACCTTAGGTTCTCTGCCCATCTGTTGTCCTTCACTGCAAGACATTTTCAGCTACATTCTACTTCATCTGGAGTGCATGATGTCCCTAAAGCCCTTTTAGATAGCGAAAACTAAAACCAAGAGTTCTAGTAGGCCTATATCCTTTTTGTGTTTCCTCTTCATTTCTAGTATCAAGTCCAGTCCAAGATGACTGACGAGGTGATTGTTGTGGCCAAGTTTGACTACCTGGCCCAGCAGGAGCAGGAGCTGGACATCAAGAAGAATGAGCGCCTGTGGCTGCTGGACGACTCTAAGTCCTGGTGGCGTGTGCGAAACGCTACCAACAAGACCGGCTTTGTGCCTTCCAACTACGTGGAGAGGAAGAACAGTGCAAGAAAAGCCTCGATCGTCAAAAACCTCAAAGACACACTAGGTAAGGCACCGTTTCTCCCTGTAAACCTCAAAGACACACTAGGTAAGGCATCGTTTCTCCCTGTAAACCTCAGACACACTAGGTAAGGCACCATTTCTCCATATAATTCTCCTTTTTCACTACTGACCTGCCGTAGACCTTCCAAAACTAGGAGTCCAGTCAGCTATTACGTTTCTGTAACGACCGTTAAGAATCCATTGAATATCCTGATAAAAATGTTTTGTTTATTTTGCGTCATTTGCAGTTGGTGTTTGAAAACGATTGAAATGAGGCCACTGTTGAAGGAGTTTTTTTTGCTTAAACAACCACAAGCAGAGACTGCACAGGAAAATTTGCTTCTTTGCTGCACGCTTTCTTTTTTTTTTCTTGCGTTGCTCACAAACACTTGCGCTCGCACACAGACACACAGACGCACATACACACAGACGTACAGACACAGTACATATAGTGGTTAGTCATTTGGCTCTCGCTCATCTCATCTTCCTCTAATTCCTGGCAAACTGACCCTCTTCTTTTACCTTCAGAGTAGCACCAACAGGTAATGTGCTGTTTAATGTTTCAGACCTTTCCATGATTTGAGTTGACAGTGCACTGGTCTGACTGATGCAGTGCACATTAGTATACTCTGGTACCGGAGTCAAACACTTCAGAAAAACAGCTGTTTGTCTGGTAGTAAAGCATTTTTTTTATGCAAATGAAGAAAGTTAAAAAATGAGGGTGTTTAAATGATTTAATGACTCCTGTGTCTCGTGTCTTTTTCTCACATCCTGTTGCTGTGTTCAAACAGCTGGGGAAAACAGAACAAAACACAAGAAAAAGGGAAGAAATCTGACATGAGTAATGAGCAGCCACAGTCACATCTAATTCAGTGATGTGTATTAAGTGCTCTAGGGGCTCAGTCTTAGCTATATATATTAAAGAAGGGAGGGCAATGTTTGGTTCTTGTGCAAGAGGTTGTTTAGTGTCAGAGTTTTTAGTCCAACTAATTCGTTTTCAAAGGCAAGTTTTTACTTATGTCTTTACAAATGACATTTCATCACAATTTTGCTTTGTGTGATTTAGTATTGCATTCAATACACATGGCCTTCTGGCAAAAGTTTTGTAACTAGAATTGAATCTGGGTTGGTAGAACTAAAGATGTTACAGGCGGTGGTTATTCAGCTTCATTAGGGAATGATACAACAATTACTTAAAAGGCTTTGAGTTTTTTTATTTAATACATATACATCCATTTTACTTTACTTGTTAAGGTTGAAGCTGTGTTCTGTTTTTTTAGCAGAGGAGCTGTGTCCTTTCAAATCAGTTTTTGGGTTATTTGAAAATCTAAGCACAAAAGGCTTTACTGATGTTGAATTAATTTTAAAAAGAAAGCCATTGTCACTTGTTTCTCCTTCGTCTCCTGTGTGTATGTGTGTGTGAGAAAGTGTGTGTGTGTGAAAATGTATATGCCTGTAGGGGAGTTGGGTCTTGGTATGCATGGGAACTGGAGTTGAAAACCACAGAAAAGGGTTTGAGCAGAATCAAGCATGCAGATTGTGCATGCTTCTTCTCAGAAGAAACCACGTTTCATTATTGTCACATTTGTGTGTGTGCGCGTCTGTACGGATGTGTTTGTGTGTGTGTGTGTTTGTGACTGGCTGTGCCATTCTTGTGCGCGTTGTTCGGTTTGTTTTAAATATAGTTCAGTTTTGCGTTTGTTTTCCCCTCCTCAGCTGTGAGTGCCCCCTGTGATGGCACACCTGTTGGATGACAGTTAGGCAATTAGCTAGGCCATATCCTCTCAGAATATATATTTTCTTCTGTAAAAAGCAAATGGTAGTAATAAATATAATCTCTTCATTTGTATTTAGGTACAGTGAGTCATCACAGATTTCAGAGCACAATTGAAATGGCTTCAGTGAGGGTCCCAGCTTTTGAGCGATATATCATGAGATATTTTTCATTGTTGCCGTTGTCGTCATGTACTGTGGCCTTATTTTAAGTTTTCAAAGGAATTCCCCAAAAAAACTGCATAAGGAGATAGTCTAAGAAAGCCAGGTAAAAAGTAATTTAACAGGCACATTTTTCTACAATTGGTAAACTAGGTTGCCGTATGATGCCTCCTATTTATTTACTCAAGTGGCAGGAATCACTGGATGGAGATGAGGCCCAAGAATGCTACCAGAGTGCTTATTCTTATTCTTGTTAAATATGACAAAAAGTTCCTTTTGAGAAACTACATTTTCACAAATAAAAATTCTTGTTAGTGAACACAAAGCCATTATCTTAGAGTTGTTGTTAAGGCAAACAGCCTACAGGGGTATTTCTCTGTCAAAATTAGAAAGCATACAAGGTGTTGGATTTACATTAAACCTGTAATCTTGGTCATCGCTTTTTAGCAGAAGTAGCGATGCTCAGTGTGAAATAGACACGGGTTTGATTGCCTGGCTCTGTTAGGTTGTCGAACTAATACTAGTCTAGACCATTATTTGAAGTTTTGAGGTATTAAAACAAATATGGAGTGAGGCATATGCCTGGTTATGCCTGCAAACCTTACAAGTAATGCCCTTAAAAGAAAGGTGGCTTTGCAGAGTATAGTGTCAACATGCTGAAATCACTGGATTGTGGCTCCTGTGTTTAAAGAATAGGGTGTTATGACCCTAACATCATCACCAATCATTCAAACGTGACATTTAACTAAACTTCTAATGCTTTTCCTCAAAGCGAATGACAACCGGCATTAGCATTAGCATTAGTAGAATCCCATGCAGATAAACGTGAAGGCCTGCCCTGATGAGGCGTCACGCTGTGATCCAGATAGTACTCCAGCTCCCAGCCAGAGCCCTGAGGGGGCAGAGGGGCTGATGAGGCTCCTCATGACTGCAGACTGTGTGCAGATGGGTGCTGGAGGAGGGGCTGTTCAATGGATGTGTTTTGAGCTTGTTGCCATAGGGCATATGGCATAACACATGACCGTGATCACTGTGATGAACAAGTCAACTGTTTAAAAAAAAAAAACTGTGAAACTTGAGAATGGAAGACCAACTATCAAAAGTAAAAGCATGGTCTCATTTCCTCTCTATTCAAAGTGCTGGTAATGAATCATTGAGTGCTAAGGGACCATTTCCTGTAGTGTGTGTGTGCGTGTGTGTGAGAGTGGAGGCTACATGAGGGGGGCTCAGTGTGTAAAGTAGCCTCTTGATTGGTCAGATGTGGTCACATGGGTTGGGAGCTGTGGAGAGATTCCTCTCTGCCTTGTGGGTGTTTCATATGGAACAGCAGCACAGCACAGCAGCATAGGGAAGTTGGGACTCGCCGGTGGGAAGGCGAAAATGGATATGGCTAACCTCTTCAAGCACTTCTTCCGTGAGTCCTTCTTTTTCCTGTTTAGTTTTCAAACAACCAACAAGGAAATTCAGTTTCTGTGACTTTCTAGGATTGGTCAAGGATTTGGTCTTTTTTTCTATTCCTCTGACGCTCTTTTTTTCTTAACGTCTGAAACAGGGCCGGGTGCTTCTTTCCTGAAGTGATTTTAATAGCCTTTCTCTATGATGCCACGATATTTTGTGTTCATTGTTCAAGACTTGTGAAAGAGAATTGTGGAATGAATAGAGTGTGTGGTAGTTGGCTGTGAAAAAGAAGTCCTCACAGCTCTGCTAAAACAGGGCGGGTAGCACTCCTGAGAGCCTGCTGTCGAAGCCTGTAATTGCACAGTCTCTCTCTCTCTCTCTTTCTCTCTCTGTCACACATACACACACTCATACACACTGTCAAACACATTATGCATAGCAATCAATTCTGTGTGAAATCCTTCCTCCACATACACATTAAGATAATGACACTTCTATGTCCTAAGCTGTATTAGTGAGCCATCATGGCTAGTTGATTTTAAGTTATTTTCAGATCCAATCTGTTGCTAATATCCAATCCCTACTAATTATATTGTGCAACATTAGGGATTCATTTTAGTCATGACTTAAACACTCCAGGTTATTTAAAGAAGTAGTTGTGTTTGAAGAATGTGTTTTTTTTTTTTCTTTCTTGGGGATCTGTAAAATCTGGAGCACAGTCGGTCCCCAGGGTTCTCTCAGTGTAGACCTCTGCAGCCAGCAGGCAGTGGAACGCTACTTTTTCCTGTTGAACACTGCAGGCATTGTGGGTTTAAAAAAACAAAAACGTATACGGTGTGCTTAGATTGACAATTGTTCAGCCGGTTATCAGAAGAAAGCTTTTAGTGTGGAGGAGCTTCCACAGAGAGATCAATCCTTCACTGCTGGGGAGACACACACTTCCATCCCAGACATGCTCAACACTTTTCTAGTCACCATCCCCTGTTGAGTTACGAATGCTGCTCCCATACCTGTGTTGGTGTGTGTGTGTGTGTGTGTGTGTGTGTATGAGAGAGAGAGTATGTGAGGGTTTCAAAGGGAGACAAGGCTCTGAAAAAGTTTGCTAAGAGCCAACAAAACAGCACGATGTGCAAACTGAGAATATAGGTCTCTCAATCTCACTGGGTATATAGGTCTCTCCTTCCTCCACTCTGTCTCTCTTCCTCTCTCCCTTTTCCTGTGCTTTTTGTTCGCCCTCCGGTGCTAGCGGAAGTAGTTTAATTTGAGACAGCTTTTTTCTCCCGCCCCGAGGAAGGAAGCCGGGGCTCGTGGGTAGAGCAGCCGACCCGTGTTGTGTCCGTCTGTCTTTCTCCTTTCCTGTCGTCTGTCTCTTCTCTGCCGTATCTCCTCTATTGGCCTTGATAGTTTTGGGAACAGATATTTATATTTTTGCACAATTCCCTCTCACTTCCCCCTGGTCTTTCCTCGTCCCTTGAGTTTTCCATCATTGTAGCTTTGCCTGGTGGGCCAGAGTTGCGTCGCCCTGAGCCAGAGAGGCTTGCGTAAGACACCGTGATGGTGGCTGTAAATGTGTCAGGAGCAATGGAAATCTCCAGAAGGTTCCTGTGCCTGAGGAGGGAACACCAGGCCTCCATGTGGCTCCTACTGCTCGTCCAATCCCATCTCTAGCCAGAGAAACCCGCCCGCTCCAAGGTTAGAGACGGAGGCCTACCATGTTGCGGTGTCTACCATCCTATAATCTCTGCTTTAATGGCGCGTCTTGCAGGTTGTTTGACGGTGGAAGAGTAGGGTTATCTAGTTTAACCCACTGAAGACCACGGCATCATTGCCGCAGCTGAGAAATTACATTTGTTTTTTTTGGAATCACGAATCTTCTCATCGCACCACATTATCACACCAACGCAATTACAGCTTGGCTATAAACCTCAAAGGCTTTCCCTTCCCATTAATACACTGACACATGAAATGACTCTCTGTTAAGTACCTAAAATCAGTGAAATTTTCAGGTATGTCCATCTGTCACAGCACCAGTACGACAGCATAAAAACAGATGGTAGTAGATATGGAATTCCATGGGAGGAGGTGTAGTACAGGTCCACTGGAGGAGGTGTAGTACAGGTGCACTGGAGGAGGTGTAGTACAGGTCCACTGGAGGAGGTGTAGTACAGGTGCACTGGAGGAGGTGTAGTACAGGTCCACTGGAGGAGGTGTAGTACAGGTCCACTGGAGGAGGTGTAGTACAGGTGCACTGGAGGAGGTGTAGTACAGGTGCACTGGAGGAGGTGTAGTACAGGTGCACTGGAGGAGGTGTAGTACAGGTGCACTGGAGGAGGTGTAGTACAGGTGCACTGGAGGAGGTGTAGCACAGGTCCACTGGCACACCTGGAAATGGATATATGGACAGAACTGGAGGATTGTTTTCTTACCAAGCTTTTAAATTCCAAGGCCAGTGAGATAAGTACTGTAATATGGAGCTACTCCTGCTGCTGCTACTACTGCTGCCACTACTACTACCGCTACTACCACCTCTACTACTACTACCTAAGGAGGGACTGGGTGAGTAAGGTATAGGTGTGTTGTATAGGCATTTTGCATTTCAAACGTTTTTACTGTAGAATAAAGTTTTTAGTGTAAGGTGTAAGTGCTAGTGGTGTTATGATTAATTGTAAAACACCACAAATCCATAAACAACAAACAATCAAACCTTGCCATGGGTAGTGTTTTAAGGCCAGTCATGAGTGTTTGTTCTTAGTTTGCTGTGTGAACTCTGGTTATTTACTGGTTTGGTTATTTACTGTATGCATTACCATACAGTGTAATACAGAAGTGTTTAGATGGTTATCGAGTGGGATTTCTGTCCAAATGTACTTTTGCATTTAAGCTGTATTGTGTATACTGCATATAGTGTGGAGATTTCTGTACAATAGTTGTTTCTGTTCTCTTATTTCCTTGTGAAAGGGTGTTGTGTTGGGATGGGGAGGGGTGTTAACAGCCCCCTCTGCATTTTGCAGGGGTCAGGGCTTATTGATACCTTTTGATATAACAATGACAGGGTCATACATGTTAGTTGGCCATTCATTTGTTCATATGAACCGAGTGATTAAGAACTTGAATGCTAACAGCATATAGAAGACCTTAAATAATCACCTCAAGTGACTAAAACTGTTTGGTTCTGCACTTGGAAATGACCCCCTTTTGGGACTGAAGGTGTGTGTGTGTGTGTGTGTGTGTGTGTGTGTGTGTGTGTGTGATCTCTTATGGAGGTAATGCCTTTTGTGTGTGGGAGGAAGAGGAAGAATGATCTTGGGACTGAAGCCTTGTGTGTGGGAGGAAGAGATATCTTATGGAGGTGAAGCCTTGTGTGTGTGTGGTAGGAAGAAGAAGAGTGATCTCTTATGGAGGTCTTATTTTGGTTAGACTAAGAGACATTAGCTTTTGGATTCAGTGTGTGTGAGTCCACTAAATGTCTCTCTTGTCCTCAGAGTCTAAGCTGACACCTTTATGGTGTAAGGAGTGAAGCTGGAATCTCTTTCTGAAACCATTTACACAATATACACAACTAGCTTTACAGTCCGTCAGCATTTAGTTTTGTTTTGTTTAGCATTTAAGCTAGTTTTTCTTGATATGTGGGGATCTCTCTCACTGTTATTCAAGTACTTTTCAGCCCTTTAAATAATTGTCACAATATACTTGATTGCCTGAAATATGTTGCTCTTACTCTCTCATTTAGCTTTCTGTTAATTTGCCATTGTCTAATTCATGTAAAGTGGAGGTCTGACGTAGCATAAGCGTCCATTTTGACCCTCTAATGTTCCTGGTCATGGGAGGCAACACTGCCTCCTACTTGAACATTTTTGTCAAGGGAAAGACCGAAATGGCGTGATGTCATACAGAAAGGGTCGGCTAGAGATGCATGAAACATGATGATGGATGAAGTATTTCCCTCCCTAGAGGTTGTTTTTAAAGAATTTCAGTTCAGTTTTTCAGCAGAGACCTGTGAAGAACTAATAGAATGAGGAAAAGCTCTTTAAGTTGTTCTATCTCTTTGTATCTCTCCAAATGATCATTAAGATATAATTTTGTCCTGTCACACCCAAATTGGAAGCTGTTTCCAAAGCCCTGCAAGGCATTCTGGTAATGGGGATCATTGGGGACCACTGCAGTTATGATCTCACTCACTCTCTCTCACACGTGCGCACACACACAAACACACACACACACACACACACACACACACACACACACACACAGGGACACTTGGATCCAACTTGGCTTTAAGACAGTGATGAGACAAGTGAGCTTTGAATGATGGGGCCTTGATGAAGTCACCTCGTGCCTGTTGAGGAGGCTCCCTGCTCTTCTCTTCTCCCCTCCCTGCGTTGGAAGCCATGACTGATATGTTTTCAGATTTTCATGTCTGCTTTTTACATTCATACCTGTCTCAGTGGGCTTAATGTATGCTAGCTCAGTCAACCCAGTGGTATGTGACCTGATGTCAAGAGACTATCACAGCTAAAACAAACACTATGAAAACCTGGAAGGATGAGCGCTTGTGTTCTAGTGCCAATGCTTATCTTTTGTTTGTCGGTCAAATTTTTAATCTGCTGAGTACTAAACTTTTGCTACAATCATAGTTAGTTATTTAGCTAGTTAGTTAGTTAGCTAGCCTAAGCAACGTTAATATCTAGAAGTGCTGCTGGACCGTTTTGGTGACCTAGCAGCACCAAATGCTTGAAAGAAACGCTCTGAAAATAAGGTTGTGGGCGGCATTGTTTGAGAGTAGACTAACCGTTGCTATACCTTTGACTAAACCTATGGCATTTTGATCTTTATTTCTGTATCTGCACAGAAGAGTAACAGTCACATATACATATACATTCACTAACCATGTCTCAGCTAAGTGTAGGACTGTTTGTGCGAGACAGATTCACAGGGAAACATGTAAACACTGAAATGTGTTCAAATCCCCTGATGTCACTTGCAAATGTCTCCAAGCCTTCAATCGCCATCAGAAGGAAAACATGGGGCCAGATCTAGCAGTCACAGACCAGCTGGGTTTGAAATGCAAAACAGGCATTTCAACACAGCAGGAACTTCACTTAAGTAAATTCCCCTGCTTGATGGAAGGCTTGATAAGGGGAAAAGCCTAATCAGAAAAACCTGTAGTGAGAGTGGAGGATTTCTTGTTGTTATTGTAAAGTAGAACGGTTAAAAATCCAACCTCAGTATGCAAGTAGCTCTCTACTGGAAGTTTTATCATACCACTACCCTGTATGAATAGATCTCTATTTAAAAGGCTGAGGCCCACATCTCTTTGGGTTTGGGTTGGGTGCTCAACTATCTGAGCTGAGGCCCACATCTCTATGGGTTTGGGTTTGGGTGCTCAGCTGTCTGAGCTGAGGCCCACATCTCTTTGGGTTTGGGTGCTCAGCTGTGTAAGCTAAGGCCCACATCTCTTTGGGTTTGGGTTCTCAGCTGTGTAAGCTAAGGCCCACATCTCTTTGGGTTTGGGTGCTCAACTGTGTTAGCTGAGGCCCACATCTCTTTGGGTTTGGGTGCTCAGCTGTCTGAGCTAAGGCCCACATCTCTTTGGGTTTGGGTGGCGTTCATGCACATGTATTCTTGTGGTCTGCACTTGGTTTGTTTTGACGTGGAGCAGTGATCATGTTCTGATATTGCAGGGGCTCCTAAATGCACACGCTGGCTGCCAAACGGACATTCCTCTGCTGTAACACCATCACTCCCCACCCCACCCCAGCCGTCTGCCAAACACAGCTCCATGGCATGACGGGGGTCAGAGGAGTAATCCTGGGGGCTGAGCCCTAGGCTGAGGGCCTGAGGGTAATGTAGTGCAGCAGGGTGGAATCCTGGAGAGCGGACCCATCCCTGTTGACCCGCCTTCTCCTTCTCCCTGCGGAGGATGATGGCAGCTGTGGTGATGTCATCAGTCCAGTCATGTAGGTCATGGGGTTAGTGCTGTACTCCAACTACATCAGAGCATGTTGCTCAGGGATGATGAGTTGTCAAGCAGTGGGTGTCAGTATTAACTAGACTGCTGCAAACTTCTAGAAGATTGTGTGAAGTTCTCTCCAGGGAACATTATTTTCACATTGGTTCTCCCTCCACTAGCTCTTCTCAGAGCTTTTCAAGCATGTTCACAAGTAGCATGCTGTGTGGGAGGAGAGCCAGCCGTGCCGTGGGACTGGCAGGTGTTAACTGCTGCTTACCCCTCCAGTGCAAACCCCCCACACTACCGATGTTATCACCGGGCTCTTCTTTCCATGTTGGTGTATGTACGTTGGTGTGTGTGTGGTTAGCATAACGTACATTACCATGACAGCGTTGGCCCCAGTTGCCTATGTCAGAGCGATTGCGATGGCTGGAATGCCATAGACAGACAGCGGTAACATTTCGACTGCTGGATATGTGTGTGTGTAGTATATGTGTGCATGCTTGACGAGCGCTGCTGGGCCAAAACATGTGTTTGGACAAGTCCTTGCAAGCAGCCTGTTTGTGCCTGTCCCAAACCACAGAATCTGTGGGGTTTAATCCAATGAATACCCTAAAACTACACTTTAAGTTGCACTTCAAAAGTCTGGTATTCCCCCTCTCTTCTCCTTAAGTTCATTTTTGGCAGCTATTATTTTCCACAGCAAAGGTGTATTTTTGTGTTGTGGTTTTTGTCTTCCTCTGATGGCGACTGTTTCTAGTATAAGGATGTTTCACTTCCCGTTGAGTGTGACCCATATGGGTTTCAGCCAAACTGAAGAGGATTACCATGCCATGAGCTATGTGGACATGCTAACACAAATTCACACCCTTAACCCCACTCCACTAGCTTCTCCTCTGATTTTATATAGGTTAAATACTCAGTGATTTTATATAGGTATGCCTAGAGGCAATTGTATTGTTATGGCGCTATACAAATAAAATTGAATTGAATTGAATTGAATGTATAGGTTAAATACTCACTGCACCTCATTTTGAGTGTTCATCATTTTATTAAATAGATTTACATTTCATTGAATAGATTTACATGCTTCAGTCTTCCAAAAACACAATTTCTCTGGTCACATTCTCTCTGAAATGTTTTTCAAAATATAGGTCCTCTTTATCTAATAGTCTTAGAAAGGACAGCACCAGTGGTTCTTGCTGAGCTGGAGTTTGGCGTTTGGATGAATCAGATCATGTGATTGACATTCTTATGTTTTTGGACTAGTCAATAAGGAGTTTACTTCATTTGAACTGTAGGCATTAGGCACGGTATTGTCTGACTGTAAATGTTTGTGCAGTCCTGGTGTTGCACACACACATAATCCTCATCTGGGCTCCTTGTTCCTGCACATCTGGACTGTAACTCTTACGTGTTGTCTCCTGTGACTGCAGGGATTGGGAAGGTGAAGCGGAAACCTGGCATGCGGGACACGGCCTCCAATGCGGACACGGATCAGTATGCCGACAACGGCGAGCGCCTTTACGACCTTAACCTGCCAGCACTCGTCAAGTTCAGCTACGCAGCCGAGCGCGAGGATGAACTGTCTCTAGTCAAGGGAACGCGGGTGATCGTCATGGAGAAGTGCAGCGACGGCTGGTGGCGTGGCAGCTACCAGGGCCGCTCCGGCTGGTTCCCTTCCAACTACGTGACTGAGGATATGGATGGTAGTGCCACGCTGGCGTCGGGGGAGCCTGCCTCATCGCTACCGGAGAAACTGGCGGCTGCCGTGCACGGGGCCACGACCGGCGGCTACGCTGCCAACGGTAACAGCAGCCGTGGAGTTCTGCACACGGTGCAGGCGCTGTATCCCTTCAGCTCGACCAATGAGGAGGAGCTGCGCTTTGAGAAGGGAGAACTGATGGAGGTGATTGAGAAGCCGGAGAATGACCCAGAGTGGTGGAAATGCCGGAAGGCAGACGGCCAGGTAGGCCTGGTGCCCAAGAACTACGTGACTGTGCTGGCCGAGGCACCCAGTGTTGGTCCCCCCACCCCGGACTGCGACTATGTCCAGCCCTCCACAAGCGGACGCTTCGCCGGCAAGCTGTGGTACTACGGTAAGGTGACACGGCACCAGGCAGAGGTGGCCCTCAACCAGCGCGGCACTGAGGGAGACTTCCTTATCCGCGACAGCGAATCATCGGTGAGTAGGGCGAAAAATGATGCTTTCATTATTGTATTGTGCATTACTCTGTCATACAGCAAAGTGAAGTTGAATCTTGGAAAGATCACTGTCCAACTAACCTATTTCTCACCTTTTTTTTCTGACGCAGCCCAACGACTTCTCCATTTCCTTAAAGGCTGCGGCCAAAAACAAGCATTTCAAAGTGCAGCTGAAGGACACCCTCTACTGCATAGGCCAGCGCAAGTTCAACTCCATGGAGGAGCTGGTGGAACACTACAAAAAAGCGCCCATCTTCACCAGTGAACAGGGGGACAAACTCTACCTGGTCAAAGCCCTCGCAGCGTCCTGATCACTCCACAAATGTCAAACTCGGCCTATAAACTGACATATAAAAGACTACATCCAAAACAGACTCGTGGGAAATAAGGAACATTCCAAGTGAAGACTGAGTGAGAAGAGGAGAGAATGAGAAGAGGAGAGATAAGGTGGACTATTGACTTGTTCTTAAGGACGTGGACACATACAATTGTATTAAATCATGTTTAAGTCATAGGACGCAACGTATGTCAACATATACTAGATCTACATTTAGTTCTTTTTGTTAATATATATATTCTTTTTCATGTTTTTTTTTTTTGTGTTTTTTTGTTTGTTTTGTTTTTTAAATGTGATGCCTACATTCTTCCCAGGACTAACAGCCACAGGGAGCTTTTCAGCATCACAAACAGCCATTGGGAGTTTTGAAAGAAAATGCTTAAAAATGCTTAAGAATTCCTGTCCTTTTCCTGTCATTCTGCTGAGCTGCAAACTTTTTGGACATTCTTTCACACGCCACCTGCCACATCATGCCTGTGGAGATACTTTTGCTAATAGTGCAAACAAAATAAAACAGAAATTGAAGTGAGTGACCAAATGATTTATTTGCCAGATTTAAAATGCTGCTTTGTGAAACCATAAAACCATTTGGATTTTATTATTATTATTATTATTATTATTATTAATATTAAGGTGAGGTTACCTCTTTCAAAAATTGCAGACCCACTAAAAGTGGTCTGTTATTATGAAGTAATATAAAAATATATATATATTAGCGTATAACAAACTTTTGTGATAATCTATTGTAAACTAGGGAGTTGGGAAGGAACTGCCTCACTAAATGAAGTGACTGATTGGAACAGCAAGACTCCCGTTTAGATGCTGTCTGTGTGTGTTCTGTGTTGTGGGAGGTGAGGGCTGCTGCTGGATAGGGATAGGGTGGCTCTGTGCTCAGAATGTCTCTGTCTATGGATCAGAGGTGGGTGCATGTGTGGAGTCCATCTGAAGACCATCATAAGGACTTCTGATTGGGGTGATAGTGTATCACTTTCGGCTCTTTACAACAGTGAAGCAGGAGAAGGTGCACTTTGACCCCCAATTGTGTTGCAGTCACCGTTTCCTGTTATTCCACTGCACTGATCGAAAAAGCCACAGGATGTGGAGAGAAGTGCAGTCACTAGGATGAGTGGCTAGCATAAGATATGTAAAACGGCCCCTACGAGGATGTTTATGCAGGAAAATGAATGCTGGCAGTGTTGAGGTCACCCCGCTTCACTGGATTGGGTCCTGACATGTGTGATGCTATGCTGAGTGTATTCTCTGGGGGTTAGGGGGCTTCGCTCCTCCCATTGTCCCTCTCTCTCTCTCTCTCTCTCTCTCTCTCTCTGATGACTTTTCCAGCTGTACAGAGGTGGACTGTTTGGCTGAGGAAAGGAGGGGAATTCAGAGACTAATGGAAAAATACGACACCAGAAAAAACAAAAGCGGCAAGATCTAGAACGTATGTCTGGGGAGTATGTACTAGTCTGGAGTATCAATCAGCCTAGTGGAGAGAGGGGTTGTGCAGAGAGAGTGTCTCTGCGTCCTCGTGGAGGAAAGGAGTCATATCTGAGCTGTTTTTATATTTTACCAGCAACTGTAATGCCACTTCCATTAGGTGACTGAACTGCTTACACTTAATGTTTTTAAGAGTTTAGGATTTCAGATGCTCCATGATCACCAACTGTGAAGACAAGTTTGGCAGGCTTTTACACGGAAGACTGCTGGGTGTGAGTATTCCTTTCCTGCTCTAAACCTCTCTGGAAGACCCCCTGATCTACACAACACAGAACATATTACTGCATTCATCACGCATTAGTGAATATAGAATTTGAAAACTGGAAACGGTGATGTCATTCCATTAAAAACTGAGTGTGGTGATTAAATGTGAACACAGAGCTCCATGGTGCCCTCCAGATCCCATCTCTCATGTGTAGCAGAGTTCCATCTCTCATGTCTCATGTGTAACAGAGCTCCATCTCTCATCTCTCATGTGTAACAGAGCTCCATCTCTCATCTCTCATGTGTAGCAGAGCTCCATCTCCCATATCTCATGTGTAACAGAGCTCCATCTCAGCTTGATCTGGACTGCTGCTTTGCATGTGCGTGATGAGCCAATGTTTCTGTGTTGGATTCAAATGGGCAGAAACCCGCAGTGGGAAAACTTCCGCCCCAAGATTAATTTTACTGCCGAGTCCTGGCACTGACTGATTTCTGATGCTGACAGAGTGCCCGATAACCTGTCTGTGGTCATGGTCTCTCTCATAAGAGTAGAGTGCTAAGCACCAAACCATGTATATGTATGACACTGACTTGAACACCACACTTTTAGAGTAGCCACATCAGAGGACCAGGCTTGAGTCACTTGAATACAAAACTCTTATTCAGTATGGATTTTTCATGTCTTCAACAGCCTTGGTGGTCAGATATTAGCATTGGCAAATATACTCAATATTAGTAATGGAAAAGTATATAGTCTGTTTTGAATTATGAGAATTTTTCCAATTTTAATCTGTGAGTTGTGCTGTCAGGAATATTACAGATTATGCCATATGAACATCAAACCTTGTGCAAAAAAGAGTGAAGGTGTCAGTACTGCTATTCATTGTATTCAGACAGCTAAGACAAATACAGATAACATTACATTAAGTCTAACACTGATCACGCAAAATCACATAATTTCAAAAGGCAGTCAGGATTCTTCTAAGTGCACACTGGAGTCACACTTACAAACATATTATGAATGCCACACAATACCAACCAATCCCTAAATATATAGACTGTGACCTGTTTACAATTAAAAAATTGTAAAGATGTCTTCAAAGATGATGAATTCCACTGTTACCGATTGTATTTGATCTATGCCACAAAGGAAGTATGGAACCATTTTGCCCCCAAGTGGTTACCAGAAGAACTATCTGAAAAGTAGGTTGGCAAGTGATTAGCTTCACTCGTCAAATCATTAAGATGTTGTTCAGTTTTTTATATATATTGACTTGCTCGATTTCCAGAAATCCAGTGAAGTTGGAGTAGATTATTCAGTCGTTTCAGCCCTGTTTGTGCCTCACAATGCACTATGGGATTTCTTGGTTTTCATATACTCATAATAATGAGAGATGGACAGAACTTTAGGGTTTTCCTATTTAATAACCACATTTTGGCCCTTTTCAAAAGGGACCCCTGCAGTCAATGTGCCCACCACAGTGCCTGTCTGTCTCCACTGGCTGGGGCTCCAGTCCCCCCAACACAATGTGCCTTTCTGCTTTAGACAGCTACTGCCTGTGGGTTATTAATGACTTTCACATAGATCCAGCTCTCGGAATATCTCAATTAAAGTCTTTTGTAACAGTGACATGTTAAAATTTGGCAATGTTATACCGTTTTACGATCATATACAAAATAATCTCATTAAATTATGCTAAAGGAAATGATGATTGCTGTATAACTCAACAAGTGCGAACAGTATAAGAACAATCAAGGCCACTATCAAACAACAATGTTGGTGTCCCCCTAAGACTAGTGCAAATCTGATCAGAACAATCAGTTCTAGCTCAAACATTTTATTAAAATGATTTAGCATCTTTAGAGTATCTACCTACTTGAAAAATACACATTTCCTCTGTAATACTCATGTGTACTGAAATAGTCAATGTCATTATTGAAACACTGAATGGCAAATACACGTTTCCTTGTGAGCACTAAATTGTCACTTTCTCCATACACGCTTCACATTATCCAATAAGGCAGATAGGGACTGCTGGCCATGCTCTATGGCATACATGCAATGATCAGGAATGCTAAGAGATTAAAAACCAGAGCATTGGTCTCGGTCATTTGCAGCATCTCTGTAACATGACATTAATCAGGCCTGACTAACTGGGTGGGGGGGTCCTGACCCTCAGAAGTACAGTCTGTCAGAGATTGCTGCAGGCAGGTGGGTCATGACCTGCATACGGATCCACCAGTGGGGCTCCATGGGGTTGTACCGTGTAAAAGGCCGCTGGGACACGATGGCATCGGTGATGTCTTCAAGGACAGGGGCCACATCCTTGTGGCCACTACCACAGTAGGAGCGCATCAGGGCCACAAGCTGCTCAAAGTGGGCCTTGCCATAGTCCTCCTGCACTACAGGGGGCGCCTCTCGCCACAGTTTCTCAGCAGTGGCAGCCACTAGATCACGTGAAAGTATGCCGGTGGCTGCCACAAAGTTACCCGGTTCTATTAATGACACCTTGACCCCCCAGGGCTTCATCTCGTAGCGTAGGCAGTCTGTGAAGACCTCCACACCGTACTTGGAGACGCAGTAGGATGAGCGCAGTGCGTTGCCCATCCGGCCGTACATGCTGGCTACGTTGACCACACGTCCTGGGAAGGACAAACACTCACTTTCACACTGATCCTGCTTGATCATGGTCACAGGTTGAAAGCTTGCATAACTGCCATTTATTCTGCCATTATCCCCTAGGTTACTGGAATGCAACTTTAAAATGTCCGATAATAAATATGACTTGGCAATTCACCATCCTCTAAATCTAGTGAAAAAGATATAATGGAACTTAAAAAGCAAAGCTGCGGATGCATGTGCAGTTCAGAAAGCAAAGGTTAAAGTCCAGCATTCTCTTGTACAGTAGTAAAAGTTTGACCAGGCTACAAATGGGGATGCATTGTCATTTTAAAACCCAACACTTTTCATATAGATTAATAAGGCCTTTGGATTACAGGATTGCTGAATGAGCTTAGAAGCAGTGCAATTTTAGCTGTAACTGAAAATAGGATTCCTAATAGTTGTGCCTTCCTCACCTTTAGCCCTGCGAATAAGTGGCAGTAGGGCCTTGGTGGTCCTGACGGTACCCCACAGATTGACGTCAGACACCTGCTTGTAGTTCTCCATGGAAGTGAACTCCACCTCGCCGAAGGTGGAAACGCCGGCATTGTTCACCAGGGCCCATAGACCTGCATAGGACAGAATCAGGATAATGAGAGTATTCAGTCCTGTATGAACCAGACTCATATCTATGACTACCATCTGCTAAACGAGGAATGTTACGACTGAACAAAACCATTGTGTGGATTGAGAATAGAAAAATCGCAATATTTACTAACATTTCGCCTGATGTTAGTGACGGCAGTGACGTAAACGCTTGATCTGGACACCATCAGCTAAGACCAAGCCTATATAGAATGGCCTATCTTTTTGCCAGACATAATGAGTGTACCTTTCTCTGAATCCTCCAGATTGGCCTTCACAAACTCTACAGCGTTGGCCACCTGTTCATCACTGCACACATCCAGCTGGAGCACCTTCATCCGCTCGGAGCACATCTCCTGCAGCTCCTTTGCCCCATCCCCATCCTTCTCCTGCAGAACCAATCCAAGGGGAAAGCAGACACAACATACATCAGTGAATAATATCGAACATAGGCCACAAATAGCAGGGATTATTCAGGGATTATTACTTATTATGGTAGTCATTTATTAGTCTATAATCCACTATACAGCTAACCTTAGAAATAAAGTGACAGTGTAGATTAATGTTCCTGGGTTCAGTCAGATGAACCACATTAAGCACCCCTTAAGTGTGTCAGTTTTATACCTTTAACAAGCATCCTGCAAACACAATGAATCCTTTTTTGTGAAGGTGTTTCGCCAACGCATGACCAAATCCGCTGTCGCAGCCAGTAATGAAAACGGCTTTGCTTTCAATCTGAGAAGGAGGGGAAAAGCAGACATGATGAAATGTTACAACAGAATTAACGGCTGCCCTGGTAGTTCCTTTCGAGATCGTGCAATATTCCTGAGAACTGTTTCAGTGTATTTATGGCTGAAGATTGTTATTCACCCGCTCAACACCAACAATATGCTATCAGTATTATTTTCATCACCCACAGCTTTCACACCACCTTATTTCGTGTGTTACAATGTAGCGCTCTACATATGTTAAACGTCTGCTAGACACTTATCACAAAGTAGCTTTCGGATATTATCAAGCTCTAATCACAGCACTCAGTACGGTGAGCTAAGATAGACAAGTAAACACTAAACCCACATACGCAACAGATACCTCAACCTAAACTTAACCAGCTTACCTTAACCGTACCCCTTGGTAACCGAGGCACTGCGACATACAAAATGAATAATGAATACAGTACTACAACACATTCGGTCACGCTGGCGTCAGGAAAACCACAGCACCTTGCTAGAAAGTTGAGTGCTGCTGGTAGACCAAAGCCCAACACAAGGGTTAAAAATACAGAAAAGCCCACCAGGAGCGCGACTCGCACGTATGGTAACGGAGCCATCTTAAGACGTTTTACTGATGATAAAACTAGAGAGGGTTTGGCCTTTTTCTTTACTGTCAGAGATGTAAACGTCATCAACATGTGAGCTTGTTGCGCTTAGTATCGTGAGGAATGGAAGTCGACGGAAGTTTGTAGTTTTTAGCATTTTCACACTTCCTGGTTCCAAAGAAAGAATTCATGTGGAAAATGAATGGGATTCCGCAAAATCAGCGCACATAATATGGAGGATTATCGGGGCCTAAATAACTAAATAAATAACTAAATAAATAAATAAATAAATGAATGGTTAAATACTTGGATAAATACATAATTAGATTTATTTATACCTACATTTATTTATTTATACTTACATATATTTATCTATACTTACATATATTTATTTATACTTACATTTTGTCATACATTTTGTCATACTTACATTTTGTCATACATTTTGTCATACATTTTGTCATACTTATTGTCATACTTATTGTCCACGGTGTAACTTGCTTGCAGCAAAATAAATCCGTCATCCCCCGTCACCAAGTCAGGGGGCGGGTTAAAGCCTCTGATTGGTGGTTCAACTTGAATTGACTGCTTTTGACTAATTCAAGATGGCAGCACCCGGTGTGGATTCAATAAATGGAATATTGCATGCTACAGTAGTCGAAATGTTGGCTGTAGCTGAGGAGATGGAGGCAACTGCAATTCACATTGTTTTTAAAATCCTATTGAGGGCTTCGCTGAGATTATATCAACGGTATCGGCCCTGACTGACACAGACATAGATGAAAATGTGTTCACGATCCTCAGCGAGATGGTAGCAGATGAGGCTGAGTGATAGCCTACAGGTCATACATCCTGGAGGTGGTCGTACTCTGTTTGATCTTCGGCTGGCACAATTGAACACTTCGCACTCTCTGGCCTGAAAATACAAGATATTGCGAACCTTTTTCGAGTGTCCAAGCGCACTATCAAGCGACAAATGCAGCAGAGTGGTATCAGGTATTAATAAGAGTAGACTGTGTCTGTGTCAGGGGTATAGATGTTCGGGATCTGGAGAAAGTAATGGGTAAACGTCCCTTGTCATGACTAAAAGGAGAGCTCCAACTATTAACTCTCTAGTCTGAGAGTTGTCATTTGTTGGGGAGCTGTGAGACTCTTTCTCTGAGACTGTTGTAACGTCATTACTGCTTGACTGTCACTATGTTTACAGTATTGTGCCCTATAAAAGATGGTCCTCCGGCCTTCAGAGCGGAGAGAGACATGATTGAGACCTAAGCCTGGTGTTGTGTTGTTTTTTATTGTCAGAGGTCTGGGTTTCTCTCCCAATCTACAGATTGATAAACGTATTAAAATCCAGAACTCAACTGAACGTAGACCCCGTTTATACGGTGGGAAAACGTATATATTTTCATGCGGTTTGGCCTTTCATTTACGAGAAAAAACGGAGGTTTTATCACGGGAAACGATCATTTCTAAAAACTCCGGCCAAAGTGGAGATTTCAGGAAAACTCCGTTTTTTCGTGTGCACGGGGTCAAACGGAGTTTGCGTCACATATGCGCCTAAAATGCATTCGTGATGTGAGTGTCCTATATTTACTGTTTACTGATCATGGATGCTGTTAACGTAGTGCTCATTTATACGTTAATGCAAACGCAGGATTGCATTCTTTCAACCCTATAACTGAATCTCTCAACCCTTCCCCAGTGTGTGACTATTGGCTTTAACAATGGTATCCCCTGCACTTCCACCAGTGGACTACGAGTTTTACATTCCATCTTGTCTACCTGTTGTAGCCAAATAAACGTAAAGGACATATCTAGGACTCATAGCCAATTTAATGGATTAGCAGCCTACTTATGCAAACCTACAGGTTTAGCATAGTTATGATGGCGTTTGGGGGCGTATATGCGGGTTCATGTAAACAGAAAGTTTTTTGGAAAAAGACCTTGTGTGTACGACGTTATTTTTGAACGGAAGGGCAGAAATATTCTCTATTCTGTAATTACCCGGCTATGTGTAAATGTGGTCTTACTCTTAGTCATCCGTTTATGAAGAGACGGACAAAACACTTTCTTCATCACTGGTGATTCAAAAACTGAGGACATAAGAACCATGCTACAGCGTAACATTCTAATAGCAGCCTGATGCAAACTATGGAAGAGATAGACGTGATGGGGTAACGACAGCGCTACGACCTGGCTACGACTACTACGGCCAGTGCACCCAGTAGGCCACATTAAACCCAACATTTCATAACACTACTAGAAATACTACTAGTAGTAGACGAGTTGAGGGCCTCTTAAATTAAGGATGCAGCCTCACGCAGCAGCTGAGGGTATGTCTTCTGGGACATTCTGGTATCTTGATTTATTTAAATAATGCTCAATAACTTTCATTAAACTAAATCTGGCGCTTGGCATCCATAAACGCCAAAATTCAGTATCCCTCGAGCCTGATCGACTGGTTGAGCCTGCCTGGTGTGTAATACTGTTCATTCACCAATCAGAGGCTTTAACCCGCCCCCTGACTTGGTGACGGGGGATGACGGATTTATTTTGCTGCAAGCAAGTAACACCGTGGACAATAAGTATGACAATAAGTATGACAATAAGTATGACAAAATGTATGACAAAATGTATGACAAAATGTAAGTATGACAAAATGTTTGACAAAATGTATGACAAAATATATGACAAAATGTAAGTATAAATAAATATATGTAAGTATAAATAAATATATGTAAGTATAAATAAATAAATGTAGGTATACATAAATCTAATTATGTATTTATCCAAGTATTTAACCATTCATTTATTTATTTATTTAGTTATTTATTTATTTAGTTTTGGCCCCGATAATCCTCCATACACATAAGGTGTGAGCGAAACAACGCAAGTAGAAAACCTAGGCAAACCGTTTGTTGAGTTTAAATGTAGTTTTCAGTCGGTCTTCTGTAACTAACTGTTAGGCCTACTTTCTCTGGTAAATATAAGGGTTTTAGGGTTAACCCTACCAATATGCTGCAGAAGAAAAATGATAGACTACATAATGTTGCTTACCTTAAACAGCATGTGGGACACCAGAGTGGTAGCCTATCCTACCTATTTCACTGAGCTCTCAAAAGCCTTCCACTTTCCTTGCGGGATATTCTGATTTTGACCAGCGCTCAGTTGTATTCTACTCTGAGGTTGGAACATTCCCACTTCCCAGTTGCTCATGAATGCACCATTTAGTTACTTGGTGGTTGTGAGAACACTTGTTTTCCACCATTGGTATACCTTGTGAAATTGGTGACACATTACCTAAATAATTAATTGCTGAAAACATCTACTGTCATTTGGGTGATCTAAGCTATGGACTAGTGACATCCCTGAAGTTAAAGCATCATTATGTAACAACTTTACCTTCAAATAACAGCTTCAACATGCTGCCCCCATCCGTCCAACCAGGGAAGCCTTTTTGACTTTAAGAAACACCCCATATCCTTGAGCTTGGCTTCCATTAGGGGTCTCAAAGCACAATTTGAAGTGAGTACACTCTTCAGGAGGAGCTCAATAGCAAAACATACCAATTCTCGCATAATGAGACTTTAAGCAGAAAAAACTTAGTAGGTGGTAAGGAAACAGCCTATAAATCCAGCAGCACCCCGGGTTACAGGCTGGTCTCTGTGTCTGCCGACCTCTCCTAATACAAATCACATCCATGTGATGTTCTTATCCATAAGCACATTTTCTAAATATCAAATCCATTTTAAACAAGGCTGGATTATGGAACTGGCCAGCAGGACCTTGGACTGACGGGGGCCTTAGGCCACATGGAGCCCATTGCCTAAATCCAGATTTTTTTTTTTGATCCGGTACCTATTTTTATCGCTTTCACACAGAGCTGTGTCAAGAAAATTTTGCATTTACATGGAAACGCTGGAGTGGAGCAGAGTGGTTGAATCTGCTGTAAAGATGTCATGGAGCATGCGCATAAAGTGACAAAAGACAGAAGTCGTGATCCAACTAGCAATCTTCCGATTGCTGAACGACTTCTCTACCACTTGAAATCACTGTTCCCACAGCACTCAAACAGGACTTGATAGAAACGCGCACTTCGCCATAACACTCGTTTGTGTTAAGTTACCCTTTTGAAACTTCGGTCTATAATAAAAAATCTTTCCACGTCAGATTTGCCCTTATAGGCTATTGCTGACGATTTTGAACAATGGTCTGATGCAAATAGATTAAAGAGTGATAGATTAAAGTGTGGCTTATTATATCATCCATTTCCTAACCAGCTTCTTATCAACATCGATTTAGTTTATGTTGTTGCTGTTATGAAGTGAAGCAGCAGGGTTTATAAGGGTTTAGGCTGAGGTTGCAAGGCGTTCACGTGGGGCAATAGAGATTGCTAATGTGACGTCATGAACGCAACGCATTTTGGGAATCCGCGGCACAAACAAGTCGGCGCGAGCATAGACATGTACACTCATAGATATATGGATGCTGGAAATTAGGCAACAGGTTGATGTCCCCGGGCCAGTCGCTGTGCTCATATGGATCAACTCATTTGACTCCTTTGAGTTTTTCGATTAACCTTGTCTTTGCGTCTTTATTTAATTTTAGTCTGTATGGCCCGACAATGTTTAATTTCTCTCGCTGCATTTGGTGTGATTTTGAAGTCGCTAACTGACCGCTTACAGCTACTGTATGTTCAATACGTACTAGACCAGTTCGCTACTTGCTGCTTGGACTTCAATTGTTTTCATGCAGCAAGCAGCGAACTGGCCAAACGTACCCACAATTCTATGCGTTTCATGATGTATATTAGCAATCCTTATTATTTCATCGGGTTATAAAATGTGCGGATCTTTTATACGAACACGGATCGGCTGGCGGTTTTGAATCTACCTTTTCGATTCAGTGACCCAATCCGCCAGGTTTGGGATGTTTAGAAAAACCTTACAAATTTCAAATCCACCTTAAGAGTTTTTGAATTGGCTAATTACTTTTTAAAATGTACTAGAGATTGTTAGCTAAAATTCCAGATTAATGACTTCCGGTAATGGCTGCCAGGAGCATGGCTGTGTAACCAGTGAGCTCCCAGATAGCAGGGAGAGGTTGGTCCAACGTCGGCAATGGTTGGCAACGTCGGCGTTGGAATTCCAACCTTGGGCCAACGTTGAACCAACGTCGGCAGCTCAACCAATAACGTCAAAATGCAACGGTTGGGCAGTTGACGTTGGTTCAACGTTGGCCCGAGGTCGGAATTCCAACTCTGTGTTTTTTACAGTTAGAGTTGGAATTCCAACGTTGGCCCAACGTCAACTGCCCAACATTAATGCCAAAATGCAATTGGTTGGGCAATTGACGTTGGGCCAGTGTTGGCCCAACGTTAGCTGCCCAACATTTTGATTGTGTTTTTTTTTTTTTTTTTTTTTTTTTAACCATTCCACCTTTTTCTGCAGGGCATATTGGTAATCAATCCTGTGTTTTTTTTTATTAAGATAAACATATTAAAAGCATACAGCCTACTGGTGGCCAGACATTGTGATTCCACGTCTCTGTAAACACTTTCAGAATCTGTATCACTGCGTAACAATACAAATAGCCACGAGCTTATTTTAAAATCAAAAACCGTTAGCAGATATTGTGAACTGCCTTCGTCACTTTTTTCTGACTGTAGCGAGTCATTTCAATTTTAAACAAGTAATTAAAACTTTTGATCCACATTCATCAGTAAAGGTAACCGTATCGTTAATTAACCACATAAGACGTACTATCCATAGATATCTATAATAAAGGCTAGATATCCTGCCTTTCTGGCCGACGGAGTCGAATGTCCGCACATTTCGGCCATTTTGAGGACAGTATAGCTCACTCCCCCTTAACATTGTGTTGGTAGTGGTACTTTTTAAATAACCAGAACTTGCTCAATTTTCAACCGATTTTCAAACGGGTTGGTTTGTTATAAACGTAAGATATTTCTTATGGCACTACATACTTATGAAGAATTATAAACATGGGTTTTCATATGAAAATAACATTGACAGGTCTCGTTTCAAGGGAGTGTTCAATAGAGCAGGTTGCACAAAATTCTGGCATCTTCATTGGCCATAAAGTCAGCAATTTCCTGTCGAAATCATAATGTAAGATGTTTAACAAACCAACCCGATTGGAAATCATGTGCAACTTCAGTTTTGTTATGTGCAACTTAAGTTATATTGAAAAGAAAGAACAATTACTCGCCAATTGATGTAAAATGACTGATACACAATAGCCGTGATACACAATTAAGCTGCACATTTCAACATGTTCAAGCATCCAGAATTATTACCAAGGTAATGACGATTGTAAATCAAGTCATATGTTAATTCGGCAAAATTTCCGCGAGATAAGAGTTTAAACGATTGTGAAGATCACTGACGTTACCTAAAGTACCACTGATCCCTACCGGAAGCATACTGTCCTCAAAATGGCCTCCTGTGCGGACATTCAAGAGTCCGCCATAATCCATCTAGCCTTTATCTAAGATATCTATGGTACTATCGACTAGGTAACTGCAGCGACACACATTCTTGTCTACGCTAAGCGTGATTTTGTTAGCTGGCTAGCTACCTTTCATTTAGTTAGCAGCTGAGCTATCTCTACGGCTGGTGATCCGGTGTCCAGGGACAGCAGCAGCAGCATGGATGACGGCTCTGAAGCGGGCTAGCCTACCAAGACTAATTTATTTATGTGTTCGCTTGTTTTTTCTTTGCTTGCGTGTTGCCTACAATAAATGATTTTTACCTGTAGGTAACTGCTGTCTGTTTAAATTCACGGGCCGTGCCTAGGCTATCGACTTTGTTGCCATTTCGCGACTGTACAAAACAAATCCGGAAAATACGGTAAGAGATGTTCCTGCTGAGAGTCAAACAAGACTTCGTGCATTGTCTACACACCTGTCACTTCTGAAATATGTAAGTTTGATTCATTAAACCATATTTATATTGATAAAAACATATTTGTTAAGCGGATTTTTTGGTGACCCGCGGGATAATAGGTCGCGTTACGATAGGTTGGTTTAAGTTTTTGGATGCATTAAATGTGGTGGCAAGAAGTATGACCGTCCTTCGATTATGGGACATTGTAACACCTTATCCTGATTTGAATTATTGAATTATGACATTGAATAGACATCGGGTGGACTTCTGTAAGATCGTAGAAAGCCCAAATAGCTTTGGTTTAACAATAACTAAGATAACGTTGGCAATTGGTTATAAACCAACGTTGGCAATTGGTTATAAGCCAACGTTGGCAATTGGTTGGGCCAACGTTGGCAATTGGTTAAAAGCCAACCAAAACCCGACTCTCACTCCTATTTGCCAACGTTGGCCCAACGTGTCCCCGACGGCCAAAAGTCCGTTGGCCCATCGTTGGCATGCGCCATCGTGCCAACGTTGGGCCAACCTCTCCCTGCTATCTGGGCTCCTTCTAGCCAACATTTGAAACTCCGCCTAAACTCGAAAAATAGTTATAGAACAGAACTAAATTAAAATAGGAGCGGATAATGAATACAAGTACGAAGCCCAAAACCAAGAAGACCATGGAAAAGTCAAGGAAAGACGATATTAAAGTCAAATCTAACTCTAGCACACTAGCCGAATATAGCAACCAGGATCCAACCAACTCACTTCAGATTGGTTTGGACGGCATTAGCCAACAGATTGCTACAATGCAGAACGAGCTGAAGGCAGACTTAAAAACGTTTAAAGAAGAAATTACAAGTCATATGAGTAGCAAATTGTCACAGTTCAAGGAAGATATGGACCAGAAACTGGCGATAATATGTAAAGACTCTCAAGAACAAAATGAAAAGATAGATGCTGTTCAGACACGCACTGAAGAAGTGGAGGCATGGAGCACAGAGGCGAACGAAGTGCTACAGGAGTTACTCCATGAACGGAACAGGATGAAGGACAAACTGGATGATTTAGAATCAAGGTCTAGAACAGGGGTCTTCAACAGGGGGTCCGCGACCCCCAGGGGGTCCGCGGAGGTACTGCAGGGGGGTCGCGAAATCTTTGGTTGATAAGACAATTTTTTTTTAAATTTCTAAAAAAAAAAAAAAAAAAAAAAAAAAAAAAATCAACCAATTTTTTCCCCCTCAAATTTAAATGTCTTCCGAATCAGAATTGTATTTATTCCCTTTAAATTTACATTAACATAAATCCAACATATTGTAGCGAACGTATAAATTGATCCAGAAGACGTTATCTTTCAGTCCAATCGACACATTCAGCTACCCACAGGAGCTCTCTCAAGCTGGGCACCGGTTCACTCACAGCACCTTTCATGCAAATACGACAGCACAGGCACTAGCCAATCAGATCGCGTTTCTGCTCAAGTCTTAATAGCGCGAAGATCAAAAATAAAAGATGGCGGACCAAACTCCATAGCTGGTCTTGTTTGTACCTATAAATTGTTAGTTTGACATTTTTTTGCTTAGATTTAAAAAAAATACATAAAGAGAAATAGACACTGTACAAGGTCAAAAAACGTTAATTGTAACTGAAAAATAATTGTAACTGAAAAATAAGTTGTTATATATTGTTAGCTCAGAGTTGTTTGCAAGATGTATGTTAATAAATGGTAGTGGCACGGCCACCCTGTACCTTTCATGTTGTTAAATGTTAAGTTAAATTCGTTGCTCAAAAATGTTAGGTTAAATTCAATGTTAAAACATACAAATGTTAATGAATATATTAACCTTTGTATTATTTGAATAGCTTAGTATTGAATACACAATAACAGGGTAGCTATGTTTATTTGGCACTAGGCCCAGTATATTATAAACAAAATTTTAGGCAATTTATATAGTAGGGGGTCCCTGCTCATCTCGCCATCAGTTTGGGGGTCCCTGGCCTGAAAAACGTTGAAGACCCCTGGTCTAGAAGGAATAATCTGAGGATCTACGGCATACCAGAAGACACAGAGACAACATCGGTGCTGTCGTTTGTGGAAGAGTGGCTCCGCACTGAATTATCCATTGATAAAGACCTTCAATATACAGAGAAAGAACTTGTTCTGAGCAAAGCATGGAAGAAGAAAAACATCACATTGGGAGCCAATCACATTTATTTCGACCACGACTACAGTGCGGGAGTGTTGCAAAAGCGCAAAGCATACACAAACGTGAAGAAGGTTTTGAAAATTCAGGGCATTTGCTTCCAGACACCGTTTACCAAAATGCGTATTCACTGGGCCAACGGTCAGAAAACATACAATACTGCAGATGAGGCTACCGACGACCTACGAAAGAGGGGAATTGAAGTGGTAAGTCCAGCATTTCAGAACGGTCCTCCTCAACTCGAAAGGCTCCTGTCATCCAAAGCTACTGCCTGGCAACGCGTTGGACGGGAGGGAATCGCAGAAACAAGAAAACGGACCAGACAGAGGCTGCGAGAATTTCAACACGACTCCAACGAGAGGCGTCAAAGAGAAAACGACTAGGCGAGGATACTTTTGGTTTATAGTGTTATATGATTAGATAAGGGAACTGTAGAAAGAGACTCACACGTTAATGACTTGGCTAATGACAATGTTAAATGATTAATACGTTAAATGATAATTGTTATTAAGATGAAGAATATCAAGGGTTTATTTTTTTTAGTATTGACGGAATGTTGGCTGGAAGGGTAGCCTATGCCATATCCACAACTAGTACTGGTAGAGCAACTCTAAATGGGTGGACTCACGCTGCTAGGCGGGGGCCCTTTCTCTGTGAAAGGCCATCTCCCCCAAAACAAAAGGGATGTCAATGTATAATAAGGGAAGTTGACATCTCTTGGAAGTCAACTTTATGTCTTTCAATGGAAAGTATTTATTTTTTTTTTGTTAAAAAGTTCTTTGCTGTGTATTGTTAATGTCTGTTTAAATGTGGGCCTAAGAGGAAGTGAAGTTAAAATTTGGATTAATAATAATAATGACTGACATATAAAGAAATTAAGGTTATGTCTTTAAATGTAAATGGTTTAGGAAACCCAGTTAAAAGAGCAAAAGTAATGAGTAAAGTAAAAAAAGATAAGGCACAGATTTGTTTTCTGCAAGAGACACACCTTTCACAAACTGAACATGAGAAACTAAAAAGGTTTGGATTCAGAAAATCCTTCTATAGCTCCCACACCAATACACGTCAAAGAGGGGTAGCAATTCTCATATCAAATTCAACCAACTTTGAATGCCTAAAGGAAATAAAAGATAAAGAGGGTCGGTATATAATAATTAAAGGGACAATTGATCAGAACATGGTCACTCTGGTAAATGTTTATGCACCGCCGGAAAGTGATAAAAACTTTTTGAAATCCCTTTTTGATGCTATTGCAGTACAAGTGGAGGGCATGTGCATCTGCGGGGGGGATTTCAATGTAGTGCTGGACCATAATCTAGATACAACTAGTAAGAATAGAGGTAAGATGAATATGTCAAGACTGGTAAACAAAACATTGGAGGAAATGGGCTATTTTGATGTATGGAGGGATATTTACCCGCTTTAAAGAGACTACAGTCACTATTCAGGAACACACTCAGTATACTCAAGAATAGATTATTTTTTTATGCAAAAAGAAGACATAAAGTCAAAGAATGTCAAATAGGTGTGACTGATGTATCTGATCACAGCGCCATATATTTAACTGCTTACTTAAAGGGCAGAAAGAGAGATACACTATGGAGGCTAAATGTAGGTCTGTTGAATAGTGAACCAGTAACAGACCAAATCAAAACAGGAATTCAGAACTACCTGAAAGACAACGATAATGGTGAAACAGCGCCAATCTTTTTGTGGGATGCCTTAAAGGCTGTCATGCGCGGCAAACTGATAGCAATTACCAGTGGCCTCAAAAAGACAAATATTGCATGCTATCAGTCCCTTCAAACTGAACTTAAGATGACAGAACATAGACATAAAGAAAGTCCAGAAGATAATACAAAACAACAATTAAAAGAGATACGTCATAAAATAAATGTAATGCTGCAGCAGGAAGTTGAAATGAAAACAAGATACCTCAAACAAACGTACTATGAAGTAGGCCCAAAAGCTTCCAAACTGTTGGCACGGAAACTGCGTAAACAGCAAGAAGAAAGGGCTGTCCATAAAATACAAGACCCAAAATCAAACCGGCTTACGTATGATCCAAAGGGAATTGAAAGTATATTCAGAAAATATTATAAGGAACTCTATACTCAAACATCAGTTATAAATAGAGGAGAGACTAAATCATTTTTTGACACTGGATTTACCTGCCATAGGAGACATACAAAATAAACAAATAACATCACCCATAACTACAGAAGAAATTGATAAAGCAATAGGAAAATTAAAAACATCGAAGAGCCCAGGTAGCGATGGATTTTCGCCGGAGTGGTATAAGAAATTCAAGGAGGAGCTCACTCCAACTCTTCTCACTACCTTCAACTGGATTTTGAAAGAAAACCGCATCTCCCCGTCATGGAAGGAAGCAATAATCACTGTACTCCCCAAAACACAAAAGAATAGGGAATTATGTAAAAATTATAGGCCTATATCAATCTTAAATGTTGACTATAAAATATATACTTCCATCTTAGCAAACAGATTACAAACAATACTACCGGATATTATAGATGAAGATCAAACAGGTTTTGTTAGAGGACGTCAGACTCAAGACAATAGTAGAAGAACCCTGCTTATTATAAATAATATCCAAAAACACAAAATACCAACAGCACTAATTAGTCTAGATGCGGAAAAAGCATTCGATATGGTTAACTGGGGTTACCTATACATGACACTGGAAAAATTTGGTTTCAAACAAAAGACAATACAGTGCATTAAAGCTATTTATAACAAACCAATTGCGAGAGTAAAAGTAAATGGCTCCCTTTCAGATAATTTCACTTTAGAAAGAGGTACTAGACAAGGATGCTGCTTAAGTCCCATCTTATTTGCCATATACATTGAACCTTTAGCTCAAATGATCAGACAAGATTCCTTATTAGGTGGAGTACAGATACACAACGAAAAACATATTGTAAGCCTTTTTGCAGATGATGTGATGATTTATTTGAAGGACCCAGTGAACTCTTTTGATAGATTAATGCAGACTCTAAGACTCCAACACTAATTTTCCATACCACACCAACACATAAGCTAAAAAAGCACAGACTGAGATGGGAAGCAAAATCACTTAAATATTTGGGAGTTAACATAACCAAAAACCTTTCAGAACTATATAATAGTAATTATGAGGAAGTAAACAATTTGATAAAAACTGATATAGAGAGGTGGTATACTTATCCCATGGATCTCACAGACAGAATAAATGAAAAGAGTAGGTCTTTTCAGCTCTCCTGGTATGACAAAGTTTGCTGGCTGGCTGGAAGTGCTGTGACAAAGAAAATGTACTGTTGGCCATGCATCTTGATGAAACCATCTCAGGGATGTGTTGTCTGGTCAAAATTTGGTATATAAAAGGCATGAAAAGAGCAATGAACATGTGAGTGCATGTGCAAGGTTAAGGAACGGAGGGCAGAATTTAGGTATAAATAAATTGACAACTTGTTTTGATGTAGGCCAAAAATGAGCTTCCCCTCTTTAAAGACCAGCAGCCGCCACAGATGAGGGACTACTATGAAAAAAAAATAAGAAAGAAGGATGTGGAGATTCATCCCCTGATCAAGATTCTTGTGGCGTCATACTGTAGAGAAATACCTAAGGCAATTTCAATTCTTTATACTTGTTTAATGGAATCCAAACAACACTCAACATTATATATATAAGCCAAATGGGAGAAAGATGAGGAAATCTCTACTGAGATTTGGTATGAAATGTGGCAATGTCACCAGACCACCACACAATCACATAAGTGGAGAGAGTTTGCCTGGAAAAATCAGATCCGTTACTTTATCACTCCATTAATAACAAGTAAACAGTTATCAACTCCACAAGCATGCTGGAGACAATGTGGTGAGATGTCACCAAATCATACACATATTTTTTGGAGCTGCAAGAAAGTAGAACCTTTTTGGAAAGAGGTACATAAAGTTGTATGCCAGACCCTGGGATATCCAATTCCCTTTACATGTACAGTCTTATACCTCGGACATTTAGTAGAGTGTGTAGCTAGAGATGATCTATATCTGGTGAAAATGCTTCTTACAGCGAGCAGGAAGACAATCACTGAAAATTGGCTGAAAGCAGACATGCCACAATGTAAGCAATGGCTATCTATAATCGAGGAAATCCAGGGGATGGAATGGTTAACGTATAAACTGAAATTGAAAGAAGAGTTATGTGCTAGGAACTGGGTAAAATGGATACAAAATTAAACATACTGTATGAAGACATGACTAGATAATAAAATAAATTATAAACATTATTATAGAATATCAAGAATTATATTATATATTAAAGGACTCATATATGTGGCTCCTGTAAAGTCTCCTCCTGCTAAAAGGCCACCCTTGTATTTATTTTAATTTTTCTTTCTTTATTTATTTTATTTTATTATTTCTTTTCTTTTCATTAATATAGTCCTGTTAACCTAATTTCCAATGTATGTATGTACTTTATTTCTGTTACTGTATGTACAATATGTGTCTTACTTCCAATAAAGACCAAGTTAAGAAAAAAAAAAAAAAAAAAATTCCAGATTAATAAAAAAGACTTTCAGTAAAGTTAATGCATTTTAAATCAAAAGAAATCCTTCCAATTTCTCTTCTGGGTGCACCAGATTAATGCATTTTATTTTCAAAACTTTCCCATGGGGACCGATCTCCAGAGGGGGAAAAAAATCTATCTTGATAGATTAGAACACAAAGTGTTTAGAAGTGTCCTTTGAAAATCTTATTGAAGTATCTACTATAATATACTTTCCCCACTGCTGAGAATATACATGCATCATCAGTGAGTTACTGACTGTGTAAGTCTTGGATTGAAATGGGAAGGTAATCTCTTATCATACATTATGTTTGTGACTATCCTACTGTTTTCACCAAACACAACTCTAGACACATTACCTTCACTTTTTTTGAAAAAAACTAAAAGGTGACAAATATGATTGAATGTAGCCTACATCTTGATTTCATATAGTCTGCATTTACACTGTTGTAGATATCACTTGACTATGACCCAGCCCTGATTTTAAATACATATATTACATGTTACATGTTTAACATTTCAATTTCCTTACACTTGCCTATACTGAAACTCTAACCGTTTAAACGAACTGAATCCACTGAAGTAGAAGATGCCGTTTGTTGCAATATTACAGAAATGTAATTTTAGTGCAAGTAAAATGGATAAACACTGCCATCTAGTGGTAGACAGGATCCTACACAAATTAGCCGCATCTTTCGCATCCTCTTTTTTATTTTGATTTAATTGACTGCACACACAATGCCTGTGAATGTTACAATTTAGGTACTGAAAGGTATGAAACATACCTACAAAAGAGAATAAACCAGCCACATCAGTGACCTGATGTTGATGTCCAGGGCATCTCATGAGAATGAGGAGTCTTAGTGGTTGTAATCTGTCACTATTTTGAGACATTGCAAAGTAAATCATTCCTAATTAATGAGTGTAAAAGCCTGTTGGTAAATCCATAGAAACGTAACAGCTCATTCATGGATTTAGAAAGCAATTGTTCAATGTTTAATTAATCGACCACACTCTCTGGAATTTGCAAAGGAGACGGAGCGAAAGGAAAAAAACAGAATGACACATAATAATAATAATAATTCATTTTATTTTTAATGCACTTTTCATTCCAAGGAATCTCAGAGTGCCTACATATTAGAAATTGACTATAATAATACAATAAAATGAATAACAAATTTAAATATTAACACAAGCATAACAGAAAAGATTTAACACAAGGCCAGAAATGCCTTCCTGAATAAAAAAGTTTTAAGTCCAGCTTTAAAGGAATCCAGTGTCTGTGTTGCCCTTAGGTGGTCAGGGAGGCTGTTCCATAAATGTGGCGCTGCCGAGCAAAAGGCCCGGTCGCCGATGGTGCGGAGCTTCGTTTTGGGGACGCGGAGGAGCGAGCTGTTTGAAGACCTGAGGGTGCAGGTGGAGGTTTGGGGAGTAATTCATTCTTGTAGGTAGGGAGGTGCATGTCCATTAATGCACGTATGGGTGATTATAAGGACTTTGTAGTCTATCCGGAAAGAGACAGGGAGCCAGTGTAGTGAGTGTAATATTGGTGTTATGTGCTCATATTTCCTGACCTTCATCAGAATCCTTCATCAGAATCACATGCATACATAAGGCTGGTAATGCTCCATCAGGCCAGACAAGACAATGTACAGTTTTTATTTTGTATTGTTTCATATTCGGGTTAATATTTTGTGTAAATAATAATTATGTAAATAATAATAATGTAAATAATTTTATGAAACAAGACAGGGTATTCTTTGGGAAAATATTGCATTTGCAAGTAGATTTGCAAATCATGTTGAAGCCAGAGAAAGGGAAAAGAGGATGGCACACATACAAACTAAATATGGAGGCATAGTATCACAATATGTATGCCTCCATATATTTAGTTGTATAGTGTGATACTTTGCCCTGAGACTTCCTTTCTCAAACCAACAGTTTTGATAATCTCGTCAACACTTTGGAATAACTGCACACAGATCTAAATCCTAAGAACTAGGTTTCTCACAGCTATTCAAATAAATCAAAAGTCTGTATAGTAGGTTTGAATGAAACAATTCTCTTGAAAAGCTATTTTTATGATTTTACACAAAATAGAGTTATACATCACATCAGGTACAGTTGCTAGAATCAGGCTGATCTTACACCCAATGGTCATCAGAAATGTTCTATTTCATCAGAATCAGGATCAGAGAATAAACCTTAGCTCATTGCTGTGGCTCTCAAGCCATTTTTGAAGTGCACACAATTTGTCAAGATACGTGGCTTTTCATAGGAACCAAAAAATACTGCATGTTTTTGTGAAAGCATAGGTGTGCTTTTATGTAGAGTTTATTTGAAACACAGTGGACTGTGTATCTCTATGCTTGCATCATGTCTATTTATTCATGGGTGTGTTTGGTGTGTTCATATGCTTGATTACTGTATCGTCAGTAAATTCACGCCTGTAGTTAAACATGTGTTGTGTTCATGTACATACTGTCACATACTGTCACATACTGAAATGTGGAAATGCTAGTAAATGTGTAGGATGCTGCCTTATGTCATTAACATTAACATTTTTGGGACTATGGTGGTAAAGCTTATAAACTAAAGATACTACAGTTTCAAGAAACAGTCTCCAGAGTGGGGAGATTCGAACCCACCGTGTTCTTGTAAACACCCGATCCGCACACTTTCTAACCCGATGACGTAATTGCCCCACTTAAACGCCTCGCAACCTCAGCCTGAACCCTTATTAACTCCACTGCGTCACCTCATAACAGCAACAACCTAAACTAAATCGATGTTGCTAAGAAGCTGGTTAGGAAAGGGATGACATTAACAAGCCACACTTTAATCGATCACTGTTTAAAACCTGATGAGTAAAATCAACTCAAATCGTTCTAGGAAACCGATTGCCTTGAACCATTTGAGTTAAATAACTCAAATCCTTTTAGTGAAAAAAAATGCTTAAATGGAGTATTCCCAACTCAAGTATTTATTGTTAGGTAAACTTAAGTGAATAAATGACTAGCACAAACTCCATTCTTTGTATTGAACTTAAAACATATTCATTATTTAAACTTATTTGTGATGTTTGTATGAACTTATTGAAATGATGTAAAAGCAAATGTATATGATTTATGTCTGACTTACTTAAATAGCTTGTGTTACAACAACTCAAAATGGTATAGCAGCGACTCAATTCATTTAAGGAAACTGATTGCCTTGAACCTTTAAAGTTGCATTAACTCAATTCAAATACTCAGTTAGATGCAATGTGTTTATTTGAACGAATATGATTTTTGGACCACACCATTACACATTATTACACATTATGAAATAAAATAAAAAATACAATCATTACAAAACATTTAAATCACTGAACAAATACATTTAGCTCAAAACAGACTTGGTTGAAAAGTTTCTCTCCTCTCTCTTCTCCCTCTCCCATCCTCTCTCTATTCCCTCCTCCTCTCCATTCCTCCCTCTCTTCTCCCTCTTCATTCCTCTCTCCTCTCCATTCCCCTCTATTAACAAAATGTTGGGCTTGCTTAAGAACTATCTTAACTTAACTAACTATGCTACGTAATTAAACTAGGTGGGCTCTTTAATTTCTTTTGGAACAGACTGGGACAAATAATAATAAATACATGTTTAATTAGTAATCATCTCTCCATTCCTCTCCTCTCTCTATTCCCCTCTCTTCTCCCTCTCCCATCCTCTCTCCATTCCCCTCTCCTCTCTCTTCTCCCTCTCCCATCCTCTCTCCATTCCCCACTCTTCTCTCTTCTCCCTCTCCCATCCTCTCTCCATTCCCCTCTCCTCTCTTCCCCTCTTTTCATTCCTTTCTCCTCTCCCTCTCCATTCCCCTCTATTAACAAAATGTTGGGCCCACTCCTCTCTCCCTCTCCCATTCCCCACTCCTCTCTCCCTCTCCCATTCCCCACTCCTCTCCCTCTTCATTCCCCTCTCCTCTCCATTCCCCTCTCCCATCCTCTCTCCATTCCCCACTCCTCTCCCTCTCCCTTCCCCTCTCCCATCCTCTCTCCATTCCCCACTCCTCTCCCTCTTCATTCCTCTCTCCTCTCCATTCCCCTCTCCCTCTCCCATCCTCTCTCCATTCCCCACTCCTCTCCATTCCTCTCTCCTCTACATTCCCCTCTCCTTCTCCCATCCCCTCTCCATTCCTCTCCCTCTTCATTCCTCTCCCTCTCCATTCCCCTCTCCCTCTCCCTCTATAGAGCTGTACCAAACACAAAAGCATAAAGAGACATCCCATTAAGAGCCTAAATCATGACAAGTCCATATTGGAATTCATAAAGTGGTCTGATTCATGTGATTTGTTTTAAAATTTTGAATAACAGTTACATTTCCTAAGCATATCTGTAATGGGCAGGCAGGCTGCAATGAAGCTGTTATTTTTCTAAGATTCCCAGAGTAAGATTCAAAGTAATGTATTTTTTTACATAAATCATGAGCTGTGTCCCTGATTAATTGATCCTGAGGACAATGTCGCAATACATTTTAAAACCAAATCAAGCAATAATCAATGTTGGTGGTTTGTGTATGTAAGACATTTCACATTTGTTTTTTTATGTAGTGTCCCATTATGTTTTGCTTACTTGAGCTTCAGAGAAGAGGGCAGGCCATCTGTCTTTCAATTCTGAGATGGGAGGAGCTAACGTCACAATCTCTTCACGGCGGAGTGGAAAGGTGCGCTGCATGTGCTGATGGACGAGGACCATGTCTCTGTCAGCTGGTGTCTTCTTGAATTCCTCCAGGATCTCCATCCTTCTGGTCTCCAGTGTGTCCTTGTTCTCACCACAGGGATAGTTAGGGAGAAACTGACTTTTAATGTTGGCCCGGGATGGTGAACCCTCAGGGTTGCTGCGGCTGCGCTTTCCTGAATTCACGGCCACATCTTTTATGCCAGCTCTGCTCAGCTTAGTCCTGTAGTTGCCCATCTTGAAGCGAAGGCTGTTCTTCCATGCTTCACATCCTGTTTGGGAACCTCTTTCTGTCAGGCAGGGGTGTTTATTTACAAGGGCATCTGCAGCCTTGCCTATCTGTTTGCTACTCGGATATGCCTTATGTCTACATTTCCGCAGCCATCACATCCAGTATATTATGTTTTTGATCCCTGGTTAATGTCAAGTTTTTGTTTTCCCTCTCAAACACACAGTTGCCCTGCCTCAAAGCAAACTCCACCTCGTAAGAGAATGCCAGAACAGCAAAAACTTCAGGCCATCTACAGAGGCGCTCAGGTGACTCTATATCTGATAACAACACAGTGTCATCTGTGCTAGCTGAACTCAGATCCACTTCCATTACTTTAACTAATTTGACAGTTGCAATTGATGGCAGGTCCTCTATATTAACTAAATTGCACAAGGCATTTTGGAATTCAGGGTCTTGGAATTGTAGGCGAAAGTCAAAGTTCAGGTCGAGCTTTTTTTTTAGCTCCAGTATGAGGGCAGTTACAGTCTCAGGGCGAGAGTGCAAGTTAAGCTTTGCAGCATTAACTTCATCAAGAATAACCCTTAACTTGAGGGGATCAGGCGTTGCCATTTGTACATGGAAGGATGCCTGTAACAACAAACAAAAAAGAAAGTGCAAAGGTTAGCGTATGTTTCAGCAGCTACTGTGCCTGCACAGCAACGTTAACATCTGGTGCCCCCATTATATTTAATCAGTGGAAAAAAGTACTCACTAACTGTAATTGTATTGCTTTGTCCAGGTTCTCTAGCTGTGCATGCAAATATGACAGGCTGCTGCTGACTGCTGGATGTCGAGCTCCTCGTTTAATCTGAAACCGGAATTAAATGTTTAGGTGTGAGGATAAGTTTGCTTGACACTTTGTAGGCCAACAACGGCATTTGGTCAGTCTGCTGATACAGAGGTTTGACAGTATGGCCCTTTCTTTCGTTTACGACCACCTCAGATGACCGCAAATGCTCAACATACCAAGAATCAAAGGCTTTCAGTACAAAGAATATATCTCTGCCAATCATTAAGATGTTTTTGCTCTCCTTAAACTCAGGCAAGGCTGCGCATATACCCCAGTGCATACAAACATGCAAGCAACAAAATCCATACCATCAATTTTTACCCGTTTTGTAGTATATACACTATTGCTGTCAGTGATGCTCAAAATGAGTGCATGTGTATCTGTCGGCAAAGACTGTACAAAGACAGATTCCACTCTTGAAGTCTGGACTGGTTGTTCATTGTAGTTGGCAGCGGCGGGCTGATATTTATCTAAAACCCGCTGCTGCTGAGAAACTAGTCACTCAAAATGTATAACGATCATTGAGATGTAAGGTTAATTTTATTTGTAACATAATTCTATTAACACAGACATGTAAATAATCTGACGTTATCATTGATTTCTCTCGGGTGTTCTGCGGAGTAAGTGACTGTTTTAGTGGCAGGCTGAATGTTACCGTTGACTTGCGTTAACTTAGCACCGGCTAACTCTGACTAGAAGGACTGGATGAAATGTGCTGAAAACGGTCTCCACTGACCTATATCACACTGGCTAAGATGGAAATTAGGTCCTATGTCCAAAATCCAGAGCTGTTCCTTTTACACATTCCTCTAGCCTGGTGAAATATTAGCCTAAGGGTTCGTCCACACTAGCCCGGGTAAATACAAATACGCGTATTCGCAATGAAAACGATCTCCGTCCATACTAGCGTTTTCATATCGTTTTCCAAAATGTTTGCCGTCCACACTAGTATGGGTGTACACGGGTACATGACAATCGTTGTCATGGTTGCGCCACTTGCTGCGCTAGTCCTCCGAATATAATGTAGGACTATTTACTGATCACGGGTAGGAGCATTACCTACATACAACTTGAGCTATACTACCAAGTGCTTCACTCTACATTGTGCTTAGTGTTAACATACATGAATGACCACCAAACGCAATGGGTATGCCCTCAATTGTATAAAATGGGTTCAACATTTTAAAATTTTATAGCAATTCCCTGGCGTAAATACGTCCACTACAAACACTACACTACACTACACGTATCATAAACCAGCAGATACTAATTTAAAAGAAATTCCTGCATTCAAATAATGTATTATGAAAGTTTGGAGGAAATGGTCATTTATTATCACATAAGCATTTAATTATCACGGCAAACAATTATGCTGCACTGAACTGTAAGTAAAGTTTTAAAAAGTTAAAATAACTAAACCTGTAATTATTTCTTGTGAACGAATATCATTCACGTCTTACTTAACATATACACTCGAAAGTGAACGAGGTTAATAAGTCCTTTCTGTTTCCTCTTCTGAGCAAGCATATGCAGGTTACGTGAAAAAATATCCAAAGCCCCGTATCCGAAGACCCAGTCAAAATGAACGAAACATTTCGGTTTTCTCTAGCTTCCCATGCTGAGCCTATGCAGATCACGTGAAAAATGATCCAAATACTTGTATCCGGCAGATGACCTAATCGTTCACCTCCCGACCGTCTTTGGATCAACGTTTCGTTCATCTGCCGGATATCGGTCTTTCGTTCAATGATTCGTTCTTTTGCCGGATATCGGTCTTTCGTTCAATGTTTCGTTCTTTGGACAAACGTGTCTTTGGGTCAATGATTCGTTCTTTCGCCAACCGCGTCTTTGGATCTATGATTCGTTCATCTGCCGGATATGGGTCTTTCGTTCAATGATTCGTTCTTTTGCCGGATATGGGTCTTTCGTTCAATGATTCGTTCTTTTGACAACCGTGTCTTTGGATCTATGATTCGTTCATCTGCCGGATATGGGTCGTTGGATCCTTTTCCACGTGACCTGCATAGGCTCAGTACAGTCAGCTAGAGGAAACAGAAATGATTCGTTCTTTTTCCGAATGGGTCTCTCGGATACGGGTCTTTGGATCATTTTTCACGTGACCTGCATTCAACAAATCATTTCTGTTTCCTTGGCTTAGCCAATGCAACAGTCCCAATGCGCGGTCATGAACGAGAAAAAGAACGTATCTTTTTTTGAGAGGACTCGTTACTCTCGAGTCGTTGTAATGATTCGTTCAAAATGAACGAATCGTTCACGAACGACACATCACTAGTAGGTTATACCAGTAACTAGGTATGCACTCGTCTCTGTGCAATTCAAATCTGACAGAATTGCCCGAAATGTTTGATATACCCAGACTGAGATAGCTAGGCAATACAAAAAGTTAGATCCACTTGGAGCTCACGCGAGCTAGAAAGGATGGTTAGCAGGAGCAACAGAAAAACGATGGACAGATCAAGCAGCAGCATGATTTTGAAAGGACTGGCCGACTGGTTTAAGCCATTTACCATTCACGTTACTCAGAGTGATGAGACTATGTATTTGGCATCATTTAAAATAAAGCTCCGGAGCTACGATAAAATGTGTTCAACAGCCACCAATGTCAACTTGATGAGTGCAGAAATCCTGTGCTTCAAGAGTAAACTGTCCACTACGACCTAAGGACATGGAGGTATCATGCCATATCTTTCAGGTGCTTGTTGATCTTCGAATTCACCGGGCCATTTCACGACTACTACATCAATGACGCTGTATTTATAGTCACAAACAGCTTGGACGTTTAGCAAGTATTTGTTCTTTATGTTGATGAAATCTGAAAGATTTGAACACGGTTGTTTTATGTCTATGTGTGTGCCATTGACAGCGCCTATGCACTGATGTAGGCGATAGGCTACCATAGTTTTGGGAGAAATGACTGGTAAGGTCTGCTACTGCAGGCGAGTGAGTGGCAGGCTGTTTTGATACCGTTCGACGGGCCAAGCTAAATAAGTTAGCGGTTTTGCACAGCCTGCCTCTGTCGCTGAGGTAGTACAACGTACCGGTCACCTTTTTTAACACCTATCATTCATTATTTAAGGAATTATAGAGGCTTCTTTCTTATAGATAGATTTGACTTTTTCTTTGATATGGATTAAGGTATCGCAAATTTGATTATGCCACTGTGAGTGTGAACTTGTCTGTACGCTACGGATCTCGTTAAAGACGGATGCATATGCATAAGCTTGAGTAATTGTCTAGTTTAATGGACCCGTATGGCTCTTAAGGTGGTGTTTCACCCGTTTATTAAATATATAGGCTACTGTAATAAAAGTAGTAATTTCACCAGCCTTAAACGTTATATTGCCACTACATACTGTATATGGGTATCAATTACAACATTCACTAACTATACTAAGGAAATTGTAGAGACAGCAGCATAATCATTTCACCTCCAATGTTTATTTTAAAGTTCTAGCCTCTCAAGCGCAAGCTACCCCTAGTGCCATAGCAACCGAACGTCATCGTATCTGAAAAGCTCCGTGGACCCCGTCCCCACTCCTACTCGAACGCGGCGTTTTCAGATGTCTCCGGCCAGGGGAGCGTATTCGAAAACCTCCGTTTTCAGTCTCCGAATACGCCGTATTAGTGTGGACGGTCAATGCAAACGCAGACATATTTATGCGTTTCTACATTTACCCGGGCTAGTGTGGACGCACTCTAAGTCTGTCACATCACATGATACAACTATTCGTAGCCTATAATGTCCCTGTTCCCAACATTAACACAACACTTTGCGGTGGTTAGCTTGTTACCTGTGACGATATGCTAAATTGCATACAGCTGTTTTCTTACAGCCACTGTATACAAAGTTTTTGTAATGACAAATGGGACAGCTGAGGGAGGACTTAGTGTTGCCATCGTTGATCCTCTTGATGTGTGAGTGTGAGACTTTTGCGCGGCAATTTTTATTTTTTTCTGGTCACCCTAATTTAAAAGCAACAATTGCTTGCCAACAGTTTGTTGACGAGTCGTTGACGAGTCTTGAAGCTCGAGTCCGAGTCAAGTCTGAAGTCTTTTGGGTCGAGTCGCAAGTCAAGTCTGAAGTCACTGTTTGTGCGACTTAAGTGCGACTCGAGTCCCCATCTCTGGCACATACATACATGTATGCTGTAAAGACTCAATAAAGTACTCCACAGGCTTAACAAGTGGAAACTTGTTTTCATAATATGACTTCCTCCTCTTAGCAGTTGACAATGGAGCATCAGATGTAATTGATTTGTGCCAAACATTACTCTCTGAGTCTGCTTGGACAATATCTCTTACAACTGTGGCAGTTAAAGGGCAGTTATGTTTTTTCAGTACCTTCGTAACAGCTTCTTCTACAAGAGGTTTTGATAGTGCAAACAACTCATCGACATGCTCAATGATTTCCTGTGTTGCCCTCTCTGATACATGGAGAATAGTTTGCAATTTCAAAAAGAAGGCTGCCAAATTATGTTCCAATTGGTCAGCTAAACCGTCAGTGCTGCTACCAGCCACTTGGTTGGAAGCGATATTTTCTTCATCTGGGGCCGTATTCACAAAGCATTTTATCTTACCACTAAGAGTGCTCCTAACTCGCGCTAAAACATTTTACGTAGGAGTAATTTCTTAAAAGTGATTCACAACGCCTCTGAGACCTACTCATATTAAGGATAATACAAACTCCTAAGCTTAAGATAAAAGCACCGTTGCTATGGATGACGTCGATTCTCATGCACAAGTTTAGAAGGGGTGAGGACGGTGATTGGTTGTTGACAGGCTCTCTCATTAAAAATTCGTGACGTCCCTCTAACAATCCCACTATATCAACTGAAAATAAGAGAATAAGCTAGGCTTCAAATTAAGTCATATTAAATAGTTATGGACAGTGCAGTTAGCAGAATGCACACGCATGATGACAAGTTTGTGCATCCAACGGGAATGACACTTTACACGTTAAGAGAAAAAGAAAGCGATCAATATAAAATATGGCAATTGCATGTAATCAAGGCAGTAATAATTAAAGCACCCAGCAAACTGTTAGGCTATTATATTTCCAGCCCTTGACCACTTCAAATATCAGCACATACGGCCCTTCAAGCGAAACGAACGTGAAACGTAGCCTAAGCGAAAGCCTACTGGTCCCAGGACCAATAGCCACTGTCACCCCAGCGGCATCCAGCTGGTAAGTTCTCAAAAACCTGCTGCAGACCGCTCTCCGTTGAAATGCATGAGTCATCGGTACATCCAGGCCACGGTGGGCGAAAACGTCCTCATCTTTTGATGGGGCAATTATTGTAATGTGTGTCCCGTCACTGGACATTCCTGCGATCGCCATGGAATTTACTTTGATCTTGTGTAATTGGCGATTGTCCAAAGGCAGCTGGATAAACTGTTGGATGATGTGGGGTCTACAGTGCATTGATAGTTTGATGAATTAAACGGCTGACTGATGATTCCCAGTGTCGTCATTTGCGTTTTCCGCGAAGCCAAATAGGCTATCTTTATGTTTCCAAACATTTCACTTCGGGACACATCGTTGTTTAAAGGCGTCATTGCATCCCGCGCTAATTCTACGACAATATTAATACCGTCACTGTTTAAGCAATGTCTTTTATCAATTCCAAGTCGGCTGCAGCCATCTTACGATTTTTTGTGAATAAGTCTTAGTGACTTAGGAGTCCTCATGAGGAGTTTTAAGCTGTCTTAGACTTAGGTGCTACTTTTAGGGATAAAATACTTTGTGAATTGCTCTTAGTAAAAAAAAATAGGAGTCCTAAATTTAAGACTGACACGCGCATTATTTTTAGGAGTTTCTCCTAAATTCGCCACTTATGAGCTACTTTTAGCCCTAAGATTCTTTGTGAATACGGCCCCAGAAAGAGCTGTATCTTGTTCAGGTGCAATATCCTGAGAATCATTTGATTCAATTGGGACTACAACAGACACTTCGTAATCAGAGCTATTCTGAGGTTCTCTGCATTTATGAGAGTTATATGTTGAGTACACATTTGATTCAAACATGCAGTCCCTGAATGGACATCGAACAGTTTTGTTTCATTTTTAAATGTCCCCTAAGATGAAGAAACATATCCCTTTCAACAAATGGCTGCTTGAAATCACAAAGAGGGCAATGAAATGCCAAATTGTCTACCACACCATGTGAGGCACTGCCTGCTACCCTTCTCGCAGTAACATTAGGTCTGTGTACTCTTGACAGGTGAATCTTTAGCGAATTAAAACTACTAAATGTGCATATGCAGTTGTTAAACAAACATGGTAAGGGAGAAACAGTAGAATACTGTCCATGTTGGAGTCTGTAATGTCTTAGTAAGCAGACTTTTATGGGACTAGAAAAAGCACATATATCTTACATTTCCACATGACTTTGGTCCATGAGCTAAGCCACACCTGAAATGAAAATAATCTGTCCAATGTATTTAAGTTAGTAAGTTAGTCTTACCCTAGAAAGAAAAAAAGTAGCTAAAATAAGGCAGCGCAACTGGTGAAAATTGCATGTGAATGAAACACACTGAACGTCCTCACCACGTGGAGCCCAGCACAATCATGCTAACGTTAACAATGTTAAGTATTCGGTAACGTTAACTTAAGATAACTAAAAAAAACACATGTGCAGACGTCTTTAGTCTTAAAAGAAAGAAAACAAGTAGATAAAATAAGGCAGTAACGTTCGTTTGATAAAGTTGTGTATTAACGAATATATTGAATGCCTTAAATTAAATCAATCGTTTGATTTCCTTTTCATATTAAAAATCTAAACCCCATAGTCCTTACAAGCAACTGGTGAAAATTGCATCTGAATGAAATACACTGAATGACCTCACCACGTGGAGCCCAGCACAATTATGCTTACCCCAACAATGTTAAGCGTATTCGGTTACGTTAACTTAAGATAACTCCAAAAATCATGTGCAGACGTCAAAACACCTAACGGGTAAAAAAAAGTTTAGAGAAAGGGTGTGCTTTCCTCACAGTAATGTCAACGTTAATGTTAGCTTTCAAATATCTTGCTAGCAAGCTAATAAAAGAGAGAATATCATTACCTATAAGGACAGCAAAAAACACAGAAAAGTTTCTCTTCTCTTCTTACTTTCTTGAATTTTTCTCTTCTCTTTTCACTTTCTTGAATTTCTCTCTTCACTTTCTCGATTTTCTCTCTTCACTTTATCAAATGTCTCTCTTCTCTCTTCAATTTCTTAACTGAGCTGTTGAGTTTAGCTGGGTCAACGTGTCGTGTATCGTTACGCCTGGCTAGTTCTACTTCACACAAACAACAGCATGTGAGTGCGCTGCGTCGACGTTAAATAGATCGCTTGTCTAGATCCCAAAAACGCAGAGTGTGAAGTCGTTCATCCTGTTTTAGGGTTGTAACCTGCGTTAATGGAATCTAGACGCTTTTTTTTTTTACAATAGTGTTTTTTGAAATAGCCCAATCCTCATAAAAGATGCAATGTGGGTTATTTGATGCATTTATTCAATTACAATCTGACTGTTCAAAGCTGCTTAACACAAAAACAATTTCACAATGAAAATGACTAATCTGAAAGCCAGGAAATGACAAAAACATCTTCAGCTAAAGCTCAAATGGCATGAAGTTGATGAAAACATGTTTGCAATGTACTGGGTCTTTTCGAAAACTCTTAAAATGCTGGCTGTGTTGATACTTGATCTCTTATGAAGTCTGACGTGAGATATCTTACGGGTGAGGGTATCTTTAAAAAAAACGTGTTTTTGAACGGTCTTTTAAATTGTATGATAACGTGTGACATTGGTACGCTGAAGGACGTTAGGCTATTGAACGTTAATGTGCTCATTTTAGAAATCTGGCTGACTGACGCCTTTGCAAATCACACCAACCATTATGGGCCGTTACAATAACGATGTCATCGGATAGTACAGGGTCTATTTCTCGGTAACTTTTGAAAAATCTAAGCGAGAAAACGCTGAAAATTGTACATTTAAATACAGAAAAGACAGACCCGCTGTCTTACGACCTCTCTTCCCTTAGCATCGGTGCAGCCTTGAAGCTGCTTATTAGCCACATTTCTGTGCGCCAGCTCCCTCAGCATCTGGAAATTGTGAACGAAAATGGCGGACCAAACTCCGCTGACAGCTGTGTTTTGTATGTAAATGTACATTTTGCGTCGTTTTCTCGCTTAGATTTTTCAAAAGTTACCGAGAAATACACACTGTACTATCCGATAACACAGTTATTATAACCAGTAATAATGGTTGATATGATTTGCGAGGCGAACACGTTTTCGAATACAGACACTGTATGTGATGTCAATTTAGATCAAATGAGTTAATACAACACATTGGAATTGATACACATAACTTGAAGGTCTGCCAGAAGTTGATCAATCTCAAAATGACTGAGTCAATATGGCTGCAGTTCAATTATGAGTTCATGTAAGTGTATCACTCAAGTAACTACAACTTTCTATGCCATTTAAGTTGGGTTAGCTTACTTCTTTCATTAAGATGAGCTGGTAGGTTTTCATTGTATTTGCATCAGACCATTGTTGTTTTTAAAAGTGTTAAAGCAAATCTGACGTGAAAAGATTTTAATTATAGACAGAAGTTCCAAAACGGTAATTTAACACAAATGAGGATTATTGAGAAGTGCGCAATTCTAACTAGTCCTGTTTGAGTGCTGTGGTAACAGTGATTTCAGGTGATAGAAGTCATTCAGCAATCGGAAGATTGCTAGTTGGATCACGACTTCTGCCCTATGTCATTTTATGCGCATGCTCCATGACGTCTTTACAGCAGATTCAACCACTCCGCTCCACTCCAGCGTTTCCATGTAAACACACATTTTTCTTGACACGGCTCCGTGTGAACATGATAAAAAAAGGTACCGGATCCAAAAATGTTTCCGGATTCAGGCAATCCAGGCTCCGTGTAAATGTGTCCCAGAGCCTTTCCCAGGTCTATGCCTCCACGCAATCCTGTCTCTGAGCTCTGCAGCCACTTCCTTCAACATCATGGTTTGGGGTTTGCTCTGACATGCATCACTTGTGAGACCTTTGTGGCATCACGGTGGGCCAGCTTATAGTGGGGTGTGGCATTTCCCGGGAGGACTGGCTGCCACACCACAAGATGGCCGCCGGCCCAATGACTACAGGCCCCAGAATGCAGCAGGCACCCAGGTGTAGGTGCTTAATTGCAGGAGCAGATAAGGCAGGTGGTGCCTGTTGTGTGGGAGAGAGCCAGAGAGAGCAGAGCGCACCTGACGTGCGTTGGGAGCGTGCATGGAAGCGCTTAGTGAAGCGCTTACTAGGCCACAACCGGAAGGGGGAAGGATAGCCCCAAGCCGGAAACCGCCTGGACAGACCCACTGGCAACCGACTACAAGGAAAGTAGTTTAAGTTTATGTTTATTAGGAAAACCCTGCAAGAAGAGGGATCAAGAACATTTTGTGTTTTGGACTTTTAAGTTGTGTTGAAGGATCCTTTGCCTGAGTTTATGGAAACCCCTGAGTTGTACCTGTTTTGAGTGACAAACTTTATTAAAAACCCTCTTTTTACTGCCAGTTGTGACCTGATTCCTCAGTTACTGCACTGCCCACCCTGCAACCTGTTACACCTTATATAGACTCCAATCAAGGTGTAGAAACAAGAGAAATGGGAGACATAACGTTTACCATTGAATCAAGGAAAAGTGGACTTCATATTCTATATTTGAGTAGTCACTAAAAAAGACTTTAGTGTTCAGGATGATTTGCTTTGCCCTCAGTGATTTGTCCCTTCCCTTATAAATGTTTGTGTGCTGCACTGGGCCAAAGGACAGCACAGTGTCTATTCTACTGGGGCTACACTTCTTCCCACACAACACCATGCGTAGCTCTCTCTGCGCAGAGGGAAACCATTGGTCATGTGATCAGTCAAGAAGGAGGGCATGAACAAACCCATGCGTTTTGAATCCATTTAAGTGTTTTTTCGCATAAAAAAACTGAATATATTTTCATATGGATCACCTTGGAAACCCACCAGCTGCAGCCGATCCATGTAATATCATCATATCATTGGCACTTCTGTCACTTTCCAACTGCCGTCTAACATTTCCTGTAGAGCTGGATCCAGGCCCGTCTCACACACTAATTCAACCTAACCTTGTCATCTGGGACCTTATGTCTGTAATCTGGATCCATGTTTCAGCCACAAAAACAGGCAGCACCACCATCTTTGTCTCAGGGAGGGAAGATGAGATTGAATACAATCTTCTAGAACTCTCAAAGACCTGCTACAAACACATCCACTGTGGACCGCTCTTCTAGAACTCTCACAGACCTGCTACAAACACATCCACTGTGGACCACTCTTCTAGAACCCTTAAAGACCTGCTACAAACACATCCACTGTGGACCGCTCTTCTAGAACTCTCACAGACCTGCTACAAACACATCCACTGTGGACCACTCTTCTAGAACTCTCACAGAGCGTCTACAAACACATCCACTGTGGACCACTCTTCTAGAACTTCACAGAGCGTCTACAAACACATCCACTGTGGACCACTCTTCTAGAACTTCACAGAGTGTCTACAAACACATCCACTGTGGACCACTCTTCTAGAACTCTCACAGAGCGTCTACAAACACATCCACTGTGGACCACTCTTCTAGAACTCTCACAGTGTCTACAAACACATCCACTGTGGACCACTCTTCTAGAACTCTCACAGAGCGTCTACAAACACATCCACTGTGGACCACTCTTCTAGAACTCTCACAGTGTCTACAAACACATCCACTGTGGACCACTCTTCTAGAACTCTCACAGTGTCTACAAACACATCCACTGTGGACCACTCTTCTAGAACTCTCACAGAGCGTCTACAAACACATCCACTGTGGACCACTCTTCTAGAACTCTCACAGTGTCTACAAACACATCCACTGTGGATGCAACAAAGGGTAGAGCAAGTCTAAAAGGTTGCCCTCAAGTGCCCTGTCCGTTTATGCACAGGAGACTGCTGGGCTTAGACAGGGCACATACGACCATACTCATGTGCACATCACACTTTAGCGCTAAACACACAAACTCACACAGAAACCCTTCATTTCTTTAGTTACTTTTTATTGTAATATGATTGTCTGTATTATTCAATGTTTGCAAGGAATTTCCAAGAGCTACCATGAAAGTCTTGACTGAACACTAGACACAGTTACAAGGTTTCATTTTTACATCAAACTCCAAACATTTTATTTGAGAAATGGTGAGTTGAAGTAAAAAATACAATGTGTGTACTGATGAAAATATATGAAAAATGGTCAAACCAGAAAACCTTTTAATGCACCCAAATTAACATATTTTCCAAGTCAACCAAATGTTTAGCATTATTTTTGTGTTTCTTGATGTGTCAATGTCACATCATTCCAAATGTTTCATCTGTTTGCTATTGTATATGCATATACAATACTATTTGCATATGTACGATGAAACTGAACATAGAGCAAACATGAACAGTACAAAAGCATTTTAAGTCCAATTTAACAAAATGACAATAACAAGCACTTTCTTTTACAACGAACAAGCGATTGTTACAAGAAGATGCAGGAAAAGGATGGATGATTAGAAACATCTTCAGTATCGGTCAAAGATGTGATTACATTGCAGCCGAGTTTAGCTAAAGCAACACTCCTCTCCCTGTCTGTATGTACATCTTCTCATTCATTCTCCTCTCCCTCCCTGTATTGACATGTTCTCATTCCTTCAGCAGGGAGGGTGGTACATGTCTGTGTGGGTGCACACTGAGGACTGAGAGAGAGGTGTTCCTTTCCTGTCACCTACATCTCTCCTCTGGTCCCCTACTGAACAGAGGCTGGGCAGTGAGGGTACAAGCAACAGTGCTACAAAACCTACTTTCCATGGCTCTGTATCAGTGTGTGCTTGTGCACAATCTAACAGTCCCATTCAATACAGATGGAAAATCCAGAATTTAGGAGTTTAAGAAAAGGGGGAATGTCAAAGTGCCTTTGGTGATAAAGTTATGGCCGTACATGTCCACTGGCTCCAATGTCACTGTTCAATTAGTCTTCTGGACTTAGGAGTTATGATGAAGTATTTCAGTGATAGATATTGCAAATTGTGATATAGCAACTGAACAACCCCACCACCAACAAAAACATCAACATGTATCATATCTTAAGAAAACATTTATTTGAGTGGGTTCTTTGGAATGTCATTGTCATGATTTCACGTCAGGACATAAAAGACAGAACTTTGATTTTCTTTTTTCTCATAATTTTTGTGTGTGTTTGAATACAAAACATTAATCTCCATTTTAAGGCTTTGCTGTTTTATTCGTTGTTTAGTTATCTCCTACCACAGCAAATTACACAAGCAGTATTGAAAATAAAAGTCATTTTTTTCTCTTCATCTGTTAAAAAAAATTGCACAAAATTTGAATAACATTACTAAAACTCAAGAAATAATAGGCTGTGTACATAGTGGGGTGGGACTTAACTCTAGGGGGTCTGTATACCTTTTCAAAAAATGAAATGAAATATATATGTAATCAATATACATTTCAGTATTTCATTACATTGTCTGAAACTATATAAAACAGGAAAAAAGAATAAACACTGAGAATCTTTTTGTTTATTTTTTCTGTTCTTTTTTAAAACAACATGAATACTATAAACACAAACAGCTTTTTAAATATATTTATCAGTGCAACATTGTTTCTGCTTTTAATTCACGCTAAATGGTCCACCCTTTCTAATTACCAGACTGAAGTTATCCACTCGAAGCTTGTTCTTCGGTGTTGATGTTGCAAAATGGCCCGTCAGTCCAGAACATAACATTGCCAACGGCCAGAGCATGGGATTGCCACACAGAGCTCAAATATACCAAAGAAGCTTTAACAGAGAAACCCCATTTTCAACTCTTCAGATCATATACCTCTAGAAATACTAGAGAAAAACCAAACTCTCTACTGACTTTTCGGTCAGTATTGACAGCTTGGTGGTTTCCAAAGATCACTCTTCTTCATACCCATTTTTTTTAATGTTTTAGCGCAATATTAGTAGCAACACAAAATAAATCATACGATTTCCTCTCATGATGCCTTCTGTTCACTGTGGTTTCATCTCAACAGCCATCCTTTCTCTCTCACATAGACTCCCAACAGCATGTGTAGAACTGAGTGAGTGGGTCAATGATTGCAATATAGTCTTAAAACAAGGTGCAGTGAAGGACCTCTGACAGGTAAGGCCACAGTCCTTTGGTCAAGACTCGACAGCCAATGGCCAGCTTCCCAGATGGCATCACTCAGCTCCAGTATCCAGTGGTCACCCCCGTGGCCCCCCAGCCTATGAAATGGCCAATGAGATGGCAGGGGTCTGTGAGGAGGCCAGCGATGTGACATAATGAGTGCTAAAGCCCCAGGCTCCCGTGAACCGATAATAGCACCATTCCTACAAACAACTGTCCCCCCAGTCACAGGGCCATAGAGGATTCAAGCTTCAATGATGGTGAAAGTAGCACTTTTTCCAAGACAACACATATATTACAACATGACTACATGTGGCTTACGTCACTGTCCCACTCAGTTTGCAAGGCAATTTATTCTTTTTTTTTTGTCCTGTAGTTTTCCAAAAAAGTCTATTTGGTTTCTTGATAGATATTCCATGCATGATTCTTTGTCTCTGAGAGGCAACAACTACTGGGATGAACTCTCCTGAATTAACACTAGGGGAGATGGTGAGCAGAAGAAAGAGCCTCGTACAGAGAGTGTGACGAGGACAGACAGATTGTGAGAATGTAGAAGAAGAATGTCAGATGTGCAAATAGAGGGCCGTAGAGATCAAAGGAGAGGGAATAATAGAGAGACGACATACAAAGTGAGGGGACAGAGACTTTGGGATATTTTGCTTCAAAGACAAATCACAGATGGAACTAATTTTGCTACATAATATCGTGTCGCTTTCTGCTACTGCCATTAGGCTTATATGCGTGAGGAACGTCTTTTTCCCCCCCTGTCACATGATTCTTCTCTAGTTCTGCTCACTGGTGAATCTACACTGGGGTAGAGGAGCTGGGTGATATGGTGGTTTACATGTGTGTTTCATGTGTCGGAACTGACTAGCTGGGTAGACGCAGACACACACATACACGCACACACACACTCTCTCTCACACACACACACACACACACACACATACCCACACACACACACACACAGGGCTGGTAAAACAACAAACAAAAACTAAAACAAGACTATAGCACACTGTTCACCTTCACAAAACAGCCAGACAATTCTATTTACAACACACAACCCAAGAAAAAGGAATACTGCAGCTTTTAAAATCCATTTACTTCGTTTTGTATTTTGTTTTTTCTTTAAAAAGTGATGGGTGGTGGGGGCTTTAAAATATATTAAAACGTATGTACAATATGTTGGTCTTGACATACACGCTCCATAATGTACTCTTATTTTTTGCAGACCGGACAACGCTCCTACCATTGAAACTTCAGAAGTGAAATTCACAGAGAATGCTAAAAGAGATGCACTTAAAGGCACTGTTGGAACCATAGATGCTTTCCTCCCTACAATAGAATCAGGATCAGCAAGAGTGTTGATGATGCATCCCGTCTCTCGCATCATGGTTCATTTGGGGTTTTCAACACAAAACATTCTGAAAATAAAAATAAAGTTTTTATTCTCAGAGTAAAAGATAAATACTTAAAACATGATATTGGTCTCAACACCAGCATCTGATTGTAAAAAAAGAAAGTAAAACAACATCAAAATAATATTAATCATAAAAATTCATAAAATAAAATTAAAATAATAATCTCAATCATCTGTACATATTTTTTGTTGATGTAGTTTTTTTTTCCTCATATTTTGTACACAGTGTCCCCCTACTGGTAGGTTCCTTTCACTGCAGCTCCTGAGAAAAGCATGGCTCAGTCCCAACCTCTAACTGGTTCCCCACAAACTTCCAGAGCCTTGTCCTCGTCCAGTGAGAGAGCCTCAGCAGTCCATTTAGCTCGGCCCTATTTTTAGGGGATGGTGGGCTCATGCCTCTGAGTACGAGTTCTGTGTGTTGAGCTTGTCTTTCTTGAGCTTGACCCCGTCCACCAGCTCAAAGTTATAGTTCTCCAGAGCGGATAAGTTCCTGTCTGCTATGCCCCCGTGGGAACAGGCACAGTAGAGAACCACGCCACAGATGGCACCCAGGAAGACCCCGAGGGCGCTCATGGCGATGATGGTGATGAGGATTGGATCCAGAGTCTTGAGCATGTTGCCTCCTCCGATCTCACTGCTCTCCACCATGCGGGGGAAGTCTGTGGTCCCCTCGACTGTACGGTACAAACAAGAAGAAACATTTCAGTCATGATGGAAAACACCAAGCCAAAGAAAAGACAGTGAGAAGAGATTTAGGAGAACAAATTTAAACGACGTACATATTGTATTGAGGTCGTCTTCAGGCAGCGTGGGTTCCGTCGAGATGTCAGGATCTGCAGACAGGGTGATACGGGTTGGCATGGGCTTAGCTCATATAACGGCCTTTGGATTTGACTCAGTCCAAAAGCAATATAACACCAGGCTTGACACATGCACATGTACACTCACCTTTACACTCAGCCATTTTGAGATTGTCCAGAATCTGGATGTCATCCACAGCAATGTTACCAAAGCTTTTCCTTTGAACTGCAGCTTCAATAACCACCTGTTGGACAGGGGAAGTCCATTTTACTATAGTTGTATTGTCCACAACATGTCTTACATTAGCTTGTTAGTACATGATCTTTCATTTGGTCAGGAATGAATGTTTGACATTTAGGTCTTGTGGACTGGAGTCAGCTTTGAGAACCGTACCTGATAGGCTTTACTAGAGTGGGGCACCAACACACGCCCCTCCCTCCAGCGGTTGCCTTGGTGACCACTCACGGTCCAGAGCAGGCTGTCGGTTGGGCCCTTGGCTCCCTCCTTGCGTTGCTTGATGTGCAGCACGCCGATGTGTGAGCCCACCATGTGGTACCAGAAGGACAGGCACAGGTCGGACCCCTGTGCTGCCACCTCGGGGCTCACGATGCGGGCCATCTCAGTCTCATGGACCCCCGGCGACAGGAGGATGAAGTTCCCTGAGCCACCTGAGGAGTTGGAAGTGAATTGAGCCGTTTTAGATTGGACATGTAGGATAAAGGGATGGCAGTTATACTCAGGCAAGTCATATTATACTGTAGTTGTGAGCTTCATTTCCTTTGGTCACTAAAGGGTTTAGTGTAAATAATTATAAGTGTGTATTTGTGTATTTGATTTCTTTCTTTTTCTTCATCACCTTTGTGGTCCATATTAGGTCCTGTGTTAAGGGTGGGTGTTCCACTGGTTTGAATCTGCCACCGGAATCCGTTGTCTTCTAAACTCCAACGACAGAAGGATGGCTCATGAAAGCCAAAGTCACAGGCAAACCATGTAAAACCTGTCAGACAAACAAAAACAGAGAATTTCAGCAACCATATATTTCAATTTCGCTACAATACCATGCTACTTTATCATGACTTACATGTACAGCTGCAGCAGACATGCAACAAGCACCTAGAATATCCCATGCCTTATTTGTCAGACTTGAACAAATGATAGGGCCCAATAGGGGGCAGCAGAGGTCTATGGTAGAGAACATGGAAGACTGATGTGCTGAAAGGTATGCCACCAACAACAGAAACTGAACAAAGAAAAAGGAGAACACGGCAAGAGCAGGGAAGAAGACTACATGTGTTACAGGCTGCATACGCACGTCCCATTATAAAACAAACATCACTCATAACTTAACATGGTTACACTGTGATGGAAAGCAACAGAAGCACAAAGAGATCAGGAGAATGTCAACACAGAAAGACGAGAAGAAGAGGGAGGAAAGCAGAGGAAAAGGGAGAAAAACAGGAAGAGCGAGACAGTTTAATAGCATGCCCAGATAAGACGGCAGCTTTCACTTAAAGCCCTCAGCAAGGGGCAGCTTTTTAATGAGGCCAGCGATGCTCTTTAAAGCAAATGGCTAATATATTAGAGCAGCATTTCCCCAAGACAATCCCCCGCAGAGAGAGTGAGACAGAGACTGATAGAGATGAAGGAGGGGAATAGAAATGAGCCTCAGAATGTTTCTCAATGCAATGGAGAAACCTCCAGAAGAGGCTGAAAGAGAGAAGAGAATTAGATGGAGATGAATAGGACAGAGACGGCAGTGTGAAAAGACAGACAGACAGACAGACAGACTGACAGAGAGAAAAGACTGAGGGAGACGCTAACCGCTAGTGGGCTTTTGTCTGTGTGCCCACAATTCTGTCCTCTCTGCATAAGAGAGGGAGCTGATATTCCCTTTAATAAGAATGTCAGACCTGCACCTCGACACGCAGCATCAAGTAGATTTACCCAGGCAACACAGGGGAAAGAATTCCCAATAAAACCCACAGGGCAGGCTCTCTGCCACCAGCGCTCAGGAACATACGCCCGTTTCCAATTAAAATGGCTTTGTTTTGCCTTTTCCATCTCTGAAAGGATTAGGGCTGGATCAGTGAGGAGCGGGGAGGAGGAGGAGATGTCTTCCTGACCCAGTCTCAGGCTCTCTCTCTGAGCGCAGTGTCTTACGCACAGAGCCTCACCTCAGCTCAGTCCACCTCAGGAATATGCTGTTAACTAAATTGCTCTCCTGAATCCATATCCTAGTCTGTCCATCCACTACCATAGTAGTTACCAGGCAAACACAGACTAGCTTCTATTTTAATTAGTCAAAGTCAGCTAAAAGAGAGGCAGGAGAGACAGAGAGAGAGAGAGAGAGAGAGAGATACACAGAGAAAGACAAAGAGAGAGCGAGAGAGAGAGAGAGAGAGAGAGAGAGAGAGAGAGTGCCTAAGGTAAAGGGCATGGAAGATGCAGTCCATTATCATATAACTGATTGATAGCCACACCGGAACAGCCTCACAGCACAGACGCAAACACAGTGAAGAGGCATATTGGCAACACAATCAGTGCTGTGATGTGGGCAGAAAAAGGCCCTCAGGAAGACACCGAGTTTAAAGAGTTTATCAAGATGTTTATCAACAGTAAAATGGGGAAAGAGAAATGTTCTGGAAAAAATGTGAAAGAAATGTACCTTGCTCCACTGGAACGGTCTCCAACACTGTCGTTGTTTCTGGCACGACGGTACCTCCTGTTGGACAGCAGGAAAAAAGACGTTAGCAATGCGCTAGGACATGCGCTAACATTTTTACTATACTTTATTCAAACTATTTATATCTAATGGCCATGCTGTTTTAAGGGAATTGTTGTATGTTTACTGTTTTCTGTCTGCAGTTCATCTCTGCTGTTGAACTGTTGAGCTTGATAATACCGATAATGAGTTGTTTTCTTTTGAAATCAATGTGGATTTGGTGAGTCACTGTGCGTAGGATATTCTGCCTGGCTGAACTGAACTAAAGTGAGGTGGGTTCTGTGGAAGAGCCACTCATTCATTAGTGTCATTCTATCCAGAGAGTGGGGGGGGGGGGGGGGGGGGATGAGTGCTCGTCATTGCTCTGATTTCAAAAGACCTACTTTCCCCTTGTTCTGTACATAGTGGGCCCAGTATGCTCACTCACACCAAGAGACTGCAGGCTAGCAGAAGGGTGTCTTGATGTGTGTGTGTGTGTGTGTGTGTGTGTGTGTGTGTGTGTGTCTGTCTGTCTGAGTCTGAGTCTGAGTCTGAGTCTGTGTGTCTGTCTGTCTGTGTGTCTATATGTGTGTGTGTGTGTGTGCGTGCATGCATGAGTGCCTGGGTGTGTGTGTGTGTACATGCACAGAAGAAAGGGTGTAGAGAGAGCACGGTTCATGATCCTCAAGGTCAGATACTGAATGAGTGTAAGAGTGACACAACAGGTGCTAGAACAGGCCCTTGTGCAGGTGTGGAGGGTGTACAGAGAGACAGAGAAGGAGTACAAGAGAGAGAGAGAGACAGACTGATATAGTAGGGTGATAGTTGATCAGGAGAGAGAGAGAGAGAGACAGAATGATATAGTAGGGTGCTAGTTGATCAGGAGAGAGAGAGAGAGAGAGAGAAAGACTGATATAGTAGGGTGTTAGTTGATCAGGAGTAAGAGAGACAGACTGATATAGTAGGGTGCTAGTTGATCAGGAGAGAGAGAGAGAGAGAGAGAGAGAGAGAGAGAGAGAGAGAGAGAGAGAGAGAGAGACAGAATGATATAGTAGGGTGATAATTGATCAGGAGTAAGAGGGACAGACTGATATAGTAGGGTGCTATTTGATCAGGAGAGAGAGAGAGAGAGAGAGAGAGAGAGAGAGAGAGAGAGACAGAATTATATAGTAGGGTGATAATTGATCAGGAGTAAGAGGGACAGACTGATATAGTAGGGTGCTAGTTGATCAGGAGAGAGAGAGAGAGAGAGAGAGAGAGAGAGAGAGACAGAATGATATAGTAGGGTGATAATTGATCAGGAGTAAGAGGGACAGACTGATATAGTAGGGTGCTAGTTGATCAGGAGAGAGAGAGAGAGAGAGAGAGAGAGAGAGAGAGAGAGAGACAGAATTATATAGTAGGGTGATAATTGATCAGGAGTAAGAGGGACAGACTGATATAGTAGGGTGCTAGTTGATCAGGTGCATTCCAGGTGTAATGGGGCATGTGTGTCTGTCACAGTGTCAGTGTGCTCAGTCATGTGCATGTGTATGTCTCAGTGTGTGTGTGTGTGTGTGTGTGTATGAGTATGTGTGTGTTTGTGTGCCAGTGTGTGAATGCATGCGAGAGGGATCAGGGCTGCAGTCTCATTGGGGTGGCGTTAGCACCTGTCAGCTCGTAGTCATCACCTGTTCCACCTGTTCCACTGTGGCAGTTGGCCTGCTCATCATCACACTCATCCGCCGATGTTGTAGTGCTGGGGGCCGGCGTCGTGGGAGGAAGAGTGGGAGCTAGACGCAGAGCGAGATGAGAAACATTTCCTTCTGAGGTGCACCAAAAACACCCCACTTAGAAATATCTTTTACCCTAAATTTCTTCAAAAATGTCCTCAATTTGCAGGACTTGATGAAGAATCAAAAATGAGAGTCCTCCTAGGTGAGGAAGAACGAACAGTGCAGATCGCAGCACAGTTTGTGTATGGGTGCCACAAGCTGAGAGAAGGCATATAGGTGACAAAGATCAGACGTCCAACCCTAGTCTATGTATATTATTTTGTTGATTTGTTGATTATTATTATTTTTATTCAACTATTTTTGTCTTTATGTATGTGTATATAATATGTATGTATGTGTATGCTTTGGCAATAGTGTTGGAAAACATTCATGCTAATAAAGCTTCTTTGAAATTGAAATTGAAGAGAGAGAGAGAGAGAAAGAAAATGAAAGAGAGAGATGTCGTCAGTGCCATGTCGTCAGTGCCATTTCATCTGTGATGTTTAATTGCTTCGGCAAACATACACGCTCTTGTCTCAGTTCAGCCCGCTAAATGAACCCTACTCTGTCCACTGGATCTGGGCTAAATGAACCCTACTCTGTCCACTGGATCTGGGCTAAATGAACCCTACTCTGTCCACTGGATCTGGGCTAAATGAACCCTACTCTGTCCACTGGATCTGGGCTAAATGAACCCTACTCTGTCCACTGGATCTGGGCTAAATGAACCCTACTCTGTCCACTGGATCTGGGCTAAATGAACCCTACTCTGTCCACTGGATCTGGGCTAAATGAACCCTACTCTGTCCACTGGATCTGGGCTAAATGAACCCTACTCTGTCCACTGGATCCGGGCGATATAAATAGTATGTGCGTGCCGATCCAGGCCTACACTGCTCCTGCTGGTCGGCAGGCAGGCAGGCACGCCCTGAGCCACACTGCTGCTGAGGTCGCCAGCAGACCTGTTATTAGGCCATGAAGGGCCCCCTTTGGATGAGGGGAGGCCCTGCAGGAGTGGCATGGCACATGTTGCAGTGTGGGGCCCCTGATCTGTGGTGGGGTGGAGTGGGCAGCGGACTGGTAGCAGCCGGCTGAGCCCCTCTGTTTACTTTGAGCTTTAATGAGTCTCATCTCGTCTCATCTCATCCCTGGGCTCACTGGGCTTTCCCCAGCTAGGAGAGAGAGAGAGAGGGGACAGATAGGAAAGAAGGGATACATTAGGGAGATATAATTAGAGTGGGTTAGAAGGAGTGAGAGAGAGAGAGAGAGAGAGAGAGAGAGAGTGAGTGAGAGAGAGAACAAAAAGGGAGGGGAAGGAGGAAAAAGGGGGATCTGAGAGAAACCAAAGTCTACCCAATGGAGATGTGTGCCAGGTCAACACAGGGTACACACAGGGTGAATGGGTCTGAGACATGTGTGTACGCATATGTCTCTGTGTGTGCAAGAATTTGTGTGTTTGTGTGTGTGTAAATGCATGTGTGCATGTGTGTTTATGTGTATGTCTGTCTGTGTGCACTGGCAATCACTGATGTGTGTGTCATCTCTGGAAGCTTGTGTTCTGTAATGTCTGTTGTGGCCAAGGCCTTGTTTGATTGTTTGTGTACATGATGATGTTGCCGTGGGAACATGCCTCTGAGCTGTAGACACAGTGTGTGTGTGTGTGTGTGTGTGTGTGTGTGTGTGGTGGGGGGGTGCGTATGCATTGGCATTAACACCAACAAGCACTGTGATCCAACCCAAGCCCCAGCCCCAGCGGGACACCCAGGGCTTACACAGACAGCCTGAATGAGCCTGCATGCACTAATCCACTGGGGCAGGTGGACAGAGATCTCCTCCATCTGTTTCTGGGGCTCAGCTTTTGGAAAGGGAATCTGGGCGGGGTGGAGGGGGAGGGGAGGCCTGCCTTTGAAGTCGCATCTGCAGGACAACTGTCTTGAGGGGGAGCTGAGAGATGCCTTCCCCCTCACAGATGTATACTCTGGGGAGGAACCACTCCTATGTACATGAGGTCTTTGGGCAGCATGGCTTCTGTACACTCGCCCTGAACCCTTTCTATATTCCTTAGTCCACATCAGTCACCATGAACCACACACACACAAGCCTCTCCCTGATTACAAATACACTCAAGGAAGAGCATTTACATCTCATCACACAGTTGTTCTGTCATTCTAAGTACTGAGAGGTTGCAAGGTTTTTATTTACAAGAAGAAAAAAAACAGGCATCTGTTTCGGACCAATAAGCAAATCACAGATGGAGCAGATGCTACTATGTGTGTGTGAGTGTGAGTGTGTGTGTGTGTGTGTGTGTGTGTGTGTGTGTGTGTGTGTGTGTGTGTGTGTGTGTGTGTGTGTGTGTGAGTGTGTGTGTGTGTGTGTGTGTTCTTGTTGGTGGAGCTCCGGAGGCCTACCTTCAATCTCACAGCCCAGGAGCTCGAGTCGCAGTCCCAGCCCTGCAGGAGTGGCCCTGTCAGGGTACACCCTCACGTAGCGCGTCAGCAGGGGCTCCACACTCCTCTGCACAGGAGTGTCATAGTTCATGTTCCCCTCGTAGATCTAGCGCCAGACAAAAGAGGGGAAAAGGAGTTCATATCAGACAAGTGGAGAGACAAGAGGTGGGAGATGTTGAGGCGGAGAAAAGGGGATAGAGAAAAGAAAAAAAGGGTGTCCTTATTTTCCCCGTCCCTCTCTACAGAGGCCCTCGGGGTCTTTTGCTCGTTTGTCTCTGATCAACTGAACAGAGTGGAGGACCAGAAACAGAGAGCTCCGCTCGCCGAGAGCGCCGCAGCCACGGCCACGGCCATTTCCGTGGTGGGGGACGCGCTGGGTAAAAGACCCAGACACACAGCAGGGAGCCGGGAGCCGGGCCTGTGAACTACCTTTACCTTGATGAGGAAGAGGGGACAAGACTCCATTGGTGCACCAGAGACAACGCAGATGACAGCGCATGAATGAATGGCCTCTAGTGCCGTTCCCACATTTGTCCTTCACTCCACTTCACTCAGAGCAGAGGCATGAAAGGGAGAAGGAGGCGGGAGACAGAGAGGGAGCGAGCGGGGGAGAAGAGACAGGAGGACGGCGGAACATCAAGCTTTCGCTTGCTTTTAAATCAAATGCCAGGGACATCTTTATGTTCCTGTCAGCCTGGTCGTTGTATGGGTTGTAAGTGTTGTAAACAACCTCTAACAGATACACACACACACACACACAAACACACACACACACACACACACACACACACACACACACAGTGTGGAGCATGACGATCTTGACACATGCATCTGTGGTCTACTCATATTTTTTCTTCCTCTTCTCTCCAACTTTTTCTATCTCTCTATTTTACTGTCCTTTACAAAGTTGACCAATACTGTTTAAAGGCTCCTTAACATGAGCTCATTTACTAAGAGAGGCATGATGCCAACCAGGGAAGCACCGAAACATGCTAATCTCTTGAGGGCCAAGTGGTTTTCCATCCCAAACACTTTAAGACCTAATGCGCTTCAATGGTTTGGATGAATTGATTAGCATTACGATAATGAAACACCTCCTTCCTCCTTGGATATGGATGACTCTGGAGGAGCACTCATCCTCACCTTGGGCTTGCTGCCAGTGGCGTCCATCACCATCTTCCACTCGGAGCCGTTGGTGCTGTAGCCCAGGCGGAACTTCTTCATGAAGACCTTGTTCTCGCGGTGCTTGCCGCCCTGGATGATGAGGCCACGCACCAGCTTCTCCTCCGCCAGGTCCACCTGCAGCCACTCGCTGGTGAAGGGCTGGGGCTGTGGGGGCAGCATCCACCCTGAGCGGCTGGTCAGCAGGCGGGCGTTCTCCGGCACCCAGCTGCGGTCCGTGTGAGAGGAGGCTGTGATCTGGGCGTCTGTGATGAGGCCCGACACCATGCCCAGCATGCCCATGCATGGGTACTCTGGTTTAGAGGGAAAGAGAGAGAAAGAGAGAGAAAGAGAGAGACAGAGTAAATATAGGAGGTGGAATTTCCATTGATGTTCAAATGTATTTTTCCCCTTTCATTCCTTGCGGCTCTCCCGTCCTTCTCCTTTGATAGCAGGTAAGAAAGAAACCCTCTGCAATCAAAGACATATCTGCCATCTGCCGATAGGATGCAAAGCGTGGAGATGAGTGTGAGAGAGAAGAGAGAGAGGAGAGAGGAGAGCAACAGACGGAGATCCAGAGAGTCTGCTGAGATAGAGGTATTACACAAGGAGAGATAGCATCACGGCACTGAGTGGCCACGAACAATGGGCTTTCATGGGGCTTACAAGTCTTCAGTCCTGAGGAGAGAGAAGACGGAGAGATAAAAGGCAAAAAGGTGTGCTCTCTCTCTCTCTCTTTCACTCACTCTGCGTGTGTGCGCATGTGTGTGTGCATGTGTGTATGTGTATGTGCGAGTGCGCATGTGTGTGTGTGTGTGTGTGTGTGTGTGTGTGTGGCTGCATGTGTGCTCATGTGTGTGTGTGTGTTTGCATGTGTGTATGTGTATGACAGTGTCTGTGCTTGCCAGACTGAAAAAGTGTTTCTTTCCCCCTTTTCATCCTCCTTTCCTTTGACCTCCTCTGTATCTATCTTCCTGCCTGCCTGCGGTGTTTGTCTCCTGATGTCTAATTAAGGCTGGCCTTTCTATCTTAACCTGATGCCAGGAGAGAGAAAAGGAGAGCGAGAGAGAGAGAGAGAGAGCGAGCGCTTACCCCCGCTCGCTTCCCCTCTTTCATCTCTCGCCACCCCGGCGTTCTATCCATCTCCCTGGGTTTTCTCTGTCCGGTCTCCAGCCCTCTCTCCTGCTGGCCTGTTTGCTCCGCGACGCACAGAGTGCAAGTCTTCTCATTCATTGTGTGCCGTTTCCATAAGATAATGACTCCTATTTGATATCATAACATCTCACTGTCAGATGGAATCTGGACTCCATGGGCTGAACTGAAAGGGGAAAAAATGAAAGCTGGAGTGAATGAAAGCAAGAGTGTGTGAAACCACTGACTCCCTGTCCTGCCAAAGCTTTATTGTCTGCAATCTGTCCAGAGCAATATCATCCAAATCAATCTGCTCCCACTGACCTAATAGCTACAAATAACCGCAGAGAGTCTGGGAAAGGTCACAGTTGGGGTTTAATGTCTGACTCTGAGAAAAAGCTTCCTGACAGAGCAGGGTCTGGCTCAGAACTGACTTTCTCTTGTACTACGGCAAACTTCCTCACTCACTCTGAAGCTGGAGAAAAAACCCTAGCTGTCTCCCAGAGCAACCAGGGAGTTGAGATCTGTGTTCCATGGAGCTGACAGCAAACGGCCACGGTGAAATGAGTCTCTCTTTGAAAGGGGCCTCGGAGAGGGAGGGGGGAGATATGAGACCCTTTCCTACTGGGCCTGGAATTCTAACAGTAAGAGGCAGAAAGAAGAAAAGCAAGAGGGAAGGGAAAAGTCTGATTCTCTGAAAAACCCCAAGAGTCAACAACCTTTCCTTTCCTTGTCAACTTGGCAAAAACATGCTGCAGAATGTTGATGATTTTTTTTGTATATTTTAATCTGCCCACTTTTGGAGAGCAGCCGAGGTTAATGGCAGTCAGCTGGGACTCGGGGACAGCTTTGGGGGAGCACGGGCTGGCAGACACACCCCTGAGGGATTGTGGGATGTGTGTGTCAGTGGTGGTAGTCGGTCCACTGGGTGGAGATGCCTTTGGATGCATGCCCGTCTGGCCACACGCGCAGCTGGCATTGTTTACAAACATGAAGAGGAGGCTTATTAATGTGTGTCAGTGGGTGTGTGTGTGCAAGGAGACCTAACAAGATGGAGTAGGCCTCTTTATCTGCACTCACTGCATCTGAACAAGAGCATTCTCGCTCTGATATGATGGACACCACACACTTCCCTTTATCTCTCGCTCTATCACTCTGTTTCTCTCTCTCTCTCATTAGCCTGCCCAATCAGCATCATCCCAGCTGGCTGCATCATCAGAGCACAGACCACAGCACACTGATGATGTCACTGGGGTACCCCATAATGCATCTTGCTTCTGTGATGTGTTTGGAGTGTGGTCTGGTCACCCCCCCAAACATGGCAAAGTCCAGCTGTGCCCTGGGGACTTCAAAACCGCATGGACGCATAACACACACACACACACACACACACACACACACACACACACACACACACTCAAACAGGCAGTCTTTCATCAATTCATACACAGATGTGCACAGCAGTAGATTCCTAAAATAATCTTAAAACGCTGCCTGCACACGACAACACTGTGGTCCATAGGCTTTCCATATGCGAGACCAAGATGGTGGATTTCTGAGGTTGGAGGAGCTCTGCACGTAGCGTAGTAAAGAGAGATGACATTGAGGGAGCAATGATATAAAATCCTCCACAATCAAAGCCTTGAGGAGAGGGTGGCAGACTGCCAAAAAGCACACAGATACAAATGGATGTGTGCTAACCGGGACGGAGTGTATGAGTGTGTGTGTGTTGCTGTGTGTGTGTGTGTGTGTGTGTGTGTGTGTGTCTGTTGCTGTGTGTGTGTGTGTGTGTGTGTGTGTGTGTGTGTGTGTGTGTGTGTGTGTGTGTGTGTGTGTGTGTGTGTGTGTGTGTGTGTGTGTGTGTGTGTGTATGTGTGTGTATTTGTGTGTGTGTGTGTGTGTGTGTCTGGCCTGGATGGCTATAGTAAACTGGACTGTGATACACTACACTATCGACTATATGTGCATGCAAGTGTATTTGTGTCTGTGTATTTCTCTGTTTTTGTGTGTGCACGTGTGCATGTGTACAGTGAGAGAGATAGATGCACACTCAGTGATCAGAGGCTTCTACGGCTGTTGCCATTCATTTTAAATGAGCTACATCCAAACATCAGGTACCATAAATACGTAATCAACTTCATGTGCCTCTCATGTATAATGCAGCAGCAGTCGCTGCACTCCAGTCAGAGAAATGAGCGAAAAAACTCCAGCCCTTTCTCCCTCTCTACCTCTCTCTCTCTCTCTCCTTTATCCCATCTCTACCCCCCTCTCTCTCTCTCTCTCCTTTATCCCATCTCTACCCCTCTCTCTCTCCTTTCTCCCTATCCACCTCTCTCTCTCTCTCTCTCTCTCTCTCTCTATCTCTCCTTTATCCCATCTCTACCCCTCTCTCTCTCTCTCTCTCACCTTTCTCCCTATCCACCTCTCTCTCTCTCTCCTTTCTCCCTCTCTACCCCTCTCTCTCTCTCTCTCTCTCTCTCTATCTATCTCTCTCTCTCTGTGAGTAAACAATCTGAGCTGCATAGGAGCGGGTTGGAGTGCAAGAGGAGCAGGTTAAATGAATGACTGAAACATTCAGGGGTGATGTCTGCAAGAGCAGAGGAGACGGAGAAGGTTTCCTCACACTCGCTGCACTCAACATGCAAAACACTCAAAACATCAGAGTCTTAACACGCAGTGTTTCTGTGCCATGCTCCCCTTACCCAAAGAGTACACGTCTTAGTACAGGCATGGCGTAACATCTTTATTAGGACCTCACCTGAGATCTTGCAGCCGTAGACCTCAAAGCGCAGGGCGATGCCGTTTTCCCATGCGACCGGACGCAGACGCACGTAGCGGGCGAGGGTGCGCTTTGGCAGGAGGGTCTTCACCACGTCGGCGGGGTTGGTGTTCCCTTGAAAAATCTGGCAATGACACAATGAGAAAGAGACAGACATCAATAATTGACGTTGTTTGTTTTGGGAGATCAGCTGGGGAGCAAAGGCCTGCAAAGCCTTGGAAACACCTGGCGCCTTGCCCCAGAAAACGAGAGAGGAAAGGAACAGGGGGGAGGGGGTGAGGGAGAGACAGAGAGAGAGAGGGAGACAGAGAGGGCGTATTTAGGTCAGCTTCCTCAAAGCACTGCTGTTATTCGGATGTGGATGAAAAAGACAGAATGTTAGTTCTAATGATTTCCATTCTCTAGCACACTGATGAAGAATCACCTCTTAGGAGGTGTGAGCTCATCCATTAACCTCTTCAGGACAGACCACTACTCAAGGTTCACACCTAAAAGGGCAGTCATGTCATTTCTTCTCTATGGATTCCTCACTCCAAACTCACATCTTTCTTAGTCTGTCTATCTGTACCCTCCATCTCTCCCCCTCTTCCTCTCCCTCTCCCTCTCTCATTCTCTCTCAGAGATGCCCGGAGGAAGAGGATCCAGTGTGTCAATCAGACCCCTCCTCTGCTAATCAGCCCAGGACCCCAGTGATGGCATAACCCTTTGGCCTTTCCAACTGAGTGCCCGCCAGGCCTGCCACCCCTCGGAGACAGCCCACGCAGTGTGTGTGTGTGTGTGTGTATCCATGTGTGTGTGTCTGCATAGAAAGCTGATATGGGCTGAAGTGTGCCTCACACATGCAAGCGCACACACACTCTTCACGCTAAATCTAGGGCACCCATAAATGTAAGAACACACACACACACACACGCACGCACGCACAAACACACACACACACACACACACACACTCTCTCTCTCTCTCTCTCTATCTCTATCTCTCACACACTCACACACACACACACACACACACACACACACACACACACACACACAGCTATTAGTCTACCCAGGAGCCTTTGTGGTTGATTCCCTGGGAACTGCTTGTCAAACGTGTAAGATAAAGTAAAAAAGAGAGAGAGGGAGGGAGAGGGAGAGAGGGAGAGAGAGAGAGAGAGAGGGAGAGAGAGAGAGGGGAGATCCTCTGCTCTCTCCTCCTCCCCTGTTCTTTCTCTTCCTCTTGTTTACGTGAGGTTGTGGCACACAACTGCACTAACTATGCCATGAGCACGTCCCCCAGTGCCGTGATGAGGCCCCTGGACTGCAGCCTCAGCAGCTCATAAATGGGCCCCACGCCACCTCTGAGACTGGGACCTACACGAGAATTGGGCCTTAGGGTATTTGACTGCACACACACGCAAACACACATACATGCATGGCTAATCAGACGCTCAGCCAAGCCAGCTCTGTAACGTTCATTAGGCACAACCATGCACACACACACACACACACAAACACAAACAAACAGACACATACACAAACACACACACACACACACCAACACACAAACACACACAAAAACAGACACATACACAGTCACACTCTCACACACACACAAACAAACAAACACACACACAACAGTCACACTCACACGCACACACATAAACAAACAGACACACACTCAAGAGGGGGGGAGAAAAGTGCGTGCTCGAGGTGAGAATATTGTATTTACACTTAACACATTCAGAGCTTCAGCGCTTTCCCACAGCAACCTCTCAACGACTCAGTAACCTCTGGCAGACAGCTTTATTTGTGCTGGGAGAGCAAGGCCTGTGTGCTGATCTGATCGCTGATCGATCATGTGTGTGTGTGTGTGTGTGTGTGTGTTTGTGTGTGTGCTTTAGTCATGCCTTGCTTGAGTGCTTTGATGAAGAGGTACTCAGAGCGGCTGCTCAAACACAGCTCCGTTCCAATCACCCTCTTGGACTCCTCCTGTTCCTATCGCTTTATCAGACCTGTTCTTTATCAAGTCTTTATCAGACCTGTTCTTTATCAAGAGTCTTTATCAGACCTGTTCTTTATCAAGAGTCTTTTTCAGACCTGTTCTTTATCAAGAGTCTTTTTCAGACCTGTTCTTTATCAAGAGTCTTTTTCAGACCTGTTCTTTATCAAGAGTCTTTTTCAGACCTGTTCTTTATCAAGTCTTTATCAGACCTGTTCTTTATCAAGAGTCTTTTTCAGACCTGTTCTTTATCAAGAGTCTTTTTCAGACCTGTTCTATATCAGACTCCTACCATACTACAATGCCATGACATCATTAATCAGTAGACAGTGACTAGCTAATGTCATTGCTCTTTGTTTTTCAGGGCTGTTTGTGTCCCTTACATTTATTGTGTCACTGTGGTAATGAAAACGGAATGACCTGAAAGACTTGCAAATGACTAATGAGTATAATATCCTTTTAGTTAGCAGACAATACCCAGAAATAATTTGGCACTCTGGCACACATCACCAATACAACAATACGTTCTAAAAGTAAATGTCAAGAGACACCTCACCTCAGAAGGATTTCTGTTGGATCTTTCCTCACACCTAGTTTGGAACCACAGTGGTACTACTGGATTTATGAGGGATCCGCATTGGAATGACAAAACTGTTTAAATAAAACCACTGGTGATTTCACAAGGTAGCAACTACAACCTCATATGAACTCAGTCAAACAGCCTGTTGAAAAGGTTATGAGGCAATACGCTGTAGACCCAGTGTGTGTGTGTGTGTGTGTGTGTGTGTGTGTGTGTGTGTGTCTCTGATGTCACTCACTTTCTGCTTTGAGCCCTCCTTTAACGTGATCCAGTCCTCGCCGTTGGAGCTCACTTCCACTTTATAGGAGCGCACATAATAGGTCTTCATGGTTTCCTTGGAAATGGCGCCTTGTGTCCCGATGGCTGAGATGAAGCGAAGGAAACCAAGGTCAACCTGAATGAGAGAAAGACAGAGAGAGAGAGAGAGAGAGAGAGAGGGAGAGATGTTAGGCCATGCCCAGAAGAAAGAGGGCCAATAAAAAGACAGCAGACATTAAAGCACCTCTTTGTAATGGCTGGAGTCATCTCTAGCCCTGTCTTAAGTTTAACGAACATGAATATGAGATCATAATTCTGAGCGGAAAAGAGCTGGCGCACCTTCATTTCCTGTGAGGAACGCATGCAGGGAAGGGGATTCTGGGAATGAGCACGACCTCACTGCCAGTCAAAACAGATCAAAACAGATCTCTCCAGTGTGTACACAGCATTTCAGCTACAGAAGATGGGTTCAGTGTTTCTGACTGGACTAGGTGTGCTGCCAGCCTCTCCACTCTTAACTAAACTCCATCCCATCCTGGTCTGGAGGGAGGGGAGGACAGGGGAGAGTGTGAGGAGGCGTTTGAGGAGGTGCTGGCGTGATCACAGGAGCAAGGCTTCTCTAATGTCCTCGTGTGCTGGCGTGATCACAGGAGCAAGGCTTGTCTAGTGTTCTGGTGTGCCTGCTAGTTCACAGGATCAAGGCTTGTCTAATGTCCTCGTGTGCTGGCTGGATCACAGGAGCAAGGCTTGTCTAGTGTCCTTGTGTGCTGGCTGGATCACAGGAGCAAGGCTTCTCTAATGTCCTCGTGTGCTGGCGTGATCACAGGAGCAAGGCTTCTCTAATGTCCTCGTGTGCTGGCGTGATCACAGGAGCAAGGCTTGTCTAGTGTCCTCGTGTGCTGGCGTGATCACAGGAGCAAGGCTTCTCTAATGTTTCAGGCTCCAGTGACAGTGGCATTTCAAGGGTCTGAGTTCGCTGGCACTAATGAGGAATAATATGCTTTGCGTGCAAGAAAAAACATCATAGGACTCTACCAAGTGCAGACCTCTGGTGGCATGAGAAAGAAATCTGGGATCCAATAGCCATGCTGCGGCAAGAGAGCGAGAGGGAACGAGAGAGAGAGCGAGAGAGAGTTACTTCAAAGTAACCACAGTAATGCAAGTGCTTCTCAAATGACTGTGCTCTACATCTGAGAGTGGATATGGATGCTGTTGATGCTTAACACATACAAATGGGCTGACATGTTTAAGACTGCTTGGGACATGGACCCAAAAAATATCAAAGCATAATATCCCACAGATAACGTCTCTTGACATCCCATACTCCTTAAACTCTTAGTTGTTACTGGCTGTGTCGCTGATGATCCATTTCACTTAAGTGCAAGAACTTCCCGAGCTAAGCAGAAAAACAGATGGCCCAATGTATGACTTTTTTCTTAAAAATGGACGTTTGCAGAGGTTTCGGCAGGTTTGAGGAAATGTAGAATATGAGTTGTGATGGATGACCAAATATGGACTTAGGAATTCTGAAGGCACAGACTAATACGTTCTCTTGCCCCTTACTTCATAGACGGGGTCACACATGTGACCACACATACATCCATCTATATCTGAGGGCTAGCACCAGAAATGTATGAAGTCAGATGTCTGTCTATGTGAGGTTTGTGTGGCTGAAGTAGATGATCCACAACATGCCCTTTGCTCTCTGTCTGTCTGTGCTAGACACATCTCAGACCCAGCCGCCAAGCTCTGCTGCCACCGTGACCACTGTTAGCAGGCCTAGCAGAAGCCAGCCAATAAGACAGCTTGGCACTGGACCCATCTGCTAATTGGCTTTCACCATATAACCCAGTGAGAATGGCAGAGGAGAAAGAGAGATGGAGACAGAGAGTCAGAAACAGACAGACAGCAAAAATGTCTTGCCATCTTCTTTCTTTTTGAAATGTCCATGGACTCCCATGGAGTCATGAAGCCCTCTCACCTGGTCACGTGAGCCCTCAAGGTATGCTTCTATATTCAGCGCCAGCGTGAGTCTGATGAAATATCCATGAGGAACAGGACACGTGTTTCAGCTGTAGGCCAGACGGCGGCACACAGATGCACAGAGACCAGAGGCGCTCCAGGGTTAGCACGTCACACAGACCTGATCTGGAAACTGTGGCGTGGCCAGGAGCCCAGATCAATTTCCCAAGCACATTCGTGCATACTGACAACAGATAAGCACTAATGAACAAAGCATCATTTATTGATGCCTGCACAGTTCAGAAAGAACAAGAGTGAATAGGACACAATGGAGGACGGGAAGACAGACATGGTCAGAGGAGAAGCTAGGAAGAATGGAGTGGATCACACAATGGAGGAAGAAGGGAGGAAATGTGCAAGTAGGGAAAGAGTGAGATTAAAGACCAAAAAGAAAGACAGGACGTAACCACGACAAGCATCAGTCATCTCTCCCCAAGTGAATGAGTTGAGAGAATGAAGCATGCAGAATGGCTGATCTAACTATTGTCTCAATGTGTTAAAAAGCAACGGATTTCCTTTCAGGCGGAAAAAAAAACTATTTTAAGACCGAGCTGAGAAAGCAAAAAAAGGCGCCCACTCTCCACTCCAATTTTTGTCCTTTTCTAACATGGCTTTATGTAAACAGTTTCACTTGGAGCCGGACCCATCTCCAGATGAATAACTAAAATCACTGGAAGTTCACTGTAATCACTGTAAGTTGCTAGGGACATTCTATCCATGTTTTTGCACATCCTTTCAAGGACTAAGAGTGAGCTGATGAAACAGCGCACACTATCTCTACAAAATGATTTCCAGACATCTGTGGGTTTGGAATGCAGACACTATTCTCCGTCTGTCTCCCTCTGTGCCCTCCCCTGCCTCAGTCCCACCTGGCTGTGTGCTAGGTGGCCAAGCTGGAAGCTGAGAGCTGTTTAACACGGGCGAGGGTAGTGAACGCACACTGCTCTCATTACACTGACAAATGAAAGCAGAAAAGCAGAAACGGAATTAGTCGCGCTCTAGCTTGTAGGCAGCCAGTTAAGCCCGCTGCGCAATTAGATTAACAGGGGAGAAATGTTTCAGCACATCTGTGTGTGTGTGTGTGTGTGTGTGTGTGTGTGTGTAGGATGTGTGAAGGAGGGAGTGCAAGTTCGTTTTCAACTTCCAATGTTGTCCCTTTTGTCCCCTCTGAGGAAGATGACTTGGTGCTAATCCGTCCTTAACCCTTGTAGAAATTCATTAAATGGAGCTCCATCATGAGTGCAGAATTAGCCTGAGCTGGCCCTATGGAGCCGTATGGAGCCCAGCGAAGGCTCAGGGGAGGAGAGCTGCTCTCCCAGCCCCAGCAGGCAGCAGGGTGGGGGGCTGCTCAGGGGGTTGATGGAACGCCGGAGAAGCAAGCAGCACAGAGGCTGTAGCAAATGGTTTCCCACTGCTCGTCTTTCTCATACCCCAGCTCGTCTTTCTCATAACGCAGCTCGTGAGAGTGGGTGGAGGGCTCGGCACATGGGGAGGGTTTTCAACGCAGAAGAGGGAAAAAGGAGAAAAAAATGGGGCTTGCCAGTTTAAGATCTGTTTATCTGGCAGCCACTTCAGTGTCTTTGTGGAAAATATACCCTCTCCCCAAGCTGTGTGTGTGTGGGTGGGAAAGAGAGAGAGAGAGAGAGCGAGAGAGAGAGAGAGAGTGTCTGATTGCCCAACTCTGGGGACCATAATATTCTGTTTGCTGTTCTTTTGGCTCACAAAACAAAGGATGAAAAAAATGAAAGAACAACACAGCTCCTCACTATGAGGAAGAGGAAGGCTTGTTTTATGGATCTGGTTAAAGATACTGTAAGGGCAAAATAAGACCAGGATGAGGAGGTGGGGGAGTCCTTAGTCCCTGTGGAAGTTAACAGACCTCCACGTCACCAAAGCACAGTCCTCCTCTCTCAGTCCTCTCCTCTCTCAGTCTTCTCCTCTCTCAGTCCTCTTCTCTCAGTCCTCTCCTCTCTCAGTCTTCTCCTCTCTCAGTCCTCTTCTCTCAGTCCTCTTCTCTCAGTCCTCTCTTCTCTCAGTCTTCTCCTCTCTCTGTCCTCTTCTCTCAGTCCTCTTCTCTCTCAGTCCTTTTCTCTCTCAGTCCTCTCTTCTCTCAGTCTTCTCCTCTCTCTGTCCTCTTCTCTCAGTCCTCTTCTCTCAGTCCTCTTCTCTCAGTCTTCTCCTCTCTCTGTCCTCTTCTCTCAGTCCTCTCCTCTCTCAGTCTTCTCCTCTCTCAGTCCTCTTCTCTCAGTCCTCTCTTCTCTCAGTCTTCTCCTCTCTCTGTCCTCTTCTCTCAGTCCTCTTCTCTCAGTCCTCTTCTCTCAGTCCTCTCTTCTCTCAGTCTTCTCCTCTCTCTGTCCTCTTCTCTCAGTCCTCTTCTCTCAGTCCTCTTCTCTCTCAGTCCTCTCCTCTCTCAGTCTTCTCCTCTCTCTGTCCTCTTCTCTCTCTGTCCTCTTCTCTCAGTCCTCTTCTCTCAGTCCTCTCCTCTCTCAGTCCTCTTCTCTCAGTCCTTTTCTCTCTCAGTCCTCTCCTCTCTCAGTCCTCTTCTATTCAGTCCTCTCCTCTCTCAGTCTTCTCCTCTCTCTGTCCTCTCCTCTCTCAGTCCTCCTCTCTTCCTTTGTCATCCATCATTTACCCATTGCCTTTTCCTCCAATTCTTTTTTTGGCATTAATTCTCCGACACCTGTGTGGTTTCTTATAAAATTCCATTAACTGAAGGTGTAATTAATTCGCTTTTCATGAAAATTGTATTACGCCATGCAGCGAGACCTCCGCACTCCCGTGGGACCTTTCTAATTCATCACCAAATTTACCTTGCAGAATTACGCTGCTATTTTTAGCACCTTGTGGCTGCTTGGTAGCATTAAATTATGCACCTTTTTTCCCAAGCTCCAATCATCTACTTCATCTGACAGTGAGAAACGACCTAAGCCAACTAATGGGTGCACAGGTACAGTGTGTGTGTGTGTGTGTGTGTGTGTGTGTGTGTTTTTAGTGTTTAACATAAAGAGAATCTGTAAGTCTAATTTCCTTAGTGAGGACCTGGTATTACACTTACCTACCGCAAAAGGGTCCAGATCTGGACATAGTCTGTTGTAATCCAGGACTAGGAGTCCATCTACACAGGTTTAACATTCACAATCCACTGAGGTTCAGTGGCATCTCCAATGGATTAGGGAACAGCATTGCTCTTTCCATCTTGGTCAGATATGCTACCACAGATGTTATAGAGCCTTAACAAAATAACTGATCAAAGAAGCTCTTCTTTGAAAGACATTGGAGCACATTTGTGGGTGGAAGCTCGAAATCTTCCTCTCCCTCAGTCTCACTTTCAGGACATGTTGAATACAGTGGGCTGAAACAGTCTACTATTCAGGCGAGTAGATTGGAGGGGAACAGGGCCTTAATGGGCTTTCATACGGCACCAAACAGCCCTTGGCTGGCTCAGAAATGTCCCTGTGTGTGCTTGAGGCCCTATCCCAATAACAGGCCTCCAGGCTTTATTAGACCGCTGCCTGATGTTCATTCCAATCCCATGCTTGTAATAACTCATCTGTTGGCATGGAGACAGAGCCTGCTGTGGCTTAACTGAAAACAGGCGAGATGATCAGTAGCCTTTCATAGAAAATGTTCAGATAAATTGTACAGGGGGAGGGGTGAGATGAGGCAAAACAATCAAGAGTTTAAACCAGGAATACTTGTATCCCCTCGATAGTGGTTAGTTGAGAGCATATCTATCCCTCTCCTGCCTCTTCCGTTAACAATTACTTGACAGCTCCATTTGTTTTCCTTCTGCCATCAGAGGGAAGTCTGCAATTAGTTAGAAAGACTCCATTTTCTGAAGGGGATTCACATTGCTGGCCACTTTAGGGGAAACAGCTCTGTCAATATTTCTCCTTGTCCAGAGGTGTAGGACCTCGGCCCCGGAGCTTTCCCCTGCCCTCCACTCATCAATCAAGGCATCACTGCTTCCTGTTGAACCGCTTGGCACCGCCGCATGTCCACGTCAGACTACACCATCAAGTGCTGTTTTCCCCCAAAATACACCGCTGTGTGTTATCTGTCTGAGGGTGGGGGTGTTGTTTCTACGAGGTTGATTAAAGTAAACATCCTTTCTCTTAGTGCTCAGGGAGACAGGCCCTCACGTCTCGTGATTTCTCTCATGATCAAACCGTTTAAGGAACCAGCAGGAGAGACGTGGGCAGCAACAGCAGAATGTGTTTGGATGTATTCACCACACCATTAGATTTATGGTAATGGTGGAGCTTTGGTAAATAAATTATGACCATGTAAAGGGAAATTATTGCAAAGCACAGAACAACATGAAAAATGGGAACAGACATTAATTTAGACCCCGGACGACTTGTGCCCTCCCATTATGCGATCCAGGTAGAAATGCTTTTAAGTATTGACAAGCCTTTCCCCCCACTCAACAGCTAATGCATAATGCATGGCTGCTCTGTGATCAATGACTACTGTCTGAATGAGTCATTCCTTTGGAGAGTTTAAAGTATCATTAAGGAACCTTTGACTTGAAGACACGCCAGTGATGCTGGATCAAACCACGTTATCAAAACCCATAGTTTAGACGGAGCCATTTTGCTTTTATGCCAGACTTTAAGTGAGGTACATTAGTTCCAACGTACATCTGTTTTTGAGTGTTTTCAGCCATTTTTCAAAAGCGCTGGTCACTCTTTGGAGGAAGCTCAATGTGTTGTACAGCTGCAGGTACTTCCTCTGGCAATGTCACGCAGCAACCAATGCTTCCTATTGAAAACAGACCTACCCCATAAATATGACTTTTTCAGACAGAAAGGTCACTTCTTACACATCCGGAATATTTGATGCAGATTGTAACATGCAATACAAAACACTCTTAAATACCAACAGGGCATGGTGTGCATAACTGTGCCCCCTGTTCCTGTTTCTATTTCTGTTTTTGCAAATGGCATATGTATTTATGGCAAATAAACAGAAATGAAATGAGGTAGTCCAGACGGTCTCCTCTGTTTCTTTCTCCATGGGACCTCTGCCAACAGGTATCTGCCCTGGCCAAACTGAATTTGGATCATCCAGACCGAGACATAGATGTCTTCCAGTCCCCAATACTAATCGCTATGAGGCGGCCTATAAGCTTTGCCTTGACCCTGGCTCTGCCACGAATACAAAATATAGAATGAGAGGCACAGCAGAGAATCAGATGCTTGTCCCCTCGCTGCACTGCGTTCCAAGAGGTAATTGTGTCTGGTGAATTAGTTCAATAAATAATGAATGGATGATATGCATGTGAGGAGATATGGGGGGAGGGGGTTAGTGCGTGGGTCTTGATTTGTGAGTGTGAAGTGGTCGGCTTCATTAGTTAGGCGCGGTGCACACGAGAGGGGGACAATTGTTGTCAGTGTTCAGACAAGCTTAATGAGAGTGAATTCAAGAATCTCACTCCTTTAATTGCACTTGTCATAATGAAACTCTTTCACAAGTGCAAAGCATGCAAGGTGAGGATGGTTCTTTAAATTTGAAATTAAAACATTCTGTGAGAGTCTGTCTATTGTTTCCTTGGAAACAGATGAGCAGAGTTCAACCTTTGACTTCGGATTGGCTGGTGAAAATTACAGCGGTCTGGTAAGAATCAAAGATCTTGAAAAACTGTCTCCAGGATTTTACTGCCAAAAAACTCTTTCATCCCTAATCAATAGTCATCAGAGAATTTGTAATGCTTTGAAAATGGTTCTCCTTGGCTCAATACAACCCAGTGGGAGACACTGCATCTTAAGTTTCATTAAAAAAAGCATCGACTCGTCAGCTAAAGCTGAGTGTCTATGAAGTCCACTTAATTATGGATCAAATATGAGCTGGCAACTACACAGCCAAGTGGAACTGCCCAATTGGTTTTAAAAGTGGTGATTTTTCTACATTTTCCCTTCTGCAATCAACAAACAACACACATTTGGATCAGACACATTCTCCTTTCTGTCTTTTTCAGAGGCAGCACAGTATTGCCAAATCCTGGAACTCCATGATACTGGCAGACAGAGAGAAAAAAGGCATGGCGAGAGGGAACAGGGCGAAGAAGGAAGGAATGACAAAGCAGACAGGGAAGAGAAGAGGAAGAATGACAGACAGATAGAGGCAGGAAAAGGGGAGAGAAGAAACAATTGTCCCTTTGTTTGGCCACACACACAGACACCCTCGGGCAGCCAGCTCTCCACAGCTGTGGAATTTCCCCTCTGAGCTGGGCACAGAGCGTCTGAGGTTTGGGAAGAGCAGGCGGGCGGGCGGGCGGCGGACGAGTCAGCAGAAGACCAGACGAAGGACCTCTACCCTGAGATGCCTCCCTTCAGTCCCACAGGAAGCGGTGCTGAGGGCCACCAGTGGCTGGCTCATGTCATGTGCGGTCAGGAGCATTACGGCCCCCTTCTGCTGATTCAATTATTGGGGGAAGTGGAGTTAAAGCCTGCAGGACAATATTTTGATAGCAGTGAGCCGAGGCTGCTTCATGGACCTCCCCTAGCACATCTTTGGCTTTGGGTCAGTGCTATTATTAGCCCCCTGAGGAGCATGTTTGGCCCAATCTTTTCAGGGACAGACGGAGATGGTGAAAGAAAATAAAGTTATGGCTGCATGTTGGGAGGCTTGGCTGAAAGATGCCCCAAGGGTTAATACTCGAAAACAACCCAAACATTCCCACCCAACAGAAAGGGGGGGGGGGGCACGGCATGAGGCCTGTGTGTTCTAGTGCTGCAGTTGTCATGTCAACATAACAATCAGTTGCGGTAGTCAGTGTGTCTGAAGGAGTTTCCAAAGGAGTATGCATTTCTCCCATGTAGCTGTATGTTTACCTTATCTGTTTATTTATTGGGTTATTGGGTGTGTCAATGTGGAATAGCAGCTCCGTTCTGTATCATTTCAACAAAATTCCAGAGAGATACAAGATGTCTGTGGTTTCAGGTGGTTATAAGCTCAGCCAATCAGACACAGAGATGAAGAGCACATGCTGTATCCAAGACAACAGGAGGCTTTGTGTTAGTTGGCATGCTGAACTTGGGTTTCTTTCCGGAAGCCATAATGATTCATCATATTTGTGGAGTCCATTTGCGGTTTGACGGAACAAACCACCAGTTGTCTGTGAAAACACGGACTTAACCGACTTCACCCCTGGCAGAAAATGCACTCATATACCAACAGAATACGAACGTCTCAAAGCCTGATGTAGCAATTTCTTTAGCAAACAATTGCAGCGGAGGCTTCTGGAAACAGTTTGATGGCAGTGCTGATTCGTGTCTCATAGCTCAAACAAGGTCTTCCGTCTGGCAAGCATGGAAAGAAACATTCATTTTAAACAGGAAAGGATTCAGTGACTAGGAGCTGCAGTGTACCTGAATCCACTCCTTAGTGGAATCCTCGGCTGGTGTCCAGGCGTTCTCGTCGTTGTTGAGTCTGGAACGTTCTGTGGACCAGCCGGCACTGTACTGGGAAGTGGCAACGATGTGTTCTGACGGGATTTCACCTGACTCTATCCCCAGGGGCTCAAAGCAGTCGAAGTCTACAGGAGAGAAAAGGGGGTTGTGTGAGTTAGAGGGATGTCGTGATAGATTTACACATTTCAGTATTCACAATAGCAAAACTGCTGTGGACATCTGACAAAAACACCTTATTGACTTATTGACTAAATGTAATGTGTGTGTGTGTGTGTGTGTGTGTGTGTGTGTTTGTGTGTGTGTGTGTGTGTGAGTGTGTGTGTGTGTGTGTGTGCTTGCATGTGCAGAGGAAATCTGTTAAGAGAGGTAAGTGTCAGATCCCAGGAGAAGGGAACATGTCATGCCCAGAGTGCCGCCAACCCCCAGGGACCTTGCCACCACTCACACACACACACACACACACACACACACGCCACTTCAGCCGTGGTGGCCCGAATAAAGAGCATCAACTCTGCTTCAGCGACCCACGCTCCATCCTCTCCCTCGCTCCTGTTTTCTCTCTCTCTCTCTCTCTCTCTCTCTCTCTCTCTCTCTCTCTCTCTCTCTCTCTCTTTCTCTTTCACTCTTTCTCTCCTGTTCTCTCGCTCCTTCCAGAAAAAGGCCTGTAATGGAGTTCTACAGCTGAAAGTGTACTACATTAAGACATAAAGCCGCATTCATAAAACATTCAGCTTAGGCTCTTACCGAAGAAGCAGAGGCAGAGCGGGGGAGAAAATAGAAGCGTTATGCATTACAATACATTAAAGAAGTTTGCCCCCTTTCAAACTTTCCTGTAGGCTCTTTTTTTTGTTCTGAGTGTGTTTTGTACATGCTGCACATTTCCTTACACTCGCCTCCCCCAGGGTGGAAAAATTCCCCGTCATTCCCTCTGTTTCACAGAGAAGGAGAGAAAGACATATATCAGCCAGCGTGCCATGCCACCCAGGTTTGGCTGTGTGCTGGGTGTTTGTGTTGACGGGGGACAGTCGTCCCAGTCGTCCCCTGGCTCCCCAGTCTGGGTGGCTGGAGCATCGGGGTCGGGCAAAGTTCAGCCCCTGACCCCTGGAGGCCGTTGTCCAGACACAGTGGCACAAAGGAAAGTCGTGCTTCTATGTGTATATGTAGGGGGGGGGGGGGGGGGGGGGGGGGCAACTAGGGAACAAGCCAACAAGCCAATAAAGTGACCAGATAACGCCAAATACACCTCAACAAACACATCAGTTAAACAGTCTGACACACTCAATGGCATTCCGGGAGACAGGGAAACATCAGCAAACAGGTTAAGACTGTGCAAGCACACACGCTCAAACACACACACACACACACACAAAAACACACACACACACACACACACACACACACACACACACACACACACACACACACACAGTCTCAGTGACTGATGCAGTGGCCCACTGTCTGCAGGTCTAACTGCCTCAGAGCAGATGGAGAGCCCATCTGTGTTAGCTGGGAAACATCAGTTACAGTTGCCGTGGGTTACAGATCACGCACCAAGCACTGCATATCAATCCATGCATCTAAATCAGAACACTGCCCTAGAAAAGAAACGCTCATCATTTCTGCAGCTAAGACATGAACCTTCTTTAGCCTACATGACAGGTCTTAGCATTGGTTTCCCTCAGGCTAATTGCAGACTGTATGCACGGTCCAGACCAACACTCTCCTCCTTCCATCTTCCATAAGAGGCCATGCTCACATCTCTCGCTCTCCTCCCCTCCGTATCCTATGCTCACATCTCTCGCTCTCCTCCCCTCCGTATCCTATGCTCACATCTCTTCCTCTCCTCCCTCCGTATCCTATGCTCACATCTCTTCCTCTCCTCCCCTCCGTATCCTATGCTCACATCTCTTCCTCTCCTCCCTCCGTATCCTATGCTCACATCTCTTCCTCTCCTCCCCTCCGTATCCTATGCTCACATCTCTTCCTCTCCTCCCCTCCGTATCCCATGCTCACATCTCTTCCTCTCCTCCCCTCCGTATCCTATGCATCACTCCACCCCTGTCATTTTCTGCCTCTACATCCGCACCGCAGTCAACACTCACATCCCAGTCACTGTGGGGGTGGAGGGGGGGACATAGAGTGGTTCTTCTCCCTGCCTACTGCTAGCCTGCTCTCAGGGTGGCGTCTGCCTGCCACCAGAGCACACAGCAGCAGCCCATCAGAGCAGTGCTCTTAGAGCCATGCTGTAAACCAGGGGCTGCTCAGGTCAAACCTCGTGTGGGCATTTAGAGGAATGGAGTGGAGTTCATCCTGAGGCCAGTCTGAAGCCCTTCAGGTAGGGGGGCAACGCTGCTGAGCCTGAGAGGCATCGCTTTTAGAGACCGCTCTCCAGTGGTCAGGACTGGCAGAAAAGCAATTAGATGGTCTTAAATTGGCTAAGCTGCTCAAATCAACCTAAGAGATCCCAAAATGCTAAATCATGCAGAGAGATGTTAGCATGAGATAGTATTAATCATGCAGAGATATGTTAGCATGAGATTGTATTAATCATGCAGAGAGATGTTAGCATGAGACGTTAGCATGAGATTATATTAATTGCAGAAGACAGGAGAGCTGGACGTCTGTACTTCGTTGGCCTCTCTTCACCAGACCAGTAGTGGGTTGGTAAAGAGCCATGGTAAATACTTCTGTGTGTGTTTGTGTGGGTTGAGGGTTTTTAAAAGCAGAGATACAGAATGCAGATTTAGGGATGTGATTAATAATTAATATGACATGTCTTCAGTGCTCGGCTGCAGCTGTGACAACACTGAACTCATTCTCCAACATAGCTGCCAACCGGCAAATACCATCCAGAAACATAAGCAGAAAAGGGTAATAGTAGAGATGACAGAAGGTTTCACATCTTTCCATCTCCAATGTCTTATTCATCTCATCCTAGTCCCTCTCCACATGACAAGAACCACATGCTTCACATTGCTAAATGTTATCTAAGTTATCTAGACTCTCCTTAAAACTGCTGTATTTATGTCCCAGTAAGTTAGTGGCAACCACCCCTAAATTGCATGAATTAAAATGCTATCCCTAATCCATCTTGGGTGGTCCTCCCACACACGCGAGATCTGATCTGTTGTTGACGCAGTGCTAAGTCAGTGTATTGGCAGCACTGCAGTCTCTCCTCCCTGCCTGCCTGCCTGCCTCCCTGCCTGCCTGCCTGCCTGCCTGCCTGCAGAACAGGACCTGTGGGGAATGCCAGCGCAACACTGTCCTCACTGAGCCAACAGCGCACGCACACGCACACACACAGATTACTGGTGAGCTCCATCTACCTCACCTCCAGCTGAGGCGATTAGCGTTTTAAGACAAATACAACAATCAAGAGGTGGAGGAAATAGAAGAAAGAGTCTATGTGTGTGTGTGTGTGTGTGTGTGTGAGAGAGAGAGAGAGAGAGGGTGAGAGAGAGTGAGAGAGAGAGAGAGAGAGAGAGAAAGAAAGAATGAAAGAGGGAACTGAAGAGGGCGAGATGGAGCAGACAGATCGAGACAGAGAGAGAGAAAAACAAGACATATAGACAGAGAAAGCCGAGAGATGGGAGGGGGATGCTGGAGGGGAAGGAAAGGGGCTGGGGACGACAGAGAGAGAGAGGGGGAGGGGAGGGAGGGAGGAGTCAGGAGGGTTGAGGGTCGTCTGTGAACAGATTTACAGTCTCTCCGAGACACTAGTGTCTGGTGGTGCTTGCACTAGTCGCAAATGAAATGTTTAGCCAGAGCATTCTCAAATTGGGGTGAAGAGGTTGTGCCCCAGGGCAATCATGTTTGAAAAAACCACAAGGAAGTGTCTAGCAAGAACGTGTGGGAGAGTGAGCATGTCCCTGACGCTACGTTCCTGAGCACCAGTGTGTAAACCAAGGCTCATAAAATAGAGTTCTATGATGCGTGACTCCTCTCCCACATCTACTTAATGAAAAAGTGTGGGTGTGCGTGTGAGATAGAGATAGATAGAGAGAGGGGGGGAGAGAGGGTGTGTGTGTGTGTGTGTGTGTGTGTGTGTGTGTGTGGGGGGGGCAGTGTGTTGTGAATCACTAGGACATGTTGATTTAATAACTCCCTCTGTCTTTCATGTTATTACAGAGAGTGCATCTGCACGGCACCAGTTCACCGTCTCACCCTTTCTCCCCGCTTGTCTCGACTACAGAGGAAACAACACATACACACACACACACACACACACACACACACGCAGGAAACGACACATAACTGCTGGGAGGCGGGGAGGGAGTATGTCAGCGTGCACAACGCGTCAGATTGAAAATCAACTTCAGGTAAAGTACTGGAGCGTTTTCTTTCTTTAAGAAGATTTCATATGTTGTCCTTTCCACTGTATCAAGACCTGCGAGTGGATGATATGCTGCATGCTCTGGTCTGTTCTGTTCTGTTGGGAGGGTGCAATGTGGGTTTGTGCCCGTTCTTTCAGACTCACCCTCTGGCAGAGTGCGCTCCAGGACGGTGAAGTTGGCAGAGAAGCCCTCCTTGGCGATGGCGCTGTCGGTGTTGATTGTCAGGGCAAGGATGCCCGTGTAGGAGATGATGCGCCCTGGGGTGGTCTGCCCACAGAACCGGCCGATGTATGGACCCACTGTGAGGAAAAGAGAAGGAGAGAGAGACAGACAGAGGAAAAGAAAGAAAGAGAGAGAGCATTTCATTGTTACTTTAATGCTGAAAAGGAGAAGAGAAAGAGTGATACAGAGTGTTCAATTCATCGCATTTGTGATTAAAGAATGTCTCGAAACGTGTTTGTTTACTGAGGTTTACGACACCGTGGTGCAAACAGACACACTCCTGAGGCCACATCTCCACAGGGTGTCCACTGAATCCTGGCTGACCTCATCGTGACCCCAGATGACCCAACATGCCTGGAACATTCCAATTCCACACCCACTCATCCTTGAATCCAACCAAAGTGAAAAAAAGAGAAGAAAAGAAAAGACAGAAAAAGAAGAAAGGAGAGTCTCTGCCCAGCACAAGGCGAGGCTGGCGTTTCCGTCCGCTTGTCAGTCATAAATTCCTGGGCCTCTTTTAATGGTTTGGGGTCTGGAGGTTGTCTAGATCACACAAACCCCACTCAACAGCACAGACAAGGGGAAGCTGGAGCTAACAAATGGACGTGGGAGGGAGAGGAGGGAGAAGAGGGAAACGAGAAGAAAATGGAGGGCAGTAAAAGTGATCCTCTGACACGTTCCAGTGAGCACACTGAATACATGCATGCTTCATTTGGGCGAGGGAAAGAAAAGGTGATTCAGAGAAAGAGAAAGAAGGAGAGAGGGAGGGGCAGAGAGGGAGAGAGATAAAAGAGGAGGGAACAGAACAGGCAGAGGTGAGGGAAAAGAGAAGAGAATAAAGTTTTAATGAGATGGTGACATTGGTCTTCCCCCCTCCCTCCCTCTCCCTCTCTCTCTCCCTCTCTCTCTCCCTCTTTCCCTCTTTCCCCTGTGCTTATCAGTGATTAGCAGCTCTGTGATCTGTGAGGCGAGACGAGGCGAGACGAACGGCTGGTCTTCTAGAGCATGGCCCTCAGCCAGTCAGAACAAGACAGGGAGATGAAAGAGGCCCGTCAGCTGTGAGGATGGACCGGGGTGGGGGTGGGGGTGGGGGGGTGCATATGGGTTAAATAGGAAAAGGGCTTAAAGAAACCATGACACCATGACAACTTCCACAGAATAAGTAATGCACCAGGTGCACTTATGGGCTTAGAATTCTTCAATTATTTCACAAGGCAGATCCAGGACGTATGTGTGTGTGGCCACATGGATCACTTAAATCACACTGAGCACTTTCCTACATGCTGCTAAATGTACACATAACGTACAAATAATATTTGTAATTTGCAGATTGTCAACACCAAGAGGAACTAATGATGATGAAAGTAAAACATAGCCCCAGATACCCGGGTCTAACAATGCCCATGTCAGACGCATTTGATATGGGTCAGTTTGTTTTGTGCAAATAGCCTAGCATATTAGCATAGGCTTTTTACAATATGGCTATTGCCCAACGTTGGGGCATAGATGGCAGTGGTATTCGGCCAAGGAGTACCAACGAGGAAAAACTAAACAAATAAAGTCACAACCAAGTAGCATTTAGTTTTACGTGACAAGATGACATAACGCTGATAAAAAAACATGGGGTTGTTTTCTACCATTTCATGAAACACTGGAGTGCGGTTGATTTGAAGAAAGTTCAGATTTGTGAAGAGAATTGGCATACATTGTTTGATAACTCTGACGAAAAAACCTGCATACAGAAATCGTGGGATTGTGTGTACACGTGTAGCAAAGCTTGATACATTTGGCCTGTGATTTTATTTTTAATTTGTGTGGGAATGTGGTTGTGTGTGTGTGTGTGTGTGTGTGTGTGTGTGTGTGTGTGTGTGTGTTGTGTGTGTGTGTCTGACTGTATATGTATGTCTAGAATTGTCTGCATGACTCAACATTGCAATGAAATATTAAACAGCTGCTCAGCGTGAACCCTCCTCCATGTGCCCGTGTGTTCCGCAGGAGAGGGAGGGGAGAGAGAGGAGAGTGCAGAGGGGGAAGTGTGTGTGTGTGCTGGGGGGGCAGAGGGGAGTGTGTGTGGTGCTGTGGGGGCTAGGGGGGGGGGGGGGCTGAGGGGGTGTGTGTGGTGCTGGGGGGGCAGAGGGGAGTGTGTGGGGGCTTGGGGGGATGGGGAGGAGTGTGTCCCCTGGTGCTCCAGAGGCGGCGGTCTAGCGCCCACAGTCTTCTGCACTAATGCACTATTGATCGGTGTGGCCCTGCCGGTAGGATGCAAGTCTCTCAGGGAGAAGGAAGCCCTTTCACAGGCCACTGTTTCCCACTCTGTGACCTCCTCCTCAGCCCCCACCATGTTCTTCCTCCTGTGAAGGGGTTCCAGAAATGGCCACGGAACATGTCAAGGCCTTCTCCTGAAAAACATGCCCAGACGCACTGTGCCAATCCCACAGCCAACCTTCGGCCCTGGGATGACGAGGACAGTGGCCTCTCCCCTTTCCTTTTTTTCTTGACTGTTATCAACCCTAGCGTGTCTCTCAACAACCACCCAAGGACAACAACAACTTTAACCACCTTTCAAAGACAACTTCAATAAAAAGACCATGACGACAGTTCAAGTTCAGAAAGTTCAGTTCGAGTTAACAAAGTTCTCTAGTGAACTAAAACACTCTCTTAGCCTGCTGGCGGTAGGTGTCATCTGTTCCCGTCATCTTCTCACCTCCTCTCCAAAATAGAGGGTGATAATAAGGCTGTGCCACTGTGGCTCCAAGGACCATTCTGTGACCCCCTTCTTTTTAACGCTGCAGAAACACTCTTTGATTTGCCTAACCCGTGTTAAGCTCTCTTTCCAGAGACATAACAACACTCAGTCCAGACGCTTCCCATTCTCTCTCTGAAACCCTTTTAGACCAGTGCACATAGGGTGGGAAATGGCTACAGTCTGCATGCCAGAGTGAGCACCCACCCATCCTAATGAATGAAGACAAACAGTCCTGCTCAGACCCAAGACCAGGCAGTGCCCTCAGATCCCCCAGCCCTGCTCAGACCCAAGACCAGACCATGCAGCCTCCTCACATCCCCCAGTCCTTGGCACTGCTGCCACTGCCCTAGGCCCCTTGTTGACATGATGTTGACAGGCCCCACTAATCACATTCTGCTGACCGTGCTGATGTGTGTGTCTATGTGTGTGTGTGTGTGCGTGAGAGAGAGAGAAAGTGAGAGTGTGTGCGTGTGTGTCTGTGTGTGTGTTTGTGTGTGTGTGTGTCTGTGAAGTTGTGTGTGTGTGTGTGTGTGTGTGTGTGTGTGAGAGAGAGAGAGTCTGTGAGTGTGTGTGTGTGTGTGTGTCCTGGAGCCCCTACCCTAACCCCATCCTGATAAGACTTCATATCTTCACTTGTTTTTTTTACCGCCAGTTGTTTGTGTTTCTTGCAACGGAACGGAACGCTCGTCAAGGAGAGCCATTTCCTGGTTCTCCCCCCCGAGATCAATCACAGGGCATTGTTATGGAGCGATAGCATCTCCCCTCTGGGGGAGGAGGAGGGAAGGAGGAGGGCAGAGTCGAGGAGGGGACCGGGCATAGCCAAGGGCAAGACCTCGCTCCGGCTCCTCATGCCAACCCCCCCTCTTCCTCCACCCCCCACCAGTGAAAGGAGCAGCTGACATGGGGGCCCATGCTCCAGGCAGTGGGGCCTAAATATGAGCATTGTGTTCAGAAGGGCTTGGCCCCGCAGGCTCATGAGCCAGCTCCAGACTGAAGAGGTGCATTGTGGGTCTGAAGCGAAACTGGGTCATCTGACTGCTGGTCATGCATGTCTAGAGCTCATGGCTATGTTCAAGCACGCGTCTTGTGCTAAAAATGTAAATCACTAATTGAACAGTTTTTTTTTGCTGTTGGTTGTTGTGCTGTTACTGTTGGTCCTTCATCACTGTGCTATTCCAATGAAGCCAAGAAGCATACTTGCATGCATGCGTCTGGGAGTGTCATCCTTCTGTTCTTGTGTGAGTGTGAGCATGTGTGTAAGAGTTCAAAAGCTACTCACCCCCAGGGAAGCCATCCCAGATCTCCAGGCGGTCGTAGCGGCAGTGGACGCCGGCAGGAGGATTGGGGTCTGGCTCCAGCTCAAAGCTCTCAAACTCCAGCACGATCTCAGACATCTTGGGAGCAAAGATCATGAAGGTGCAGTCTAGCTGGTTGGGATACTTCTCTGGGTAGCCTGGGGACTTGATAACTCCGCTGTTAGAGGTGAAGTTTCTGGAACATTCTGGACCTGAAATAAAAGAGGACGGGAAACTTTATTAAAAGTTAATTTTACGTGTGTGTGTGTGCGTGTGTGTGTGTGCACAAGTGTGTATGTGTGTGCATACATCACAAGTGAACCCTCATATTACATGTCTGTGCAACATATGACAAACATTGCTTCAAAATGAATGGGAGTACACCCACACACACACACACCCGCACAAGTGAAAACATTTACTCAGATCTCCCTACTTCTCTTTGTGCCTTCCCCAGATGAAGGAGCAAGGAGTAGGAAGTACAAGACAGGACTGGGAGAGGACATGTGTACATTCACCATAAACCAAGACAAAGAGAGGACATGTGTACATTCACTATAAGGAATGTGTGTCCAGGCACATCACCACCTCGCCTCAACACCACTGACAGAAAGAAAGCAAGGGAGACAGGGAGGGGGGAGAGGAGAGAGGGGGGAGAGCTGTGCTCTCATTCAACAACAGACAGGTGATGGGCTCGGCTAAGTGAGGTAGACACCAAGTGAGTGAGACTGGCAGAAGGAGAACGGAATGGAGAAAAGGAGCATGCGAGTGAGAGAAGGAGAGAAAGAAGGAGAACGGAATGGAGAAAAGGAGCATGCGAGTGAGAGAAGGAGAGAAAGAAGGAGATGGAAAGGGAGAAGAGGAGTGAGAGAAAGCTCTTGAGCAAGCATGGCACAGGAGATGTGAAGTGCTCATACTGTAACGGTCTTGGGCAGCTTTGCTTAAAAGTGGTAAAGTGTTCTCAGCCCTGTCATTTTGGGCATCTCGCTGGGCCCCTAATTCATGCCCATCAGAGCCACTCCAGCCTGTCCGGCACGCGCCACCACAGCCTGCCTCCGGAGAATGGATTTCCCCCCCTCTCTCTCTCTCTTCCTTTTACTTTTCCCCTCTTTTGGATGGTTGGGGAGTAATTGGTTAGTGCACCAATTTTGAGTTTGAAGAGAGCTGACATTTAGTGCTGAACTAGAAATGGGTTGTTCAAACCAGCAGGACATTAATTCCTCCCATTTCTGTCAGTATAAAGAGCTTTCAGTGTTTTTTCTTCCTTTGTCCCACCTAGCCTTCCGTAGGACTTCTGCTTCACGGTGGAGGAGACATTGAGCTAAAATAGCCTCAAATGGAGGAGAACAGCAGGATGGGAGTTCAATGGCTTCATAGCGGTATTGTGTGAAGGAGAAGAAAAGACAGATATGGAGAAAGGGGTTGCAGAAGACAAATCATAGGTGAGGATATAGGCCTATCCGTAGTATCTGTCATTGTCATTAGATGGCTTTTAAAGATTAGCTTTTGTAAACTTTAGATTAGTTTTTGTAGACTTTATAGACATGAATGAGCAGTGTGTGTGTGTGTGTGTGTGTGTGTGAAGCTGTGTGTGTGTGTGTGTGTGTGTGTGTGTGTGTGTATGTGTGTGTGTAGGTGTGTGTATGTGTGTGTGTAAGAGAGAGAGAGAGAGAGAGAAGAAAGAATGAAATAAACACATACGCTGTGCTCTTTGGCCCTTTTACAAGAGGTTGAGAAACACTGTGTAAGTAAGAGAGAGATGAGGGTGTAAATTGTGATAAGAAGATACAGAGGACAATAAAAATGACACCTGAAAGACCTGCTATCTGTGAGTGGCCCAGCCAACCATATCCCATCTTCTCTTCTTTACACAGTCACCATCCCTCAGTCCTCTCTCTCTCTCTCTCTCTCTCTCTCTCTCTCTCTCTGTCCCTCTCTGTCTTGTCTCTTTCCCCTCTCTTTCTCTCTCCCTCTTCATCGCTCTCTCTCTGTCTCTCTCTCTCTCTCTCTCTCTCTCTGCTAAGAGTTCTGGTAAAGTTCCACCTGCAGTCATTCATCTTCCGCATGGAGGGGAGATGAACTGGTATGCTCTTTTTAAACCCAGACTGAAGTCGATGAGCGGTTGCTGTAGATGTGGGAGTTGAAAACACATTGTTGACTCGGGTATTAATGGAGTCAGTTGTGGGTTTAAGATGGCATTCCTCTCTATCCCCATTACAAAAACACACACACACACACACACACGCCTTTACAAACATACACTCACACACACACACACACACACACACACACACACCCTTACAAACATACACTCACACACACACACGCCCTTACAAACATACACTCACACACACACACACACACACACACACACACACACACACACACACACACACACACACAAACATACACTCACACACACACACGCCCTTACAAACATACACTCACACACAAACACACACACACACACACACACACACACACACACACACACACACACACACAGACAAACACACAAACAGGCCCACACAAGCACACACACACAAACAGGCCCATATAAACACACACAAACACTCTTGGGTGGTGGAGACTCCAGTGCCGACTCCGTTTCTCAGGGTTTGGCCCCAAGCCTGGCTTGTTAAGGGAGATCTTACACATACTTTTCTTAGATTCCAACAGATTTATAGATCAGCCTCATAACAAAACTGTCTCAACTCGCCCCTCCACCCACCCCCAGCCCACTGTGTGTAGCCCACTGTGTGCTCGAAATAATACTCTTAGTGCTCTTTTGAGTCTTGCGTCTGAGTACGCCAAAACACAGTCGAACACGTGGACAGGACATATACCTTTAGGGTGACTGAGGTTTCAAATCCCCCTATCTCCCCCACCCCCCTCCTCCACCTCTCTCTCTCTCTCTCTCTCCCTCTGTTGTGGTGGTGTATGGTGCTGTTGTACGTGTGGTGCTGTTTAGTTTGGATTACGTCTGCAAGCTGAGTAATTAGCCAGACCACATAACCACCGGCAACCCCTCTGCCAGGGAGGTTAATGGCCATGTCAGAGTTACGCACTGTTCAGACGCACACACACACACACACACACACACACACACACACAGAGACAAACATACTGCCAATGCAGTTAACATGCCAGCTTGGCTGATGACACCGGTGTTGAGTGACGTAGGTAATAGATGGCTGGGGTCAGC